>NC_091287.1:170542412-170843209 GCF_032444005.1 Ranitomeya imitator
ATAAGTGAAATTATGTTCAAAGTAGGAGTTACAGTTGCTTGAAATAATGTAGAACCAAAAGTAAAAAGGACATTGATATTTTTGATAAAAATGATAATATCTTTTAAATTTGTTTTAATTTTCCATTTGCAATTCTCTTATTTCTTATCATGGATATGGCTTTGGACAATTAGAATAGCTCTTTTCTGTTACTGAATCCAAGGTCACTTAAAAAAGAGGTCTCTTGGGTAGTACTTTGAGTTATAAAGGAAATAATGGATGAACCGACATAAAAGTGTGACCTTAAATGCAGCTATCAGTATATTGATTTGTCTAAAGAATAACTGAAAACAAATGACTTTCCATTCAGATTGGCCTAGTTACCATATCAGATGACTTCAATGTCATGATGAATACAGAAGCCTAATGCCAGACTTCTTTTAACTTTACTGATTACAAATTTTGCTTTCACTATAACATATCATGAAGTTAAATTAGTATCAAATAGGCTCTTTGTTATATAGTTTTTCCTATGATGAAAACATAAAATTCCCCAAAATGGGTGCAGCACTACAAAGTTAGATGATGAAAAAGCAGGATTTTATCAGCTTATGTGAAGGGTTTTTTCACTAATTCACTTTGGAGTGCTGGCCACATATTTTGTACTTTTCGCAGGCAAGATATTTTGATGATATCCTTAGGGACTTTGCGTCTCTGCATGGAAAAGTGCTGTGTCCCTCTCCTTTTTTTCTCTCTCTCTTGTTCTGTCTTTTCTCTCTCTTTTTTTCTCTCTATTTGCTGATTTTACTTTTTTACATATTTATCACACTTGAATGTTTGAGATCTTTGACTACTTTAAATATTAAGATATTGATTTACTTGATTATTATTATTATTTATTGTTATAGCGCCATTAATTCCATGGCGTGATTAATCGGAAACTCTGTCCAGACCTATATGAAAAAGTAATTGCCTCCTTAGGCCTGTCCCACACGTCCAGATAATTCCGGTACCGGAAAAATCGGTACCGGAATTATCCGTGTCCGTGTGTCTGTGTGCTCACGTGGCACATCAGTGTGGCACACGTGCGGCATCCGTGTGCCGCCTGTGTGCCGACTGGGTACCACACGCACCGTGCAGGAGACAGCGCTACACTTAAGCGCTGTCCCCTGCATCTGGTGCTGAAGCCGCCATTCATTTCTTCTCTCCAGCAGCGTTCGCTGGAGAGAAGATATGAAAAATCTTTCTTTTTTTTTTTTTTTGGTGTTTAAAAAAAAGATCCCTGTCCCCAACCCCCTCCCACCCCCTGTGCACCCCTGCTGTTAATAAAATACTTACCCGGCTCCCTCGCTGCTTCCTCTCCTCACCGCAGCTTCTCCTGTATGAGCTGTCACGTGGTGCCGCTCATTACAGTGATTAATATGCGGCTCCACCCCTATGGGAGGTGGAGCCGCATATTCATCACTGTAATGGGCAGCACCACGTGACATTTTTAATCTTTAAAGATTCCAGAGTAACAGGGTCTGTACCACAGGAGTGGTGTATAGCAAATGTGGTGCGAATATTCAAAAGGGACAAAAACTGAACTAGGTATAGGCCAGTAAGCTTAACCTCTACTGTGCGTAAAATCCTGGAGGGCATTCTAAGGGATGCTATGGCGGAGTATCTGAAGAGGAATAACCACAAGACCCAATACCAACATGGGTTTACTAGGGACCGTTCCTGTCAGACGAATCTGATCAATTTCTATGAAGAGGTAAGTTCCGGACTGGAGCAAGGACATGCAATGGACGTAGTGTATATGGACTTTTCAAAAGCTTTTGATATGGTGCCACACAAAAGGCTGATACATAAAATGAGAACAATGGGAATAGGGGAAAATATGTGTAAGTGTGTTAAGAGCTGGCTCAGGGATAGGAAGCAAAGGGTGGTTATTAATGGAGCACACTCGAACTGGGTTGTGGTTAGCAGTGGGGTACTGAAAGGGTCGGTGTTGGCCCGCTTCTTTTAACATATTAGTGACCTTGTAGGGGGCATACAGAGTAGAATTGTATTATTTGCAGATGACACTACTGACACTACACTCTGCAGGGTAATCAATACAGAAGACAATTTTATATTACAGGAAGATTTATGTAAACTAGAAGCTTGGGCTGATAAATGCCAAATGAGCTTTAATGGGGATAAATGTAAGGTCATGCACTTGGGCAGAAGAAATAAGATGTATAATTATGTGCTTACTTGTAAAACACAGGGAAAAATTATCACTGAAAAAGACCTGGGCGTATGAGTGGACGACAAACTCACATTTAGTGGCCAGTGTCAGGCAGCTGCTACAAAGGCAAATAAAATAATGGGATGCATTAAATGAGGCATAGATACTCATGAGGAAAACATAATTTTTCCTTTATACAAGTTACTAGTGCGACCACACTTAGAATACTGTGTACAGTTCTGGTCTCCGGTGTATAAGACATAGCTGAACAAGAGCAGGTGCAGAGAAGAGCGACCAAGGTTAGTAGAGGTCTGGGGGGTCTGCAATACCAAGATAGGTTATTATATACGGATCGGACAAATTCAAAAATCGCCGACTTTCGGCAAAGTCGGGTTTCATGAAACCCGACCTGATCCTAGTGTGGAATCGGCCATGAGGTCGGCGATCTTCGCTCCAAAGTCACGTTTCATATGACACTTTCAGCGCCATTTTTCAGCTAATGAAGGAGAACGCAGAGTGTGGGCAGCGTGATGACATAGGTCTCGGTCCCCACCATCTTAGAGAAGGGCATGACAGTGATAGGCTTGCTTTCTGCGGCGTCACAGGGGCTATAAAGGGGCGTGCATGCCAGCCGCCATCTTACTTCTGCCGATCGTAGCATAGGGAGAGGTTGCCGCAGCTTCATCAGAAGAAGGGATATAGTTAGGGAAGGAAGATTAACCCCCAAACTGCTTGTGCTGTAGCGATTTCCACTGTCCAACACCACCATTTGTTTGCAGGGACATTGGAGGCTATATTTTTGTGCATCAGCTCTGTAGCTTATTAGGCTGCCTTATAAGGCTCCCTGATAGCTGCATTGCTGTTTGTACGCCGCTGTGCAACCCAACTGCTTTTTTAAAAGCAAAAATCATGTTGCTCCTTTCTGCACAGTTATCTTGTTTATTTGTCCACACTTTTATGTGCAGCAGTTCTTTTTATTGCTGCCATACTTTTCCTGAGATCATTGTAGGGAGATTGAAATTGTACTACAGTCCTTGTATTTTTTCATATATCTTCCAGCCACATTCTGCCACTTACATTGTGTTGCTTTATACACTGGGCCTGAGTTTTGGTTCAGTCTCCCCCCAAAAAAGTGAGATTAAAATTCTCACAAAGTGGATATACTGCAGTCCTGTTAGTTTGTCGTATATCAGCCAGCCACTTTCTGCCACTTAGATAGCGTTGTTATATACACTGGGCCTAAGTTGTGGTTCAGTCTCCCCCTCCAAAAAAGGGGAGATTCATATTCTCACAAAGTGGATATACTTCTGTCCTGTTAGTTTGTCGTATATCAGCCAGCCACTTTCTGCTACTTAGATTGCGTTGTTATATACACTGGGCCTAAGTTGTGGTTCAGTCTCCCAAAAAAAAGGGAGATTCAAATTCTCACAAAGTGGATATACTTCTGTCCTGTTAGTTTGTCGTATATCAGCAAGCCACTTTCTGCCACTTAGATTGCGTTGTTATATACACTGGGCCTCAGTTGTGGTTCAGTCTCCCCCCAAAAAAGGGGAGATTCAAATTCTCACAAATGGATATACTTCTGTCCTGTTAGTTTGTCGTATATCAGCCAGCCACTTTTAGCCACTTACATTGTGTTGTTTTTTGCACAGGACCTGATTTTTTGTCCTCCCCCCAAAAAAGGGAGATTTAAAATCTCAACACGTTTAATATACACCTTCTACCTTGTTTTACAGTACCATATAACGGTTGTTATTTTGGTTAGATTTTCCAAAAAACGACGAAGTCTGGTGGAAGAGGCCGTTGGCGGTGGTTGCGAGCTGGTACTGATGGTGGTGGTGGCACATCTGGTGGTAGTGGCAAAAGCACAAAAGCACCTAAGGCTGGAAGTGTTGAGCTAGCGTCATCATCTGGCTACACAAGGCCTCGAAGGCTCCCTTATCTGGGAGTAGGAAAATGGCTTTTAAAGCCGGAGCAGCAGGAAAAAGTTTAGGCTTTCCTTGCTGACTCCACCTCTAGCTCTTTCGCCTCCGCTTCAGAAAGTTCCAAATATAAAAGCAGCGAATCATCAGTGGATGCTCACGGTCAGGAAAAAGACGTTTTCTTGTGTCCTTCACCCAAACCAAAAGTGAAGGATGCGTCAGGCCACACTACAGGTTACTCCATGGAGCTCTTTACACAAACCGTTCCTGGGTTAGAGCGGGAAATTGTTAACTGCCCATTACAAGATGAATCGGACAAGGAGTGCACTGATGCACAGCCACAGCTAGATTATAATGCTGTTCCATTGACTCAGATCACAACAATACCCTCGCAGTGTACTGAGCCAAAATCTGACCCTGAGGAGACTATGGTGTCCCGTTCCGAATGCTGTAGCACCTTACACGGTGACACAGAGGAAGGTGCACATTACATTGAAGAGGAGGTGATAGATGGCCCAGTTGGTGACCCAGATTGGCAGCCATTGGGGGAAGAGTGTGCCACTGCCAGTAGCTTTGAAGCGGAGGAGGATGATCCGCAGCAGCCATCTACATCGCAACAGCTGTCATCTGGCAGGCCCGTATCTAACTACCCTAACTTCCTAAGAAAAAAAATGTGTTTAAAAAATGATAATGATAAAAAGTAGACATGACAGAAATGTTATTATTTTTATGTGATATATCTATCTGGTTTAAGGGCATAACAATTTAAATTTGAAAATTGAAAAGTTTCGAAAATTTTTACCAAAATTCTGATATTTTCACAAATAAAGCAAAAAATATTGACTTATATTTACTCGTAACATAAATTACAATGTGTCACAAAAAGCATTCTGAGGGTATGTTTCCACGTTCAGGAAACGCTGCGTGTTTGACGCTGCATGGAGACGCAACGTCAAACACGCAGCGTCCAGATGTTACAGCATAGTGGAGGGGATTTCATGAACCCATCCGGCATCATCGCGTCCCCAGAAGGGGGCGGAGCTTTTGGCGGAGCAATTTTGCCGCTCCATCCAAACTGACGGCCATCCTGAACGTGAACTCGTACCCTTAGAATCATTGGGATCTGTTGAAGCTTTCCAGAGTTGTTACCTCATAAAGTGACATTGGTCACAATATACAAAATATGGAAAACAATATATAAATATAAGATCAAATCATCCCTCTTTTGCCCCATTAAAAATATAGCAATAAAAAACACTAAGAAATGTAAATACTAGGTGTAACTGCGTTCATAATAGTCCAATCTATTACAGAGCTATAATGGAGAATATCTCAGTAATACAGCGTATAATATATGTATAAATTTAATATGCCATGATTTTTTGGGGGGTTAGTTTCATACATAATCATACAGAATAAACCTTTTTCCAAGGCTGTCCTTGGAAACGGCAGTTTAGTAAAATGCCGTATAGCCTTGCGACCTGATGTAGTTTATTTCTGTGTGCTCTGCTCACGGGTAATAATACCACAGCGCTTTACATACATCCTCATCACTATTCTCAGTGGGGCTCACAATATGGATTCCCTATCTGTATGTCTTTGGAGTCTGGGAGGAAACCGGAGACCCCAGAGGAAACCCATACAAACACAAGGAGAGCATACAAACTCCTTGCAGATGTTGTCCATGGTGGGATTTGAACCCAGGTCCCAAATACTGCCACGCTGCAGTGCTAACCACTGAGACACCAAGCTGCCTAGCAGATAAAAAAAGAAAACTAAATATTTTTATTTACTGAAAGTTATCCGTCCTGAATGTTTCTACAGCGTTTCTACCTGTCGCAACGGTACAGTCTAGTCTCATCTTTGGTCATGCGTCAGTCTATCTGTCCAGTACACTTTTTGCTAATGCACAGTTAGTGTAGGGGTCAGATAGAATGAAATTTACACGTTTCCAAGGTTAGACTACAAGAGGTTTATTTGTAGTCTGTTACCATGGAGATACATAAACTAATAGTGGGGAGCTTTCAATCATGAACTTTTTGCGAAGTTGGATAAATAAAATAGAGTTTCTAGGTGTACATAACATTTAAAAGGTTATGCTTATATTTAGAAGTTATCATTAGAGTTGAGCGACCTTGACCTTTTTAGAGTCGAGCCGGGTTTTGCGAAACCCGACTATGTCCAAAGTCGGGTCGAGTGAAATCGGCTGATTATGACGTAAAGTCGGGATCGACCGAAACACGAAACCCAATGCAAGTCAATGGGGCAGCATAGTCGGCAGTGAGTGGGGGCCAGGAAAACACCTAGAGTGCCCATTTTAATGTCAAAACCATCCATTCTTCTTAATGAAGCTTGTCAAGCGTAATTTACCTTATAATAATTGGAAGGCATTTGAAATTGGGGGTCATTTGGCTAAAGTTGTGGGGGGTAGGGCTGGTTCAAGTAATTAGTGGGCCCAGGAAATCTGGACCACGTCACGGCAGTGGAGCAGGGAGAGGTAAGTATTTCAACTTTGCAAGTGCTGTGAACCTGAGCAAGCAGGGGGGGCCCACTCGTTGGCATTGGCACTGGCACAGGGCCCCTCAAAGTACAGCGGTGTGTTTGCACGGCGGGGGCGCCTCCCACCGGCAGCAACACTTTTGCGTACTATGAGAGGCCCTGTGCCAGTGACGTCGCCAACTAGTATTCCTCCCCCCACCTGATGAAGGAACCTGCACTTTCATCTGCACCTTCCTCTTTGTCCCCGTGTAAGGTGGTATGGTATGCGGGAAGAGCAACCTGACTTTCAGCAGGGTCACAATGTTGTTGTGTAGCGTGCACGGGGAATGTTGCGTTATGGGTCAATGTACCAGCAGACTCATCTATCACTGGCTGGGCAATGGGCACGATGAAGTGGAAACACAGATATAGGCCCAAAGAAGAAAGTGGGCTAAATGCAGTTCAAAATTGGTAACACAGGAATAACCAGGGGGCATTGCAGTGGAGGACAACTGGAATGAGAGGCTGACACAGAGAGTAGGGCCAAATCAGTAAGTAGTCGAAATGCAGTTCAAAATTGGCAACCGTAGTAAACAGGCGGCACAGCTTTGTTCAGTGGAGGAGAACAGCAAGGAGTGGCAGACACCGATAGTAGGCCCCAACCCAACTAGTAGGCCAAATGCAGTCTAACATTAACAACTACTTAACGAGAGGCTGAAAATGGTATTTCAGGACAGGAAACCAGGAGAACAGCAAGGAGTGGCAGACACCGATAGTAGGCCCCAAACCAACTAGTACGCCAAATGCAGTTGTTCCATTTAACCACAATTTAATGAGAGCCTGAAGATAGAAGCTCAGGAAAGGCAACCTGGGGAACACCTTGGAGTGTAACACACCATCTCTCTCCACCCCATACCCATTTTGTAGGCCTAATGCTGTGTACTTTTCTACAACTACTAAACGAGAGTCGGAAGACCGAAGCAATGGCAAGGAAACCTGGGGAACACCTTGGAGTGTAACACACCATCTCTCTCCACCCCATACCCAATTTGTAGGCCTAATGCAGCCTACTTTCCGACACCTACTAAACGAGAGCATGAAGATCGAAGCTCAGGAAAGGCAACCTGGGGAACACCTTGGAGTGTAACACACCATCTCTCTCCACCCCATACCCATTTTGTAGGCCTAATGCTGTGTACTTTTCCACCAACTACTAAACGAGAGCCGGAAGATCGAAGCTCATGAAAGGCAACCCGGGGAACACCTTGGAGTGTAACACAACCTCTCTCTACACCACGAAAGGGCTGATTCTTAGGAAGGAAGGCTGTTGTAAATAAGCATTGCGCGTCCGAGGGTGATTATATTCTTATTCGGTATCTACTCACCCTCGGACGCGCCATGCTTCTTGATTTGTAATTAATGTTTATTTGCAATGTGCTTTTGACTTACTCAATTATTTTTTTAATTATTGATTTTATTAAATTAATAGTTTAACATCTTATTGGAAATAATTTAAAGGAGACGCGACAGGACAACACTCGGTGGATGCCATATCTGTGTTAACAACTCCAAAAAACTTTCAGTTAACTTCTTGCAGGAGAAAGAAATTGTAGCTGTTGGACCTTTGTAGTACAGTTCCAGATATTTGTTGTGTGTTTGTTTTGATTGTTAAAATGTCTGCATTTGAGATCTCAACACGATCTTATTTTTTATAATCAAATTAATTTTTTTTTATATTTAATGATGTTGGTTCAAGGGGTACACGGGCCGCAGTAGACAGGTCAGTGGAGGCCTAGTGGAAGGAGGGACCGCAGATGCGCCACTGTTTCACCCATACACAATTAGTAGGCCTAATGCAGCGTAGTTTCCAACAGCTACTAAACGAGAGCCGGAAGATCGAAGCTCAGGAAAGGCAACCTGGGGAACACCTTGGAGTGTAACACAACCTCTCTCTACACCACGGAAGGGCTGATTCTTAGGAAGGAAGGCTGTTGTAAATAAGCATTGCGCGTCCGAGGGTGATTATATTCTTATTCGGTATCTACTCACCCTCGGACGCGCCATGCTTCTTGATTTGTAATTAATGTTTATTTGCAATGTGCTTTTGACTTACTCAATTATTTTTTTAATTATTGATTTTATTAAATTAATAGTTTAACATCTTATTGGAAATAATTTAAAGGAGACGCGACAGGACAACACTCGGTGGATGCCATATCTGTGTTAACAACTCCAAAAAACTTTCAGTTAACTTCTTGCAGGAGAAAGAAATTGTAGCTGTTGGACCTTTGTAGTACAGTTCCAGATATTTGTTGTGTGTTTGTTTTGATTGTTAAAATGTCTGCATTTGAGATCTCAACACGATCTTATTTTTTATAATCAAATTAATTTTTTTTATATTTAATGATGTTGGTTCAAGGGGTACACGGGCAGCAATAGACAGGTCAGTGGAGGCCTAGTGGAAGGAGTGACGGCAGACAGGCATCAAAGGCCTAACATTGGGCTGGCTGTAGGCAAGTTAAAATTGGTTCCAGGGGAACACGGCCATCAGTGGCCTGGTCAGTGTAGTTGTAGTTGAAAGAACGGGACGCAGACAGGCTTCGAAGGCCTAACATAACAAACTTGGGCTGGCTGTAGGCACTTTTAAATTTGTTCCAGGGGTACATGGGCAGCAGTGTATGGTCAGTGGAAGTCTAGTGGAAGGAGTGACCGCAGACAGGCTTCCAAGGCCTAACATAACAAACTTGGGCTGGCTGTAGGCACTTTTAAATTGGTTCCAGGGGTACACGGGCAGCAGTGGTCTGGTCAGTGGAAGTCTAGTGGAAGGAGTGACCGCAGACAGGCTTCCAAGGCCTAACATAACAAACTTGGGCTGGCTGTAGGCACTTTTAAATTGGTTGCAGGGGTACACGGGCAGCAGTGGTCTGGTCAGTGGAAGTCTAGTGGAAGGAGTGACCGCAGACAGGCTTCGAAGGCCTAACATAACAAAATTGGGCTGACTGTAGGCACTTTTAAATTGGTTCCAGGGTAACACGGCCAGCAGTGGCCTGGTCAGTGTAGTAGTTGTAGAAAGAAGGGACCGCAGACAGGCTTCGAAGGCCTAACATAACAAAAATGTCAAAACAATGGTATTGTCAGTGCCAGGCATTGAAGGATGTCAGCGCCTAGACTACACATTGGTGAAGCTGTGAGAGATAATTTTGCTAGTGGTAGAGCACTGTTTGAGCTGGGGGGGGAACTGTCTTGTGGCCGGCGGTACAGGCACAGGGCCCCTCATATTACAACGGTGTGTCTGACGTTGGGTGCGCACCACCACCGCCAGAGACACTTTATTGTACTATGAGGGACCCAGTGGCAGTGCCGTCGACCAAAAGCGGCCACACCCACCTCTTCAGACAAACAGCACTCTCAAGGGTCCAAGCGCAAAGTGGCGATAGCACGGCCCCGTGTGGGGAGTTTGGCCATTTCGTGAGGTGGAAACATGTCGTATGCTGGACAATCAGGTGAAGAAAATTACGAGATTGGAAAAGTCATTCAGAATAGTCCACAGGCAAGACCTTTTCATAGGAAAGCTAGGTGTCAGCCGGGCAGGGTGGGGCAAAAGATTTTGAAATCCAGTTGTGGTTCATTTTAATGAAGGTTAGATCATCTACATTTTGGGTAGCCAGACGAGTCCTTTTTTCTGTTAGTATTGAACCTGCAGCACTGAATACTCTTTCTGATAGGACACTAGCTGCCGGGCAAGCAAGCTCCTGCAATGCATATTCTGCCAATTCTGGCCAGGTGTCTAATTTGGATGCCCAGTAATCAAATGGGAATGACGGTTGAGGGAGAACGTCGATAAGGGATGAAAAATAGTTTGTAACCATACTGGACAAATGTTGTCTCCTGTCACTTTGAATTGATGCTGCAGTACCTGTCCTGTCTGCGGTCATAGAAAAATCACTCCACAACCTGGTCAGAAAACCCCTCTGGCCAACGCCACTTCTGATTTCTGCCCCTCTAACACCTCTGGTCTGCTGGCCCCTGGAGCTCGTGTGAGAACGATCACGGGCGCTGTGTGCAGGGAATGCCAGAAGCAAACGGTCAACAAGAGTTGATTGTTTTGTTGCTAATATTAGTTCCAAGTTCTCATGTGGCATAATATTTTGCAATTTGCCTTTATAGCGAGGATCAAGGAGGCAGGCCAACCAGTAATCGTCATCGTTCATCATTTTTGTAATGCGTGTGTCCCTTTTGAGGATACGCAAGGCATAATCCGCCATGTGGGCCAAAGTTCCCGTTGTCAAATCTGCGGTTGTGCTTGGTTGAGGGGCAGTTGCAGGCAAATCTACGTCACTTGTGTCCCTCAAAAAACCAGAACCCGGCCTTGCCACGCCACCAATTTCCCGTGCCCCCGGGAAAGCTTCCTCATTAAAAATATACTCATCCCCATCATCCTCCTCATCCTCCACCTCCTCTTCGCCCGGTACCTCGTCATGTACACTGCCCTGACCAGACAATCGCTGACTGTCATCAAGGCTTTCCTCTTCCTCTGGTGCAGACGCCTGATCCTTTATGTGCGTCAAACTTTGCATCAGCAGACGCATTAGGGGGATGCTCATGCTTATTATGGCGTTGTCTGCACTAACCAGCCGTGTGCATTCCTCAAAACACTGAAGGACTTGACACATGTCTTGAATCTTCGACCACTGCACACCTGACAACTCCATGTCTGCCATCCTACTGCCTGCCCGTGTATGTGTATCCTCCCACAAAAACATAACAGCCCGCCTCTGTTCGCACAGTCTCTGAAGCATGTGCAGTGTTGAGTTCCACCTTGTTGCAACGTCTATGATTAGGCGATGCTGGGGAAGGTTCAAAGAACGCTGATAGGTCTGCATACGGCTGGAGTGTACAGGCGAACGGCGGATATGTGCGCAAAGTCCACGCACTTTGAGGAGCAGGTCGGATAACCCCGGATAACTTTTCAGGAAGCACTGCACCACCAGGTTTAAGGTGTGAGCCAGGCAAGGAATGTGTTTCAGTTGGGAAAGGGAGATGGCAGCCATGAAATTCCTTCCGTTATCACTCACTACCTTGCTTGCCTCAAGATCTACAGTGCCCAGCCACGACTGCGTTTCTTGCTGCAAGAACTCGGACAGAACTTCCGCGGTGTGTCTATTGTCGCCCAAACACTTCATAGCCAATACAGCCTGCTGACGTATGCCAGTAGCTGCCCCATAATGGGAGACCTGGTGTGCAACAGTGGCAGGTGCGGATGGAGTGTTTGTGCGACTGCGGTCTGTGGACGAGCTCTTGCTTCTGCAGGAGGACGAGGAGGAGGAGGAGGAGGAGGAGGGGGTGCGAACGGCTACAGACAACTGTTTACTAGACCGTGGGCTAGGCAGAACTGTCCCAAACTTGCTGTCCCCTGTGGACCCTGAATCCACCACATTTACCCAGTGTGCCGTGATGGACACGTAACGTCCCTGGCCATGCCTACTGGTCCATGCATCTGTTGTCAGGTGCACCTTTGTGCTCACAGATTGCCTGAGTGCATGGACGATGCGCTCTTTAACATGCTGGTGGAGGGCTGGGATGGCTTTTCTGGAAAAAAAGTGTCGACTGGGTAGCTCGTAGCGTGGTACAGCGTAGTCCATCAGGTCTTTGAAAGCTTCGCTTTCAACTAACCGGTAGGGCATCATCTCTAACGAGATTAGTCTAGCTATGTGGGCGTTCAAACCCTGTGTACGCGGATGCGAGGCTAAGTATTTCCTTTTTCTAACCATAGTCTCATGTAGGGTGAGCTGGACTGGAGAGCTGGAGATCGTGGAACTAGCGGGGGTGCCGGTGGACATGGCAGACTGAGAGACGGTGGGAGATGGTATTGTTGCCGCCGGTGCCCTAGATGCAGTGTTTCCTACTACGAAACTGGTGATTCCCTGACCCTGACTGCTTTGGCCTGGCAAAGATACCTGCACAGATACAGCAGGTGGTGCGCTAAATGGTGGTCCTACACTGCCGGAAGGGATGTTGCGTTGATGACTAGCTTCATTGGCCGAGGGTGCAACAACCTTAAGGGACGTTTGGTAGTTAGTCCAAGCTTTCAAATGCATGGTGGTTAAATGTCTATGCATGCAACTAGTATTGAGACTTTTCAGATTCTGACCTCTGCTTAAGGAAGTAGAACATTTTTGACAGATGACTTTGCGCTGATCAATTGGATGTTGTTTAAAAAAATGCCAGACTGCACTCTTTCTAGCATCGGATACCTTTTCAGGCATTGCAGACTGAGCTTTAACCGGATGGCCACGCTGTCCTCCACCAGGTTTTGGCTTTGCCACGCGTTTTGGGCAAGATACGGGCCCGGCAGATGGAACCTGTGGCGATGTTGATGCCTGCTGCGGCCCCTCCTCCTCCTCTGCTTCAGAACTGCTGCCGCCTGCACCCTGTTCCCCCAATGGCTGCCAATCGGGGTCAAGAACTGGGTCATCTAATAACTCTTCTTGTACCTCCTGCGCAACTTCGTCTGTGTCACCGTGTCGTTCGGTGGTATAGCGTTCGTGATGGGGCAACATAGTCTCATCAGGGTCTGATTCTTGATCAGCACCCTGCGAGGGCAATGTTGTGGTCTGAGTCAAAGGACCAGCATAGTAGTCTGGCTGTGGCTGTGCGTCAGTGCACTCCATGTCAGATTCAATTTGTAATGGGCATGGACTGTTAACTGCTTCACTTTCTAAGCCAGGGACGGTATGTGTAAAGAGCTCCATGGAGTAACCCGTTGTGTCGCCTGCTGCATTCTTCTCTGTTGTTGTTTTTGCTGAAGAGGACAAGGAAGTGACTTGTCCCTGACCGTGAACATCCACTAACGACGCGCTGCTTTTACTTTTACCAGTTTCACGAGATGAGGCAAAAGAGCTAGAGGCTGAGTCAGCAAGATAAGCCAAAACTTGCTCTTGCTGCTCCGGCTTTAAAAGCGGTTTTCCTAATCCCAGAAAAGGGAGCGTTCGAGGCCTTGTGTAGCCGGACGACGAACCTGGCTCCACAGCTCCAGACTTAGGTGCAATATTTTTTTCCCCACGACCACCTGATGCTCCACCACTAACACTACCCTCATTACCAGCTGACAATGAACGCCCCCGGCCACGACCTCTTCCACTAGACTTCCTCATTGTTTTAAAAACGTAACCAAACTAACGTTATTTGTTGCAGTCACACAACTTACACGGTGAGCTATAACTTCAGTATGATTTAGCTACCCCTTTACAGGTTGGTGAGACCACAGCGAAAATCAGGCCCAATGTTACACACTCTTTTTTTGGTGGCTGCAAATTAGAGAGATGCCCCACACGCAGGACTGTCACTGAAGCACAAATGTTAATATTAATGTCACACTATTATTTTTTTTTTTTTTTTTCAGGAACACTTT
This sequence comes from Ranitomeya imitator, assembly GCF_032444005.1. Classification (NCBI taxonomy): domain Eukaryota; kingdom Metazoa; phylum Chordata; class Amphibia; order Anura; family Dendrobatidae; genus Ranitomeya; species Ranitomeya imitator. Next base: position 170,556,418 of record NC_091287.1, read on the forward strand.
AGAAACCCCCCCAAAAAAAAAAAATAGATTTTTGCAGGGAGAATTTAGAAAACAAATGTAACAAACTATATGCTTTCTATGGGCCACTGAGTGAGAGATGACGCACACAGGAATCAGGAGTGGCACACAAGCCCAGAGGCCAATATTTTTCTACCAATGATTGATGGAGTTATTTTCTCTGGTAGATTTTGGAACCCAAATCAAGGAAAAAAAATGTAGGCTTTCTATGGACCACAATTGGAGAGAGAGAGAGAGAGAGAGAGAGAGATGGCACACCCAGGAGTCAAGACTGGCACACAAGCAGAAAGGCCAATATTAATCTCCCATTTTTTTTGGGGTTTTGTTTTTTTTTTTTGTTTTTTTTTTTTTTCAGGGAGACTTTAGAAAAAAAAATAATAAAAAAAATATGATTTTATCAGGAAGAATTTAGAAACCAAATAAAATAAAATGATTTTTTCAGGGAGAATTTATAAAACAAATAAAAACAAAAATAGGCGTTCTATGGCCCACTGACTGAGAGATGACGCACACAGGAGTCAGGAGTGGCACACAAGCCCAGAGGCCAATATTTTTCTACCAATGATTGATGTAGTTATTTTCTCTGGTAGATTTTGGAACCCAAATCAAGGAAAAAAAATATAGGCTTTCTATGGACCACAATTGGAGAGAGAGAGAGAGAGAGAGAGAGAGAGATGGCACACCCAGGAGTCAAGACTGGCACACAAGCAGAAAGGCCAATATTAATCTCCCACTGTTTTTTTTGTTTGTTTTTTTTTTTTTTTTTCAGGGAGACTTTAGAAAAAAAAATAATAAAAAAAATATGATTTTATCAGGAAGAATTTAGAAACCAAATAAAATAAAATGATTTTTTCAGGGAGAATTTATAAAACAAATAAAAACAAAAATAGGCGTTCTATGGCCCACTGACTGAGAGATGACGCACACAGGAGTCAGGAGTGGCACACAAACCCAGAGGCCAATATTTTTCTACCAATGATTGATGTAGTTATTTTCTCTGGTAGATTTTAGAACCCAAATCAAGGAAAAAAAATATAGGCTTTCTATGGACCACAATTGGAGAGAGAGAGAGAGAGAGAGAGAGAGAGAGAGAGATGGCACACCCAGGAGTCAAGACTGGCACACAAGCAGAAAGGCCAATATTAATCTCCCACTGTTTTTTTTGGTTGTTTTTTTTTTTTTTTTTTCAGGGAGACTTTAGAAAAAAAAATAATAAAAAAAATATGATTTTATCAGGAAGAATTTAGAAACCAAATAAAATAAAATGATTTTTTCAGGGAGAATTTAGAAAACAAATAAAACCAAAAATAGGCGTTCTATGGCCCACTGACTGAGAGATGACGCACCCAGGAGTCAAGACTGGCACACAAGCAGAAAGGCCAATATTAATCTCCCACTGTTTTTTTTTTTTTTTTTCAGGGAGACTTTAGAAAAAAAACTAATAAAAAAAATATGATTTTATCAGGAAGAATTTAGAAACCAAATAAAATAAAATGATTTTTTCAGGGAGAATTTAGAAAACAAATAAAACCAAAAATAGGCGTTCTATGGCCCACTGACTGAGAGAGAGAGAGAGATGGAACGCTTAGTACTGGCACACAAGCCCAAAGGGCAATATTAATCTCCCTTTTTTTTCCAGGGAGAATTTCTAAAACCCAAAAAAAAAAAAAAATAGGCTTTCTATGGCCCACTATTTGTGAGAGAGATGGGACGCTCAGGACTGGCACAGATGGCACGCTCAGGACTGGCACAGAAGCCCAGAGGCCAATATTAATCTCCCTTTTTTTCTGGGAGAATTTATAAAACCAAAAAAATATTTAAATAAGCTTTCTATGGCCCACTATTTGTGAGAGAGATGGCACGCTCAGGACTGGCACAGATGGCACGCTCACAACTGGCACACAAGCCCAGAGGCCAATATTAATCTCCCTTTTTTCAGGGAAAATTTATAAAACCAAAAAAAAAATTAAATAGGCTTTCTATGGCCCACTATTTGTGAGAGAGATGGCACGCTCAGGACTGGCACAGATGGCACGCTCACAACTGGCACACAAGCCCAGAGGCCAATATTAATCTCCCTTTTTTCAGGGAAAATTTATAAAACAAAAAAAAAAATTAAATAGGCTTTCTATGGCCCACTATTTGTGAGAGAGATGGCACGCTCAGGGCTGGCACAGATGGCACGCTCAGGACTGGCACACAAGCCCAGAGGCCAATATTAATCTCCCTTTTTTTCAGGGAGAATTTATAAAACCAAAAAAAAAAATAAATAGGCTTTCTATGGCCCACTATTTGTGAGAGAGATGGCACGCTCAGGGCTGGCACAGATGGCACGCTCAGGACTGGCACACAAGCCCAGAGGCCAATATTAATCTCCCTTTTTTTCAGGGAGAATTTATAAAACCCAAAAAAAAATAAAATAGGCTTTCTATGGCCCACTATTTGTGAGAGAGATGGCACACTCAGGACTGGCACACAAGCCCAAAGGCCAATATTAATCTCCCACTGTATTTTTATCAGGGAGAATTTATACACCCCACAAAAAAAAATACAGAAAAATGAAAAGGCTTTCTATGGCCCACTATGTGAGAGAGATGGCACACACAGGGATGGCACTCTAGCAGAAATGCCAAATTGCCAATCTTAATCTCCCACCAAAAAAAAAAAAAAAAAAAAAACAGGGAATGTCCTACAATTACTATCTCCCTGCCTGCAGTAATCTCAGCCAGGTATGGCAGGCAGCTACTATCTCCCTGCCTGCAGTAATCTCAGCCAGGTATGGCAGGCAGCAATAAGGAGTGGACTGATGCACAAATGAAATAAAAAGTGTGGACAAACAAAAAAGATAGCTGTGCAGAAAGGAAGGAACAAGAGGATTTGTGCTTTGAAAAAAGCAGTTGGTTTGCACAGCGGCGTACACACAGCAATGCAGCTATCAGGGAGCCTTCTAGGGCAGCCCAATGAGCTACAGCGCTGAGGGGAAAAAAAAAAAAAAAAAAACTTCCACTGTCCCTGCACACCGAGGGTGGTGTTGGACAGTGCAAATCGCTGCAGCACAAGCGGTTTTGTGGTTAATGGACCCTGCCTAACGCTATCCCTGCTTCTGACAAAGCGGCAGCAACCTCTCCCTAAGCTCAGATCAGCAGCAGTAAGATGGCGGTCGGCGGGAACGCCTCTTTATAGCCCCTGTGACGTCGCAGACAGCAAGCCAATCACTGCAATGCCCTTCTCTAAGATGGTGGGGACCAGGACCTATGTCATCACGCTGCCCACACTCTGCGTTTACCTTCATTGGCTGAGAAATGGCGCTTTTCGCGTCATTGAAACGCGACTTTGGCGCGAAAGTCGCGTACCGCATGGCCGACCCCGCACAGGGGTCGGATCGGGTTTCATGAAACCCCGACTTAGCCAAAAGTCGGCGACTTTTGAAAATGTTCGACCCGTTTCGCTCAACCCTAGTTATCATCTGTCCATTGAAAGCTTGCTGATTAGTGAGTTTCTGACCGATGGGATCCACCAATCCTAAGAGCAAGACTCAGTATCACCCCTCCATTTTTGTCTTTCAGAAATAGCTGACCACAGCTTTCGAATGGAGCTTAGGTAGCCATGTTCAACTACTGCTCTATTCAGACAAGGCACTTAAGAGCCTCGTTCTCAGGATTGTGGGTTTCTCAGCGGTCGAACTCCCACCCAAGTTTTTTGTAGGATAAAGAACTACTGACTAAACAAAATATTACTCACGAGTGGGTCTATTCTGCAAAATATAGTCATGTGCCACCATAATATATGCAGTTATGGATACAATATTTCTATTGTGACTTTCCCTGTGCTGCTATGTATAATTATTACTAATTCTAAGGTTGGAATATATTTCATGTGGTGCTCTACAATTAAACCTTTCCATTGAAAATGAGAGTTGTAATTGGAAACATTGTAATCAGCAGGGAATTAGTGTGCAAAACAAATCCCAAGGCTTGGTTGTAGTCATGTAAAAGCAACTGGTAGAATTATATTCATCCATACAAAGTGGAGCCCAGTTTGGTCCTTATGTGCTTTCATGAGTTCAGACCTCTATAGGGTTTTACTAAAAGTTGCCTCCTCAGGTGACTACAAACATGTAAGGAAAAATTCTGATACTCTTACTATAGTATTAATAATTTTATCCATATTGAAAAATAAGAGAATTAAAGACGCAAACAGAATTTGCAAATTATGTATGTTTTACGTAAGGGGGTTGTCCAGTGGAAACCAGTTATCACCTAGGCGATAAGTTGCTGATCGGTGGATGCGTACTGCTGGAACCAGCACCAATTGGCAGATAAGGGAATTTTTGGGAACTTTTATCCCTGTTACAAATAGTGGCAAGTCAGATACCCGACCACTGTACTTCTCTTAGGGGCTGCAGTAAAAAAAAACAAGCATAGCTTTTAGCAGCTCCATAGCAACTAGCAAGTGAAAGGAGCAGTGATTGAGCATACGCACTTCTCCATTTGGGTTTCCCTGATCTGCTGACCGACACAGGTCATAGCAGTTGAACCCCGAATGATCAACAAGTTATCATCAATTCTGTGGATATAAACACCTATAAGCTTTTTTTTCTATAAAATATGACCAGTACCTATCTCTGATTACTGTGATATCTGATTACTACTGTATCTCCAACGTTACAGCTTTAGTAAAAACAGTGCTCATTAGGGATGAGCGAGTGTATTCATTGCTCGGGTTTTCCTGATCACGCTCGGGTGACCTCCGACTATTTGTTAGTGTTCGGAGATGAAGTTTTCATCACGGCAGCTGAATTATTTACAGCTATTAGCCAGGCATGTGGGGGTTGCCTGGTTGCTAGGTAATCCCCACATGTAATCAAGCTGGCTAATAGCTGTAAATCATGCTGCTGAGGTGATGAAAACTTAATCTCTGAGCAGTCATAAATACTCGGAGGTCACCTGAGCGTGCTCAGGAAAACCCAAGCAACGAGTACACTCGCTCATCACTGGTGCTCATAAATATTAATCGATATTGCCAACTACTTCATACTGTCTGACATTGCATCAGCAATGCTAATCCCACTGTTTTACAATGTTATCCCCCCAAATGCAAGTATACAGAGATTGCTACACTCTTTCCCCGCCTCCGTATCAATAAGTGATTGTAATTTGTTTTCAGGCTAAGGGAATGGCAATAAATCTGCATCCAGCATTTGACTTTAGGAACAGTTACAATATATCAATTCCCAAGTCATAATTATAGTGTTTTGTTTATTGAGTAAATTAGATTTCATTATTATCCGAAAACCATAATTTAGCAGGCAGCACTTCATTAATAATCATCCAATCAGGGTTTAGATTTTGGCACATTATGTGTACAATATTTTTTGATGCTTCTGGGATTTTACTTAAAGTCTGTGCTAAATACGCCTTTTTTTAATGTAACTAAAGATGGTAAGTGTTATTGAATAGTCCTGTTTTGTAAGTTAACACAGCATTTATTCATGAATGCCGCATTATCTGTTCAATGATTGGAGCTCTGCGGAAAATCCGTTTCCCAAAACCCACACTCCCTTTCTGATGCATACCTTGTTTCAGACCTAGAAATAATGAGATTTTAAATGCCATGATAAGGTGTTATTTTATTAGCCAATATTGGTTTAGTCATTAGCCCAATTCTCATTTGAAGACTGCATTCACACATCTGTTACACAACAATACATGTGGATATCAACATACACGTCCATTTTAAACATAGAACAATGTACTGTATGTCATCCTTGAGACTCAGACGCTGTTCTATTCTGATCAATTTTCCTGATCAAACTCGCCCATTAGATGACGTTCCCACAATGAGGATACTTGCATTTTTTCATTGTATTTTTGAGTGCATTTTCTTTATGCATTTTTATCCCATTTTGTCATGTCATGTTTTAAATAAAGCTGCTTTGTTTTTGATACATCCTGGCATTTGGCTTTGACGAAACTTTATTGATATAGTCATGTGCGATTTATCCAGCAGAAACGCACGAAGAATGCTTGAATGTTTTTTACCTGTGAATTTTCTACATCCAATGCAATTATATGTAGAAAATCTGCACAGAAAACTCAGCGTGCTCAGAAGAGAAATTTACATGTTGCGGATTTGAAACACACAACGCAGGTCAGTTCACGCTGCAAAAATAAATTCCACAGTGGGCATGAGATTTTTATAAATCCCATCCACTTATGATGAAAAAGTAGATGTTTCTTTTTTAATGTATAAAAACAATACAGCATCAAAGTAAGAAGACTAAAGACTCATTGTGTGAACACAGCCTTAAAGTCTATCCACTTCTAAGAATCAATAGCTAAAAAAAGTCCAGTCTAACTTCTTCACATTTTTAAAAAGGAGGAGAAAAAAATAACGAGTACAACATGGATGCTAAACAGTAAAAACAGATGACTCAGAGTCATGAGAGAAAAATTGTCCATTTTTTATGTAAATGGTGAGTGAATATAGTTTACTTTTGAATTACCTGTTAAAGGGAACCTGTCAGCAGGATTGTACTCTGTAACCTACAGACAGTGTCAGGTCGGAGCCTATATAACTGATTAAAATGATACCTTGGGTGATAAAATTTGTCGTGTGGTTGTTTAATCTTTATTTTCAGTTTTGAATTAATGACATTCTCATGCTCAGGGGCAGGCCTGTTGGGGGAGGGGTCTTTATATAGTGCTCTGATTAGATATTCATACTGAGGACTGCTGACAGGTCACTGCTGACAGTGACCTGCCCCCTAGTCTACATAATAAATATTATATGAATGTAATATGCAGGTGCTGTGATGCAGTAAAACAAATGCTGCAGAGCAGGGGTTAACTAAATTTAATTAATCAGCAGTAGGAAACACCGTGCAGGGCGGTAGCAGGGTAAAAGGGTACAAAACTAAACCGATTAAAGGGTTGTTTAACTAACAGTCTCTGGTTAACAGTTCACTTATTGTGGCTCCGCAGCCTGTCATTCTCTGAAGGGCCCGTGGGTATCAGGATGCTGGCGGCGGTCAGTGTGGTGTCTGCTGGCGTCCTTGCCCAGCACACGGTCCTACTTCTGGCGGCAGCGGGGGTGGTCTCCGGTTTTGCCCGCTGAGCCCCTAGTCCATATATCTGCGGAGCAAAAGAATAGAGCTGTCCACAGGATACCTCACGGCATGTGTCTCTTTAAGCAGCCGCCGTCACCTGAAGGGCTGCACTGCAATGCTCTGCCTGACGTGCGCCTCTCTGGATGCCAGAGCTGCGATGCTCCCACCGGTTTCGGTGAGTTCCTCACTATGACGCCCTTTCTCTTCATGCAGCAGCAAGTCGCTCCCCTCTCAGCGTTTGCGGTCTGTACCTCATCAGCATTCTGGCAGGAAGATTGCTTCCGTTGCCACACAACCAATTTTACCTCACATTGACTGGCCATGCCCCCTTCATCCTGGTTACTGACTTGCTCTGTCTGCAATCTCATTCCCCCCAGGAACAGGAGATTCGGCCCCAGCAGTTCCGGACCCAGCGCTTCAGCAGCTCTGGCAACCCTGTCTTACCTTCTACATCCCTGCCTTCCTTTAGCTTGCCTTTCCACGGGCGACAGCTCCTTCACCAATCGTTTGCACTTCTTAACTTCTTGGATAATTATTTTCCAGATAAATTGATCTTGCTCGTAACAGGTGGAAGGCACTCCAGCTGTGGTTCGTGGGCAGTAAAGAGATGCTTTGATCTGGTGCTTTAGCGATTTGCAGTGTGGGCGACTCGGTGTTCATCTCCCCAGGGGGGTAGGCAGCACATCATTGAGGTTTGGGCACGAAACTTACACTCTTCTTCATCGAAGTCTGGGATCAGAGCTGGGAGCACTTCCCTGGCAACTCTCTTCCATTTTTGGGTTCTTTGTACATGCAGGGCCGCATGTTACAATGGACTACTCTAGTGGATGCTCCTTCCTCCTGTTCATGCTGAACTTCAGACACCAGGACCAACCCGTCATGTCACTTGGTGTGGAGTCCTCTCCCACCGGCTTTCTAATTTTCCCTGGGGCCGCTTAATCCAGACCAAGACTTGGTCCTTGGGTCTCAGAGCTGTCCAGCGAATAGGTGGTGCTTCATGGGGCTTAAGTTCCTGAAACTTCATCTGCACCAGTCGACGGAGAGTTTGCAATCAGTGTCGATGTTCTTCAACCCAAAAGGACACCCCTGTCCGTGGGTAGTCTTCCTCCAGGTCCAGTTCAAACTCTGTAATCTCTCGTCCTTTTTGCCTGAACAACAAGGTGTATGGCGTGAACCCGGTCGTGCTGTGCACTTGGTGGTTGTACGCCCTCACAAGCTCTGCCACAAACTCAGGCCACCATATCTTCCAGTCTTCTTCCAAAGTGCATAACATCTGGATTAATGTTCAATTGAAGTGCTCACAGGCTCCATTCCCTTGAGGGTGATAGGGAGTAGTTCAGGGCTTCCTAATTCAGTGCAAATGGTGTAGTTCTTCCACAGCTTTCCCCTGGAAGAAGGTGCCTTGATCGGAGTGGATTCTTTTCGGGCAGCCGAACACGCGGATGAAATCTTGACAGATAGCCTGTGAAGCTGATTCAACGGTCTAAGCTATAGTTACCACAGCAAATTTGGAGAAGTGGTTGGTCATTACCAGACAATGTTCATAGTCAAGATGTGCTGCTCCTACTGTCAGGTAGTCAATCATCAAGACTTCAAAAAGGGCAAGGTCACAATGGTCTGTGTTGGGGCACGCTGCTCTGAAGGTTTAGCCAGCTCACAGCTTCTGCACTGTTGCCACGCATCTTCTACCGCATTCCTCAGTCATGGGTGATAAACCAATCTATGTAGCCACCGGAATATTTTCTCTGCACCAAAGTGAACCCTCGCTCATGAGCCTTGGTGGCCACCATCTTGATTGAGTTCTCTGGGAGCACTACTTGCCAAGTGACTCCCTCTTCTCTAAACAGCTGCACATTCCAATATAACAATCCATCTCTCAAGCAAAGTGGTTCCCATTGTCCTGGAATTCACAGGGCACCTGAGGACAGCGCATTCCTCTCTGTTGTGAATTCTGTGGTTGAATTCACTCCTGTGGTCACAAGTGGTACTGCAGCTTCTGGGCTTCCTCCCTCAGGTGTTCTGGTGAGCTCGTTGGCTGCCTTGTTATTTAACTCCACCTGATTCTGTCTTCCTTGCTCCTTGTCAATGTTCCAGTGTTGGATCTGAGCTTCTGGATCTTTCCTGTGGCCTGCTGCTCTGCTTAGATAAGTGCTTCTTTGCTTTTGTTGCTGTTTTTTCTGTCCAGCTTGTCTATTCGTTTTTGCTGGAAGCTCTGAGATGCAAAGAGTGTACCGCCGTGCCGTTAGTTTGGCACGGTGGGTCTTTTTGCCCCCTTTGCGTGGTTTTTTGCTTTAGGGTTTTTTGTAGACTGCAAAGTTCTCTTTGCTATCCTCGCTCTATCTAGAATATCGGGCCTCACTTTGCTGAATCTATTTCATCCCTACGTTTTGTCTTTTCATCTTGCTAACAGTCATTATATGTGGGGGGCTGCCTTTTCCTTTGGGGTATTTCTCTGAGGCAAGTCAGGCTTGTATTTCTATCTTCAGGCTAGTCAGTTCCTCAGGCTGTGCCGAGTTGCCTAGGTAGTGTCAGGCGCAATCCACAGCTGCCTTTAGTTGTGTTTAGGATAGGTTCAGGTATTGCGGTCTACAGAGATTCCACGTCTCAGAGCTCGTTCTATTGTTTTTGGGTTGTTGTCAGATCACTGTATGTGCTCTGATTACTGGCACACTGTGTTACTGGATTGCCTTCATAACAGTACAAGGAGCCCAACTAATGATTCTCAATAGAGGGAAAAAAGAAGTTCTGACATCATTTTTTTTTCTCAGCTCTGTGTTCAGTCTTTTTTTTCCCCTAGACATTAGGGTGCTTCAGGACACAGCTGTGGACATGGATATTCAGGCTCTGTGCTCTTCAATGGATAATCTCGTTATAAATGTACAAAAGATTCAAGATACAATTGATCAGAAATCTATGCTAGAACCAAGAATTCCTATTCCTGATTTGTTTTTTGGTGATAGAACTAAGTTTCTGAGCTTCAAAAATAATTGTAAACTATTTCTGGCCTTGAAACCTCATTCTTCTGGTAATTCAGTTCAACAGGTTTTGATTATTATTTCTTTTTTGCGCGGCGACCCTCAGGACTGGGCATTTTCTCTTGCGCCAGGAGACCCTGCATTGAGTGGTGTCGATGCGTTTTTCCTGGCGCTTGGATTGCTGTACGATGAGCCTAATTCAGTGGATCAGGCTGAGAAAAATTTGCTGGCTTTGTGCCAGGGTCAGGATGATATAGAAGTATATTGTCAGAAATTTAGGAAGTGGTCAGTACTCACTCTGTGGAATGAATCTGCGCTGGCAGCTTGGTTCAGAAAGGGTCTCTCTGGGGCTCTTAAGGATGTCATGGTGGGTTTTCCTATGACTGCTGGTTTGAATGAGTCTATGTCTTTGGCCATTCAGATCGGTCGTCGCTTGCGCGAGCGTAAATCTGTGTCCCATCTGGTGGTATTGTCTGAGATTAAACCTGAGCCTATGCAGTGCGATAGGACTATGACCAGAGTTGAACGGCAAGAACACAGACGTCTGAATGGGCTGTGTTTCTACTGTGGTGAGTCCACTCATGCTATTTCTGATTGTCCTAAGCGCACTAAGCGGTACGATAGGTCTGCCGTCATTGGTACTGTACAGTCCAAATTCCTTCTGTCCATTACCTTGATATGCTCTTTGTCATCGTATTCTGTCATGGCGTTTGTGGATTCAGGCGCTGCCCTGAATCTGATGGATTTGGATTATGCTAAACGTTGTGGGTTTTTCTTGGAGCCTTTGCGGTGTCCTATTCCGTTGAGAGGAATTGATGCTACACCTTTGGCCAAGAATAAACCTCAGTACTGGGCCCAGCTGACCATGTGCATGGCTCCTGCACATCAGGAAGTTATTCGCTTTCTGGTCCTACATAATCTGCATGATGTGGTCGTGTTGGGGTTGCCATGGCTACAAACCCATAATCCAGTATTGGATTGGAACTCTATGTCGGTATCCAGCTGGGGTTGTCAGGGGGTACATGGTGATGTTCCATTTTTGTCTATTTCGTCATCCACTCCTTCTGAGGTCCCAGAGTTCTTGTCTGATTATCAGGATGTATTTGAAGAGCCGAAGTCCGATGCCCTACCTCCGCATAGGGATTGTGATTGTGCTATCAATTTGATTCCTGGTAGTAAATTCTTTGTTCGTGAAGGGATCAAAGTGTCTCTTCGGTGTGCAGAAAGTTTCATTTTTGGGGTTCATCTTTTCCCCTTCTACTATCGAGATGGATCCGGTTAAGGTCCAAGCCATCCAGGATTGGACTCAGCCGACATCTCTGAAAAGTCTGCAAAAGTTCCTGGACTTTGCTAATTTTTATCGTCGCTTCATCTGCAATTTTTCTAGCATTGCCAAACCATTAACCGATTTGACCAAGAAGGGTGCTGATTTGGTTAATTGGTTTTCTGCTGCCGTGGAAGCTTTTCAGGAGTTGAAGCGTCGTTTTTGTTCTGCCCCTGTGTTGTGTCAACCAGATGTTTCTCTTCCGTTCCAGGTCGAGGTTGATGCTTCTGAGATTGGAGCAGGGGCGGTTTTGTCACAGAGAGGTTCTGGTTGCTCAGTGTTGAAACCATGTGCTTTCTTTTCCAGGAAGTTTTCTGCTGCTGAGCGTAATTATGATGTGGGCAACCGAGAGTTGCTGGCCATGAAGTGGGCATTCAAGGAGTGGCGTCATTGGCTTGAAGGAGCTAAGCATCGCGTGGTGGTATTGACTGATCATAAGAACCTTACTTATCTCAAGTCTGCCAAGCGCTTGAATCCTAGACAGGCCCGTTGGTCGTTATTTTTTGCTCGCTTCGATTTTGTGATTTCGTACCTTCCGGGCTCTAAAAATGTGAAGGCGGATGCTCTGTCTAGGAGTTTTGTGCCCGACTCTCCGGGTTTGTCTGAGCCGGCGAGTATCCTCAAGGAAGGAGTCATTGTGTCTGCCATCTCCCCTGATTTGCGACGAGTGTTGCAAAAATTTCAGGCTAATAAACCTGATCGTTGTCCGGCCGAGAAACTGTTCGTCCCTGATAGGTGGACTAGTAAAGTTATCTCTGAACTTCATTGTTCGGTGTTGGCTGGTCATCCAGGAATCTTTGGTACCAGAGCGTTAGTGGCTAGATCCTTCTGGTGGCCATCTCTGTCACGGGATGTACGTACTTTTGTGCAGTCCTGTGGGATTTGTGCTAGGGCTAAGCCCTGCTGTTCACGTGCCAGTGGGTTGCTTTTGCCCTTGCCGGTCCCGAAGAGGCCTTGGACACATATTTCGATGGATTTCATTTCTGACCTTCCCGTTTCTCAAAAGATGTCAGTCATTTGGGTGGTCTGTGATCGCTTTTCTAAAATGGTCCATCTGGTGCCCTTGGTTAAATAGCCTTCCTCCTCTGATTTGGTGCCTTTGTTCTTCCAGCATGTGGTTCGTTTGCATGGCATTCCTGAGAATATTGTTTCTGACAGAGGTTCCCAGTTTGTTTCAAGGTTCTGGCGAGCCTTTTGTGGTAGGATGGGCATTGACCTATCTTTTTCCTCGGCTTTCCATCCTCAGACTAATGGCCAGACCGAACGAACCAATCAGACCTTGGAAACATATCTGAGATGTTTTGTTTCTGCAGACCAGGGTGATTGGGTGTCCTTTTTGCCGTTGGCTGAGTTCGCCCTTAATAATCGGGCCAGCTCGGCTACCTTGGTCTCTCCATTTTTCTGCAATTCTGGGTTCCATCCTCGTTTCTCTTCAGGACAGGTTGAGTCTTCGGACTGTCCTGGTGTGGATTCTGTGGTGGACAGGTTGCAGCAGATCTGGACTCAGGTAGTGGACAATTTGACCTTGTCCCAGGAGAAGGCTCAGCTTTTCGCTAATCGCAGACGCCGTGTGGGTCCCCGACTTCGTGTTGGGGATCTGGTTTGGTTATCTTCTCGTCATATTCCTATGAAGGTTTCCTCTCCTAAATTTAAACCTCGTTTTATTGGTCCATATAGGATTTCTGAGATTCTCAATCCTGTGTCCTTTCGTCTGACCCTCCCGGACTCCTTTTCCATACATAATGTATTCCATAGGTCGTTGTTGCGGAGATACGTGGCACCTATGGTTCCATCTGTTGAGCCTCCTGCCCCTGTTTTGGTGGAGGGGGAATTGGAGTATATTGTGGAGAAAATTTTGGATTCTCGTGTCTCTAGACGGAAACTCCAGTATCTGGTTAAATGGAAGGGTTATGCTCAGGAAGATAATTCCTGGGTTTTTGCCTCTGATGTCCATGCTCCAGATCTTGTTCGTGCCTTTCATGTGGCTCATCCTGGTCGGCCTGGGGGCTCTGGTGAGGGTTCGGTGACCCCTCCTCAAGGGGGGGTACTGTTGTGAATTCTGTGGTTGAATTCACTCCTGTGGTCACAAGTGGTACTGCAGCTTCTGGGCTTCCTCCCTCAGGTGTTCTGGTGAGCTCGTTGGCTGCCTTGTTATTTAACTCCACCTGATTCTGTCTTCCTTGCTCCTTGTCAATGTTCCAGTGTTGGATCTGAGCTTCTGGATCTTTCCTGTGGCCTGCTGCTCTGCTTAGATAAGTGCTTCTTTGCTTTTGTTGCTGTTTTTTCTGTCCAGCTTGTCTATTCATTTTTGCTGGAAGCTCTGAGATGCAAAGGGTGTACCGCCGTGCCGTTAGTTCAGCACGGTGGGTCTTTTTGCCCCCTTTGCGTGGTTTTTTGCTTTAGGGTTTTTTGTAGACTGCAAAGTTCTCTTTGCTATCCTCGCTCTATCTAGAATATTGGGCCTCACTTTGCTGAATCTATTTCATCCCTACGTTTTGTCTTTTCATCTTGCTAACAGTCATTATATGTGGGGGGCTGCCTTTTCCTTTGGGGTATTTCTCTGAGGCAAGTCAGGCTTGTATTTCTATCTTCAGGCTAGTCAGTTCCTCAGGCTGTGCCGAGTTGCATAGGTAGTGTCAGGCGCAATCCACAGCTGCCTTTAGTTGTGTTTAGGATAGGTTCAGGTATTGCGGTCTACAGAGATTCCACGTCTCAGAGCTCGTTCTATTGTTTTTGGGTTGTTGTCAGATCACTGTATGTGCTCTGATTACTGGCACACTGTGTTACTGGATTGCCTTCATAACACCTCTCCCTCTGACAAGGAAGTTGCTTCAATGCCACCCACTGAAACAGTTGAGCAGTCTCCTTGTCCATTTTTTGGAGTTGGATCCAGTCATCTCGGGACCACCCCAGTATCTGATTTCCAGACTCTTCCTCGATCTGTCCCTTTGTTGCCACCCACGAGGTAGACAGGTTTCGGAATCCAGGAATCTCCTCCGCCTCAAACTCCTCATTTCGGTCATGGCCAGGACACTTGTGTGTCACCCTGGAGAGGGTGTCGGCATTATTATCTGCCTTGGCCCAGTAGACAATCTTGTACTGATACTTCACCATGCGGGCCACCCATCTTTGCTCCAGGGCCCCTAGCTTTGCATTCTCGAGGTTGGCTAAGGGGTTGCTTGACTTTAATATGTGCTAAGCCCCATTACATATATTGTGCCTTTTGATTACTGTTTTAACATTTATATTTGACAACTTTACTAAATTTTCAATATCCAACAACATCAATATCCACAGCTTAGCAAAAGCTCAAGCTTTCTGGTCCAAATATAAAGGTTGTGTCTTGCATGGTTATAAATTATAATAAATGACCATGGCCAATTTTATCCACCCAAGTCAACGTGTCAGTATTTTATTTATGCGCTGTGTAGGTATTATATAATTGTTATATTGTAATGCCATCATATCACTGATGCAGAGAAGACGGTTAAGGCCAGAGTCACACTACAGTGAGATACGCCTAGTCTTGCAGGTTAAAAACAAGCTCTGGCACCGGCACTCCAGAGCGGAGCGTGCGGCTCCATGTATTGCCATGAGGCTGCACGCTCCACTCTGGAGTGCAGGTGCCAGAGCTTGGTTTTAACCTGCGAGACTCGGCCGTATCTCGCTGTGTGTGATCCGGGCCTCAATTTAATTTCTCCCTCTCCTCTTTTCTCTCTGTCCGCGGATGACGGATTACTGTCGGATGACGTCAGAGTGCAGTCCGATGTTTCACATGTATCCAGAGATTTGTATGGGTGCGCATGGTCTGATCAGATGCACTCGCAGCATTCAATTTATTTACTCATGCCAAATCGGCATAAGGAAAAAAGTGCTGGTTGGCACTGCCGCATAGTATAACACTGGTGCTATTCGACAAAACATGAGATAGCACACAGCTGTGTTATATGCCTGTGTGAGCGAGCCCTTAGTTAGAAATATAAGCAGAAGAAATAATAATAATTTTATTTCTATAGTGATATATACATATATACATTTTAGAGGGGACTTATACATACAATAGACAGAAATGAACCTTTTTGAATATACTGTATATACTACAGCTGAATTTAAAAAAAAAGTCTATCCTGTACACAATTAGATTGTTTTTATTAGCAAAGACATACTATTGCGGATGTGTGGCTATAAAAATCAGTAGTTTCAGTCCAATTTAGCTTTGAGGGCAGTGTAGTGTAGAAAACCACAGATAACACAAAACTACATCAAAAACACTTTAAAAATGCTCCACTGCATTGACAACCTCAGGTCTGTTTCTTCATATATTTGCTCGTTTGCTTATTTTCTTTTTTCTGCTTGCTAGTGTAATAGCTGCAATCATTTATTGTAGGATAATTTGGGATAAAACGCAGTCTAAAAGGAAATAGGTGTCAAAACCATTACTTCTTTATTGCTAGAAAGGCAAAGTTGTTTACAATCATTGAATAACAGAATCCTTAAAGCTAAATGTGTCACCAGCTACTCTAGCATTTCTACTTGCCTAGCACAAACTGATCTGGCCTAGGACTACACTGTACACATCCAAAGCAAGCTGTCGGACTGAACTACAATCATGGCTGTGGATGCCTTATCTAGGATCCTATGGCGCTGAAGGGAGGATGCTCTGTAGCCATCATGAAATCCTAGGGAAGGTTACTGGCTTTGGCCAAAGAGTGAAGCACAATCTTTTGTGTACTGTTAGCCACGTAGTATATAGCACAGCCACGTAGTATATAACACAGCTCATGTAGTATATAACACAGCCTACATAGTATATAGCACAGCTACGTAGAATATATCACACAGGCACATAGTATATAACACAGCACACATAGTATATAACACAGCCATGTAGTATATAGCACAGCCACATAGTATACTGTATAACACAGCCACATAGTATTTAACACATTCCACGAAGTATATAACACAGTCCACGTAGTATATATTACAGCCATGTAGTATATAACACAGCCCACGTAGTATGTAGCTCAGCAATGTAGTATATAGCACAGCCCGCATCTCCCTTCCCCCTGAAAATGGCCCCACAGTCAGTACTCACTATTATAGTAAAAAATAAAAACACACACTTCTCACCTCTCCTCATTCCCACGCTGCTCCCTGCTCCTGCCTCAGTGGCTGCATGGCCTGGCACACAGTGAGAGCGCGATGGCGTCATCGTGCACCCGCAGTGTCAGATGCAGAGCGGGGAATGATGGGAGAGGGAGCTTAAGCTGACGTTCTTTCCTATATAATTGCTTTGAACTGTATCGGCAGATGCTGGTATAGTTCAATGCGGCGGAGGGGGAGTCGGCACAGGCGGCAGGCGGGCTCCCTGCTTCACAGGGGCCCCATAGCAGCTGTGTGATGTGCCACTAGCTGAGGGCCCCTGGGAGAGCAGAAGCCCTAGGCAGCTGCCTGCTCCTAATGCCGGCACTGCCTGCAGGGGCCCCCGGAGCCTCAGTGTACCATACCGTGAATGGGCCCCCCGTCTTCCCAGGGCCCCGGCACTTGCCCAGGTGCACCGGGTGCTGACGCCGACCTTGACTGCAATGGCAGGTTTCACTTTAGGAATGGCATAACATTGTACAGAACACAAAAATGATATGTTCCAGTAACGCAGAGTAAGCAACATCTAGAAGTATGTAATCAGAAATTTTATATGTAGAGATGAGTGGATTGATCCACCGAGAATCAAGTTTGAGATTTACTGAAATTTGGAGTTCCACGCAAATTTAAACTCTTTGCGAGTATTAAAAAGTAGGCCAAACCGCCATTTTTAAGAACTATAAGAGGCCAGCACTTGGTTAAAAAAAATCCCCAGAAACTAATATCTCAGTGCTCACCTTTCTGTCTTTCTCTATGTTTGCTGCCTGCAATCTGGTCCTCAGGGCCTCTTCTTTCAGATATTGAATGACTCATCGGCCTTTCACTATAGGCCAGAACTTCTAGCTGAAACCAGGCCTCAGTGGACACTGCACATTCATAATGTGTGTTACGACCTTACAACATGGACTGATTTAGAGGCCTGAAAGATTGGCCATCAGTGAAGAACAGACAGATGAGGCACGCAACTGCTGAAAGACGAGGCCCTGAGGACTGGGCAGCTGGCAGCAAGAAACATGGCAGCCGGAGTGATGAGTGGTGAGGTGATTATCAGTTTTTAATAGTTTTTTAATCTTATCTTCATTAGTCTAATAATAAAGAGCATGCAATTGCTGACAAATTTCTTTAGTGCAAGTTGGATTTCCTGGGCAAATCTGCAGGAACTGGCGAATACATATTTCAAACCATCCGCTCATCATTAATTATAAGTGACCAATTACCATATATAATATAGCTGCTTCATCTACTGATACAAGCAAGAGAAAATCTGCTCAGGAAGGAGCATAGCGAAAAGATACTTGAACATGAACAAATACAGGCAATCCAGTAAAATCCTTAGTACTTTTGATTATTCTTAAAGGAATTGTCTACTCAAAAGATGTTAAAGGGGTTGCTCAGCCTAAAATGATAAGTTTTAAGCCACTCAATGGGCCTGCAGACTTGTGATTCCTCACATAGCGCTCATAGAGTGCTGTGATGATTCTCGGGTGTCAGCACCGGGAACGGAGGCCATGAGATTGGAAGTATCACCCAAATGTACCTTCCAATTATCTCCCAAGTACCCTCACTTGTCTTCCCTTCCTTTGAGGTCCATGCTGTCAGACTCTACATCCCCTTCTCCATGCGAGTGGCGGTGGTGTATCATCCTCCCGGCCCCTCTCATCAGTTCCTGGATCACTTTGCCACCTGGCTTCCATACTTTCTCTCCTGTGACACCCCCACCCTCATCATGGGTGATTTCAACATCCCCATTGCTTCTCACCTGTTATCTCTAACCGGCCTCTCACACATACTAACTCTCCAATGCATGAAGATGGAAACTCCCTCGACTTGGTCTTCTCCCGGCTTTGCTCAGTGGATGATTTCACAAACTCCCCTCTCCCGCTCTCTGACCACAACCTTCTTTCATTCTCTATCAAGAACTGCTCAGGTCACCCCCACTTTCCACACTTATAGAAACATGCGATATAGGCCATTAACACCCAGAAACTTATGAAGAACTTGCAGTCCATATTGGCCCCAATCTCCCCATCTCATGTCCTGATTCTGCTCTGAAGCATTACAATGAAACCCTGCAAAGTGCCCTGGATGAAGCTGCTCCTCCTATACATAAAACAACTCAGCACAGACGGCGACAACCGTGGCACACGCTGCAAAAACGTTTCCTGCAGCAGTGCTCCAGGTGCACTGAACGTCTGTGGAGTAAATCTAATCTACCAGAAGATTTCATCCATTATAAGTTTATGCTAAAAACATACAACTCTGCCCTTCACCTCTCCAAACAAACCTATTTCAACACCCTCATCACCTCACTGTCCAGTAACCCTAAACGTCTCTTTGACACTTTCCAGTCCCTACTCAACCCAAGACTGCAGGCCCCAACCACGGATCTCCACGCTGACGATCTGGCCAATTACTTCAAAGAAAAAATTGACCACATTTGACAGGAAATCATCTCCCAATATCTTCATACCATGCACTGTCCTCCCTCCCCCACTGCATCTAGTTCACTCTCTGACTTTGAACCAGTTACAGAAGAAGAAGTAATCAGGCTCCTTGCATCTTCTCGCTCAACCATTTGCACCAGTGACCCCATTCCATCACATCTCCTCCAGTCCCTTTCCCCGGCTGTCACCTCTCACCTAACAAAAATATTCAACCTTTCTCTCACTTCCGGTATTTTTCCATCCTCATTTAAACATGCCATCACACATCCATTACTTAAAAAACCATCCCTCGATCAAAACTGTGCCGCTAATTATAGACCTGTCTCTAATCTTCCCTTCATCTCTAAACTCCTCGAGCGCCTGGTCCACTCCCGTCTTACCCGCTATCTCTCAGATAACTCTCTTCTCGACCCTCTTCAATCTGGCTTCCGCTCTTTACACTCTACTGAAACTGCCCTCACTAAAGTCTCTAATGACCTACTAACAGCTAAATCTAATGGTCACTACTCCATGCTAATTCTCTTGGATCTCTCCGCAGCATTCGACACTGTGGATCATCAGCTCCTCCTCATTATGCTCCGCTCCATCAGCTTCAAGGACACCGTTCTCTCCTGGTTCTCCTCCTATCTCTCTGACTGATCCTTCACTGTATCTTTTGCTGGTTCCTCCTCCTCTCACCTTCCCCTTACTGTTGGGGTTCCTCAAGGATCAGTCCTAGCCCCCCTCCTCTTCTCTTTGTATACTGCCCCTATTGGACAAACAATCAGTAGATTTGGTTTCCAGTACCATATCTATGCTGACGACACCCAATTATACACTTCTTCTCCTGTTATCACGCCGACCTTTTTAGTAAACACCAGTGATTGTCTTACCGCTGTCTCTAACATCATGTCCTCCCTCTATCTGAAACTGAACCTGTCAAAAACTGAACTCATCGTGTTTTCTCCCTCTATTAACCTACCTTTGCCTGACATTGCCATCTCCGTGTGCAGTTCCACCATTACTCAAAAGCAACATGCCCGCTGCCTTGGGGTCATACTTGATTCCGAGCTTTCATTCACCCCCCACATCCGATCACTGGCTCGCTCTTCTTATCTGCATCTCAAAAACATTTCTAGAATTTGCCCTTTTCTTACTTTCGACTCTGCAAAAACTCTTACTGTTTCACTTATTCATTCTCGTCTGGACTATTGTAACTCTCTACTAATCGGCCTCCCTCTTACCAAACTCTCCTCACTCCAATCTGTCCTGAATGCTGCAGCCAGGATCATATTATTCACCAACCGTTACACCGATGCCTCTACATTGTGCCAGTCATTACACTGGCTACCCATCCACTCCAGAATCCAGTACAAAACTACTACCCTCATCCACAAAGCACTCCATGGCTCAGCAGCACCCTACATCTCCTCTCTGGTCTCAGTCTACCACCCTACCCGCGCCCGCCGCTCCGCTAATGACCTCAGGTTAGCATCCTCAATAATCAGAACCTCCCACTCCCATCTCCAAGACTTTACATGTGCTGCGCCGATTCTTTGGAATGCACTACCTAGGTTAATACGATTAATCCCCAATCCCCACAGTTTTAAGCATGCCCTAAAAACTCATTTGTTCAGATTGGCTTACCGCCTCAACGCATTAACCTAACTATCCCTGTGTAGCCCATTAAAAAAAACAAAAAAAAAACATAATCAGGTTCCTCGCATCATGTTCTCATACACTTTATGCAGTAATAGCCCTCGGTGTCTATACTGCTACATACTTAGGCAATTAACTGGTTCATGCAGCTTTACATGAACACCCGAGCCTTACACTATGGCCGGTCCGAATAACTAAAGTAATTGTTACCATCCACCTCTCGTGTCTCCCCTTTTCCTCATAGTTTGTAAGCTTGCGAGCAGGGCCCTCATTCCTCTTGGTATCTATTTTGAACTGTGATTTCTGTTATGCTGTAATGTCTATTGACTGTACAAGTCCCCTCTATAATTTGTAAAGCGCTGCGGAATATCTTGGCGCTATATAAATAAAATTATTATTATTATTATTATAAGTATACGATATACATACTCCCAGCCAGAACCCAACTAGGCTAATTCCTGCCTTGCACAATATACTTGCATTAAAGGGAATCTGTCACCCCAAAAATCGTATATATGAGCTAAGGCCACCGGTATCAGGGGCTTATCTACAGCATTCTGTAATGCTATAGATAAGCCCCCAATATAACCTGAAAGGTAAGAAAAACAGGTTATATTATACTCACCCAGGGGCGGTCCCACTGCGGTCCGATCCGATGGGCGTCGCGGTCTGGGTCCGGCGCCTCCCATCTTCATTCAATGTCGTCCTCTTCTTGTCTTCCTGCCACGGCTCCGGCGAAGGCATACTTTGTCTGCCCTGTTGAGGGCAGTGCAAAGTACTGCAGTGCGCAGGTGCTGAGAAAGGTCAGAGAGGCCCAGCGTTTTCTTTCTCTGAAACTCCACAGTAAGACACACCTGGCTGCAATTGGACTTCCAAGCCTGATTCCTGCGGCCCATAAATGAGGCAGTGAAAGCTCAATGACAGTCTCCCTTTAAACTGTAAACATAATTAATAAATATTATGTGTTCAATAAATGCAGTTGATCACCTACGTTGTACCTTGGTGTACTTCACAATAAATTATACTGAGTAATTGCAACTGAAGCAATCAATACTGTATGGTAATAAGTATATCTGCGTGTAGGAAATGGTTATTCTTGAGCACTCATTCTGTACACATATATCATACAAGCCTGAAGTATATGAAATATAGATGTGTGTCAGAACAGTCATCTGCATTTTGTCAATACCATCATATAGCTTTAATATTAATAACAATCCAAACAGCTGTTGTAATCCAAGTCCAGCACTGAATCACCCAAACTATCGAGCATAACTAATGTATTCATGCAAAGTGTCCTTCTAGCCATTGGCTTTCTCTTCATTTTTTCCTTAAATTGTATTGAATCGGTGAACAGTTCAGTACATAGACTGTATAAATGTATAAACTAAAGACCATGCTTATGCTGTGTACAGTGTTGGGATCACACAATATGGGAGCAAAGCAAAGTCAGATGGTCAAGGCATATGTTACAATGTACAAATACTTCATTGTTAGAGTTATGTCGTTAGAGAAGAGAAAATCCATTAACTCAAACTGACAAAGAGTGCCATCATTTAGTAGTTCAAGAGGGAATAAAAAGAATACAAGGGGCATGATAAGAAGCATGTTACAGCAATATTTAGAAACAGGAGTAATTATTTAAATGGAATCTGGATCAGAATGTCACAGCACAAACTATTTATAAATAGGAAGAGAAAATGCGGCAGCACTCACCCATCTGTGGTCCAAAACTTTATTCAATACATGAAAAGGTACAGCTTTGCGGTCCGAGGGAGTGCAGGTGGACGGGAGGTGAGCAGGTAAACGACGACGGCCGTTTCGCGCTGATCCCGTAGAAGCGCTTGGATCAGCGCGAAACGGCCGTCGTCGTTTACCTGCTCACCTCCCGTCCACCTGCACTCCCTCGGACCGCAAAGCTGTACCTTTTCATGTATTGAATAAAGTTTTGGACCACAGATGGGTGAGTGCTGCTGCATTTTCTCTTCCTATTTATATGTTTGCATCTGCTTTCCATGCGAGCACCCCCTGCACTGAAGTCAGCCTGTCATCACTCACCGCTGTTAATCTACCGAAAGGAGTAAGGCTGTGCAGCCCAACTGTTTTTCTTTTGTGTTGGACAAACTATTTATATGTGCATGGATCTTTCAAAAACAAGTCCAGCAATACTTTTACATGGTCAATCCGTTCCTCTGTTACTGAGAAATCAGCATTTGAAATTATATGTAAATTAGACTAAAATGCTATTTATTGATCTGAAGCCTTGATCACTCCAGCTCTATTCCTCACCCAGGCAGCTCCTACTTGACTGATGGCTCCTATGCACGAAGTCAAACAGCATAGAGATTGATTTCTTAGTAATGGAGGAATGGACTGGTCATGTAAAGATATTGCTGGACAAACCTTTTAAGAAGCAGAATCTGATTTATCTCATGTTAATGTGCTTCCATTGGTTCCACAAAAGACTAAAGTGGATGCTAAAAATGAATGACTGTGCTATTTGTGGTTGATTAGCCAAAATATACAAAAATACTGTGGGTGAGATGTGTAATGCCACGTCTTGACCAACAATGCTGTCAGGTGACGAAAGTGGCAATAGCACCCCCAGAAGTACATTAACATAAGCATACTTTTATTTCTAAATTGGTGATAAATTCACTTTAACCTTGTTTTATAAAAATCCTCAGGTAGGTCATTGGTTAGGAGAACATGACATGATGGCACACTGTAATATAATTTATAACATTGTGTTTATGTGAGTGGTTACAGAAATGCAGAGGGTAACAGTAACACAGGCTATGTGTTGAAGTGACTGCAAGGAGGAGACTTGCTTACTTACTGACATTTACATCAAAATCAAGTTTGTCCATGCAACCGCTTGCACAACAAGACTCTCAAACTGTCATGATCCTATGGTAGGATTTGGGCAGGAGCCTCAGAGGTTAATGCTGCTGGCCTCCCTTTGGATAGGGGAGGGCTTTTTATAGCCGCGGGAGGCTTGTTTCTTTGTCAGTTATACTTCTGCCCTTGGCTTCGTTAAATTATCCCTGTACGCTTGTGAGTTTGTGCCTTGTGAGTCTGCATCCCATTTAGTCCCAGCCTATCCCCCACATCGCACTTGTCTGTTGTTAGGTGTTGAGTTCCTGCTGCTGCACAGGGGGAATCTCAAACCACCTCCTCTGCGGTCTCCAATTGTTCTCCGGCCACAGTGGATCCTGCTCAGCGGAGACGTCGGTCCCAGCTTCTGGCTCAGGCAGATACTGTGCACTTGGTTACTGCTGATCTTCCAGACTCTGCCATTGTAACCAGCACTGTTCTGCGGCGAGCAGATGCTCAAGGGACTAAGTCCTGCTTTTCCTCTACTGGGCATGCCCAAGGGACGATTTCTGATTGGAGGTCGGGGGTCACATGCTCAGGTCCTGAAGCAGTTCCTATTGGACCACTTGGAAGGTCCTGGAAAGCTTTCTCTATGAAAGCTAGTATAAACTTAAGTTCATGTGTGTATGAACTTAGCTACTTTTGTGGTCGCTGTCAGCATGTGCTCAGGGTCGGCTGTATAGCCACTAGAATTCCAGCACCTCCAGTGAGGAGTTTGTGTGAATGAATTTAGGGCTGGCGTATAGCCACTAGAATTCCGGCACCTCCGGAGAGTAGTTGTTTGAGTGCCGTTGCTGACTGTGTGACCACTATATGCTACTTGCTCCATTAGAGACCCTCTGTGAGGTTAACAGGGCGCAGCGTTATCCTTTATCCCAGCGACTCTGTGAAGCAACAGAGTTCGCTCCTATACAGACCGGGTGACGGAACCCGTGTCTGTTCAGGCGTAATATGTTGTGGATTCTGTTTTTGGGCTCCCTCTGGTGGTTACAGATGGTACTGGGTGACTTGTGTTCTCTGCGGTCTCTGGTGTCCACCTGTTCTATCAGGATATGGGAGTTTCCTATTTAACCTGGCTTTCTTGTCATTTCCTCGCCGGCGATCAATGTAATCAGTGTGTCTTGTTACCTCTGCTTTCCGCTTCTGTAATCTTCAGGACAAGCTAAGTTTTTGATTTTTCCTGTTCCACGTTTTGCTTTATTTTTGTTTTAGTCCAGCTTGCAGTTATGTGATTCCTTGTTGCTGGTTGCTCTAGTGGGCTGATATTACTCCTCATGTTCCATGAGTTGGCACATGAGTTCAAGTAATTTCAGGATGGTTTTTTGTAGGGTTTTTCGCTGACCGCGCAGTTCACTTTTGTATCCTCTGCTATCTAGTTTTAGCGGGCCTCATTTTGCTGAATCTGTTTTCATTACTATGTATGTGCTTTCCTCTCATTTCACCGTCATTACATGTGGGGGGCTGCTATTTCTGTGGGGTGTTTCTCTGGAGGCAAGAGAGGTCTTTGTTTCTTCTAATAGGGGAAGCTAGTCCTTCGGCTGGCGTGAGACGTCTAGAATCATCGTAGGCACGTTCCCCGGCTACTGCTAGTGTGTGAATTAGGTTCAGGATCGCGGTCAGCTCAGTTTCCATCACCCTAGAGCTTGCTCTGTTTTTTGTGCTTGTCCTTTTGTTATTCCCTGCCATTGGGATCATGACAGTATCGCCGGCCCGAAAAGTGGTAATCGTATTGGCTGAAGTAGGAGGAAAAGTAGTCTGAGGAAATTTTTTTTTTTTTTTTCCTTCCCTCAGAGTTTGCTGCCTAGCCTTAATTGCAGCCTGGCTGCGTCTTACCTCCTCTTAATCCTTGAATGGCTCTGACCTCAGCTGTTTATCATGGACGTCCAGAGTTTGGCTTCCAGCCTGAATAATCTTGCTGCTAAGGTTCAAAATATACAAGATTTTGTTGTACATGCTCCTATGTCTGAACCTAGAATTCCTATCCCAGAGTTTTTTTCTGGAGATAGATCTAGTTTTCTGAATTTTAGGAACAATTGCAAGTTGTTTCTTTCTTTGAAATCTCGCTCCTCTGGAGACCCCGCTCAGCAAGTCAAGATTGTGATATCTTTCCTGCGGGGTGACCCTCAGAATTGGGCATTTACATTGGCACCAGGGGATCCTGCGTTGCTCAATGTGGATGCGTTTTTTCTGGCATTGGGTTTGCTCTATGAGGAACCTAACCTAGAGATTCAGGCTGAAAAAGCTTTATTGGCTCTCTCTCAGGGGCAAGATGAAGCAGAAATATATTGTCAGAAATTTCGGAAATGGTCGGTGCTTACTCAGTGGAATGAGTGCGCCCTGGCTGCAGAATTCAGAGATGGCCTTTCTGAGGCCATTAAAGATGTTATGGTGGGGTTCCCTGCGCCTACAGGTCTGAATGAGTCTATGACTATGGCTATTCAGATTGATCGGCGTTTATGGGAGCGCAAACCTGTGCACCATTTGGCGGTGTCTTCTGAACAGGCACCTGAGACAATGCAATGTGATAGAATTCAGTCCAGAATTGAACAGCAAAACTATAGGCGGAAAAATGGGTTGTGTTTTTATTGTGGTGATTCAGCTCATGTTATATCAGCATGCTCTAAACGCACAAAAAAGGTTGATAAGTCTGTTGCCATTAGTACTTTACAGTCTAAGTTCATTCTGTCTGTGACTCTGATTTGTTCATTATCAGCCATTTCCGTCGATGCCTATGTGGATTCAGGCGCTGCCCTGAGTCTTATGGATTGGTCATTTGCCAACCGCTGTGGGTTTAGTCTGGAGCCTCTGGAAGTCCCTATTCCTTTGAAAGGAATTGACTCTACACCTTTGGCTATGAATAAACCTCAGTACTGGACACACGTGACCATGCGTATGACTCCCGTTCATCAGGAGGTGATTCGCTTCCTGGTACTGTATAATTTACATGATGTCTTAGTGCTTGGTCTGCCATGGTTACAAACTCATAACCCAGTCTTGGACTGGAAAACGATGTCTGTGTTAAGCTGGGGATGTCAGGGTGTTCATGATGATGCACCTCCGATTTCTATCGCTTCATCTACTCCTTCTGAGGTTCCTGTATTTTTGTCTGATTATCGGGATGTTTTTGAGGAGCCTAAGCTCAATTCGCTTCCTCCTCACAGGGATTGCGATTGTGCTATAGATTTGATTCCTGGCAGTAAATTTCCTAAAGGTCGTTTGTTCAATCTGTCAGTGCCAGAGCATACTGCTATGCAGGATTATGTTAAGGAGTCCTTGGAAAAGGGACATATCCGTCCATCTTCGTCTCCTTTGGGAGCAGGTTTTTTTTTCGTGGCCAAAAAAGATGGTTCCTTGAGGCCTTGTATAGATTACCGTCTTTTGAATAAGATTACGGTCAAATATCAGTATCCTTTGCCATTGTTGACTGATTTTTTCGCTCGCATTAAGGGGGCTAAATGGTTCACTAAGATTGATCTTCGGGGTGCGTATAATCTTGTGCGGATTAAGCAGGGTGATGAGTGGAAAACCGCATTTAATACGCCTGAGGGCCATTTTGAGTATTTGGTGATGCCTTTTGGACTTTCTAATGCTCCTTCTGTCTTCCAGTCCTTTATGCACAATATTTTCCGTGAATATCTGGATAAATTTATGATTGTGTATTTGGATGATGTTTTGGTTTTTTCTGATGACTGGGAGTCCCATGTTCAGCAGGTCAGGAAGGTGTTTCAGGTCCTGCGGGCCAATTCTTTGTTTGTAAAGGGTTCAAAGTGTCTCTTTGGAGTCCAGAAGATTTATTTTTTGGGGTATATTTTTTCCCCTTCTACTATTGAGATGGATCCCGTCAAGGTTCAAGCTATTTGTGACTGGACGCAGCCTACATCTCTTAAGAGTCTACAGAAGTTCTTGGGCTTTGCTAATTTTTATCGTCGTTTCATTACTAATTTTTCTAGTGTTGTTAAGCCTTTGACGGATCTGACTAAGAAGGGTGCTGATGTTGCTGATTGGTCTCCTGCGGCTGTGGAGGCTTTTCAGGAACTTAAGCGCCGGTTTTCTTCTGCTCCTGTGTTGTGTCAGCCAGATGTTTCGCTTCCTTTTCAGGTTGAGGTTGATGCTTCTGAGATTGGAGCGGGGGCGGTTTTGTCACAGAGAAGCTCCGATTGCTCGGTGATGAAGCCATGTGCGTTCTTTTCTAGAAAGTTTTCGCCCACTGAGCGGAATTATGATGTTGGTAATCGGGACCTTTTGGCCATGAAGTGGGCATTTGAGGAGTGGTGTCATTGGCTTGAGGGTGCTAGACATCGTGTGGTGGTCTTGACTGATCACAAAAATCTGATTTACCTTGAGTGTGCCAAGTGTCTGAATCCTAGACAGGCTCATTGGTCACTGTTTTTCTCCCGTTTCGATTTTGTGGTTTCATACCTGCCAGGTTCAAAGAATGTGAAGGCGGATGCTCTTTCTAGGAGTTTTGTGCCTGATTCCCCTGGAAATTCTGAGCCCACTGGTATCCTTAGGGATGGGGTGATTTTGTCGGCTGTCTTCCCAGACTTGCGACGTGCTTTGCAGGAGTTTCAGGCGGATAAACCTGATCGTTGTCCGCCTGAAAGACTGTTTGTTCCGGATAATTGGACCAGTAGAGTCATCTCCGAGGTCCATTCTTCTGCGTTGGCAGGTCATCCTGGAATATTTGGTACTAGAGACCTGGTGGCCAGGTCTTTTTGGTGGCCTTCCTTGTCGAGGGATGTGCGTTCTTTTGTGCAGTCTTGTGAAGTTTGCGCTCGGGCTAAGCCTTGCTGTTCTCGGGCCAGTGGATTGTTGTCATCTTTGCCTATCCCGAAGAGGCCTTGGACGCACATTTCCATGGACTTTATTTCGGATCTCCCTGTCTCTCAAAAAATGTCCGTCATCTGGGTTGTGTGTGACCGCTTTTCTAAAATGGTTCATCTGGTACCCTTGCCTAAGTTACCTTCTTCCTCTGAGTTGGTCCCTCTGTTTTTTCAGAACGTGGTTCGTTTGCATGGGATTCCGGAGAACATTGTTTCTGACAGGGGATCCCAGTTTGTGTCTAGATTTTGGCGGACGTTCTGTGCTAAGATGGGCATTGATTTGTCCTTTTCGTCTGCATTCCATCCTCAGACGAATGGCCAGACGGAACGAACTAATCAGACCTTGGAAACTTATTTAAGGTGTTTTGTTTCTGCTGATCAAGATGACTGGGTTACCTTTTTGCCGCTTGCCGAATTTGCCCTTAATAATCGGGCTAGTTCTGCTACCTTGGTTTCTCCTTTCTTTTGTAATTCGGGGTTTCATCCTCGTTTTTCCTCTGGTCAGGTGGAGCCTTCTGATTGTCCTGGAGTGGACATGGTGGTGGATAGGTTGCATCAGATTTGGAGTCATGTGGTGGACAATTTGAAGTTGTCCCAGGAGAGGGCTCAGCAGTTTGCTAATCGCCGTCGCCGCGTGTGTCCTCGACTTCGTGTTGGGGACTTGGTGTGGTTGTCTTCTCGTTTTGTTCCTATGAAGGTCTCTTCTCCTAAGTTCAAACCTCGGTTCATCGGTCCCTATAGGATCTTGGAAATTCTTAACCCTGTGTCGTTTCGTTTGGATCTCCCGACATCGTTTGCTATTCATAATGTGTTCCATTGGTCGTTGTTGCGGAAGTATGAGGTATGAAGTATGTTGTTCCTTCGCTTGAGCCTCCTGCTCCGGTGCTGGTGGAGGGAGAATTGGAGTATGTTGTGGAGAAGATCTTGGATTCTCGTGTTTCCAAACGGAAACTTCAGTATTTGGTCAAGTGGAGGGGTTATGGTCAGGAGGATAATTCTTGGGTGGTTGCCTCTGATGTTCATGCTGCTGATTTGGTCCGTGCATTTCATAGGGCTCATCCTGGTCGCCCTGCTGGTTCTCGTGAGGGTTCGGTGACCCCTCCTCAAGGGGGGGGTACTGTTGTGGATTCTGTTTTTGGGCTCCCTCTGGTGGTTACAGATGGTACTGGGTGACTTGTGTTCTCTGCGGTCTCTGGTGTCCACCTGTTCTATCAGGATATGGGAGTTTCCTATTTAACCTGGCTTTCTTGTCATTTCCTCGCCGGCGATCAATGTAATCAGTGTGTCTTGTAACCTCTGCTTTCCGCTTCTGTAATCTTCAGGACAAGCTAAGTTTTTGATTTTTCCTGTTCCACTTTTTGCTTTATTTTTGTTTTAGTCCAGCTTGCAGTTATGTGATTCCTTGTTGCTGGTTGCTCTAGTGGGCTGATATTACTCCTCATGTTCCATGAGTTGGCACATGAGTTCAAGTAATTTCAGGATGGTTTTTTGTAGGGTTTTTCGCTGACCGCGCAGTTCACTTTTGTATCCTCTGCTATCTAGTTTTAGCGGGCCTCATTTTGCTGAATCTGTTTTCATTTCTATGTATGTGCTTTCCTCTCATTTCACCGTCATTACATGTGGGGGGCTGCTATTTCTGTGGGGTGTTTCTCTGGAGGCAAGAGAGGTCTTTGTTTCTTCTAATAGGGGAAGCTAGTCCTTCGGCTGGCGCGAGACGTCTAGAATCATCGTAGGCACGTTCCCCGGCTACTGCTAGTGTGTGAATTAGGTTCAGGATCGCGGTCAGCTCAGTTTCCATCACCCTAGAGCTTGCTCTGTTTTTTGTGCTTGTCCTTTTGTTATTCCCTGCCATTGGGATCATGCCAGTAATACTGCCATATAGTGCCACCATTTAATAGCAGCAGGTTCCACTCCTGTATGGTGGACCCCGGGCTGCGAATGCACCAATATTATCTCCATATTTACTCGGTGCGTTCTGCCAGACCTAACACCTGTAGATTAGGTTCTGTCTGTGGATTGTCTGGTTCTCTGACCCCGGCTCGGTTTCTGACTTCCTTTTCGGTTGTTCCCTCGGCTCTGATATTACCTGCTCAGTTTCCTGACACCCGTTTGTACCCGGTTACTGTACGGTTGTCGGCTCCCCAGCCGGTCACCCCCTGGTTGTACCCTTGGAGCTCTGCTGATTACTCAGGGAGCTCCTGCGGCTGGCCCCGCCCCAGCCCCTCCTCCTGCTATAACGTGCCGCAGGTCCTGCATGCTAGCGACCATGCCGTTCTGTGTCTATGGGTGCTGTCTACTCATCCCCGTTCTGCTGTGCGGGACTCGTGTCTGGACCTTTACAGGTCGGTCACGGGGTCCCTGATACAAACATATTTAAAACCACTTTCCGACATCGGGCATAATAGTATGTTGATGTCGGACTCCCCCTGCTTTGTATGAGCTCCAGCGCTGACAGTTAATATATACAGCTGACATGTGCTCGCAACAACCATGGGTGGAATCATGATCCACCCGTGGCTGTTAACTAGTTAAATGCCGCTGTCAATCTCTGTCAGCGGCATTTAACTCGCGCTTACCAGAAGCATGTCACTATTCCGCCCATCGGTGACCCCGTTACATGATCGCGGGTCACCAATGGGTCGGCATGACAACCAGAGGTCTCCAGCAGACATCTATGGTTGTCATAGACAGATTGCTATAAGCGCCGTCCGGTGGTCGGTGCTCATAGCAAGTGAGCATTTCTGCTACATACAGGCGATCTGATCAGTGCCATTTCACGTGAAAGATGCTTCTACAGGTCCAATGGAAGCGTCTTTGATGCGAAACGGCCGTCGTCCTTCCCCGCATTTCTCCTGCACCTGCCTGTCACATGAAATTTGTCCACAGATCCACAATTGTTTAATAATGGACTTTGTTGAAACAGCTCATGGGTGAGTGCTGTATCTTTTCTGCTCTTGCACATTAATCAGCTAATTTTGTTTTCAGTACCATCTCTATGCTGATGACACCCAATTATACACGATGTCTCCTGAGATCACCCCTGTATTACTATAAAACATGAGTGACTGTCTTACCGCTGTCTCTAATATCATGTCCTCCTTTTATCTGAAACTGAACCTTTCAAAAACTGAACTCGTTGTGTTTCTTACCTCCACTAACATACCTATGCCCAATATTGCCATTTCCATGTGTGGTTCTACCATTACTCTCCAGCGACATGCCTGCTGTCTTGGGGTTATACTTGATTCTGATCTTTCATTCACTCCCTACTTCCGACCACTCACTCACTCATATCATCTACACCTCAAAAATATTTCTAGAATTTGTCCTTTTATTACTTTCGACTTTGCAAAAACTCTTACTGTTGCTCTTATTCATTCTCATCTGGACTATTGTAACTCTTTACTAATCGGTCTCCAACTTACTAAACTCTCCCCTCTATAATCTGCCCTGAATACAGCAGCCAGGATCATATTCCTTGCCAAACGTCAAACCGATGCCTCTACTATGTGCCAGTCGTTTCACCGGTTGCCCATCCACTACAGAGTTCAATATAAACGTATTACTCTCACCCACAAAGTACTCCACGCTTCAGTACCACTCTGCATCTCCTCCCTCATCTCAGTCTACCACCCTAGCAGTGCCCTCCATTCTGCTTATGACCTAGATTAACATCTGCAAACTTCCCACTTCCATCTCCAAGACTTCTCCCTTGCTGTGCCAATTCTTTAGAATGCATTACCCTTCAATTAATCCCTAATACCAACAGTTTTAAGCATACTCTAAAGACAAATTTTTTTCAGACTGGCTTATTTGTCTCAACATACTTATCTAGCTATCTATGTTTTGCCCATAAAATGTTTTTTCATGCTATTTTATAGCCCTTCGTGTCTGTACTTTTACACATACTGGTTCGTAATTGGTTCATGCAGCATAGTGTGAACACCCTATTTAGTATATTGATGGCTAGACCATACAATACAAGCAATTGTTACCATTCACATTTCGTGTCTCCTGTATTTCCTCAGAGATTGTAAGCTCGTGAGCAAGACCCTCACTCCTCTAGGAATCTGTTGATTTATTTGATTATTGTTTTTCTATAATGTTTTTTATTGTCTGTACAAATGCCCTCTAAAATGTAAAGTGCTGCAGAATATGTTGGTGCCATAGCAATAAAATTATTATTATTCTCTGTCTGTCCATTTTTTACATCAGTATGGCACTCGTTTTTATACATCAGCAGAGAATAAAATTTTCAAGAACAGAGTTTCCTATGTTAATAATTACAATGTATTCCTAATACTTTGATGCAATACTGTCTGGGGATCTGTATGGGATCTGATTTTTTTTGCATACCTATGGATTCTATAGATCCATATAATATTTGAGTCTCATCCGAAATACTTAATACTAGTTTACTGCATAAAAGTGTGTCCGGGCACAATTTTGTGCACCACTGAAAAGAAGGAGACCACTGAACAGAGGCAAGATGGAGACCAGAGTTACTCTGCTGCCTCATTATATTAAACTAGATTGTGGCCCGATTCTAACGCATCGGGTATTCTAGAATATGCATGTCCCCGTAGTATATGGAAAATGATGATTCCAGAATTCGCGGCAGACTGTGCTCATCGCTGATTGGTCGAGGCAACCTTTATGACATCATCGTCGCCATGGCAACCATTATGACATCTACGTCGATACTGTGCCCATCGCTGATTGGTCGAGGCCTGGCGGCCTCGACCAATCAGAGACGCGGGATGTCTATGTCCTTTATGACATCATCGTCGCTGTGCCCGTCGCTGATTGGTCGAGGCCGCCAGGCCTCGACCAATCAAAGACGCGGGATTTCTACGTCGAGACTGTGCCCGTCGCTGATTGGTCGAGGCCTGGCGGCCTCGACCAATCAGAGACGCGGGATTTCCAGGACAGACAGACAGAAAGACAGACAGACAGATGGAAAAACCCTTAGACAATTATATATATAGATGGATCCCTCAGGATTTCATCTGAATCATGTCACTCAGAGATTAAGATGGAAGTGCTCAGCGTAGAAGGCAGGATAAATGTGATCCAAAATGTTATACAAAATGTTCCCAATAAAAGCTTAAACTCAATCCACAAAAAAAGTCCCCACTCGGTCTGTCATTTGCTAATGGAAATATAGGGGCTTCCATGATACTGATAGTACACAGGCTCTGGAAAAGCGCTATGGCTCCTCGCCTCTTAAAAGAAATTCAGGGAATTATGTGCTCTCAAATTCAAATGCCCCTCTCCCTTCTTAACCCCAGTTTGCCTAAACCACATTTAGCGTCCACTTGTTTGGCATTTCTATAGCGATGAGAGACTGCTTAATTTACGTGTGCATGTCTCCAGAAGCAAGAGCTGGGCACAATGTATGGGCACTACAATGTATGTGTCACAGCATACTGGGCACTACAACATACTGGGTACAACACTGCCAGATTTGTAATTTTTACTCAGCAACATCTACTGCTGCTTGTTTCTGGAAAACACCCATGGAGTCAAAATAATCCCTACACCTGTAAAATAATCTCCAAAATGGGGTCACTAAAGAAGGGACTCTGCTGTTCTTACATTTAGGGGCTTTGCATATGGAGTTCGCAAAATTCTACAAATTTGTTTTCCATGAGTCAAATAGCACTCTTTTCTGCCCGATTTTCACTTTGTGGCTAAGCAGTACTGTACACCCACAAAAGGGGTATTGCCATATTTAGCAGAATTTGTTCAACAAATTTTGGTGCCATTTTTACCTATTTCCTCTTGTCAAGATGTAAAATTTGGGGCTAACACCAACTTTTTATTGTAAAAATTTAAATGATTACCTCAAGAGGTGTAGTTTCAAAATTAGGTCACTTGTGGGGTTTGTGGAGCTCCAGAATTATGTTTGGCGCTCTTTCCCTTCTGAGCCCTGCCGGGTGGCCAAACAGTAGTTTTACACTATATTTGTGGTATCAATGTACTCAGGAGTAATTGCACAACAAATCGTATAGTCCATATTTGCCTATTACCCTTGCGAAAGGGGAAAATTGGGGCAAAAACAATATTTTTGAGGGAAAAATATAGTTTTTTGCATTTTCATGGCTCAACGTTAGAAAATTCTATGAAGCACCTGGGGATTTAAGGTGCTCACCATACCTGTACATAAGTTCCTTGAGGGGTGTACTTTCCAAAATGGGGTCACTTGTGGGGGTTTCCACTGGTTAGGCACATCGGAAGCTGTGCAAATGCAACATGGCATCCACTATCTATTCCAGACAATTTTGCACTCCAAAAGTCAAATAGCATGCCATGTGCCCAAATATTTGTTTTGTACCACATATTGGGTATCATTGTACTCAGTAGAAATTGCATTAAAAAATTTATTGCCCATTATCTCCTTTTACTCTTGTGAAAATGAAAATTTTGAGGCTAAACCAACATTTTTGAGGGAAAAAGTAAAATTTAAATTTTTGCCTTGCACATTGCTTTAATTCCTATAAAGCACCTGATTGGTTAATAAACCTATTGAATGTGGTTTTCAGCTCTTTGAGGGGTGCAGTTTTAAAAATATTTTCACTTTTGGGTATTTTGTGTCATATAGGCCCTTATATGTCACTTCCAATGTGATGTGGTCCCTACAAAAATTGGTTTTGTAAAATTTTGTTGGAAAATTGAGAAATTGCTATCAACTTTTAACCCTTCTAACTTCCTAAAAAAAAGTTTAAAAATGATTCTTATGTAAAGTAGACATGTGGTGTATGTTATTTATTAAATATGTTGTATGATATAACTCTATGGTTTAACTCCTTAATGACCACCAATACGACTTTTTACTGACTTGCGATATAAGACAATAGCATCTTCCGACAGGTGACAATCCAGCAGCTGTCAGCTGTGCACAATAGCTAACATTTTGCTGCATCAGTCACTATCAGTGTTGGCACTGACCATGGCCATTTAACCCCTTAGTGACCACCAATACGTCTTTTTACTGACCTGCAATATGAAAGACTAGCATCCCCCCACAGGTGACAATCCAGCAGCTGTCGGCTGTCCAGTATAGCTGACACTTGCTGCATCAGCCACGATTTGTGTTGGTACCAATTATAGTCATTAAATCCCTTAAATGCTGCTATGAAAGATTACTGCTACATTTTTAAACCTAAAATGATAAAAAAATACAACATTTTACAAGTGGTGCTGATGTAAAGCAAACATGAGGGAAATGTTATTTATTAATGTTTTTGTGTGGCATAACTATCTGGATTAAAGGGATAATCATTCAAAATTTCCAATTTTTTGAAATTATTGTAAAATTTCTGATATTTTTTATAAATAAACGCAGAAAATAGCGACATAAATTTACCATTATCGTAAAGTACAATGCCTCACGAAAAAACAGTCTCAGAATCACTGGGATACATTGAAGCGTTCCAGAGTTACTACCACATAAAGTGACATTAGTCAGAGATATAAAATTTGGCCTGCTCAGGACGGTGAAAACATGCTTAGGGGTGAAGAGGTTAATCACTCCCTATCAATTTGATGATGAAATACTTGGTTATGAACAATTATTTCCATGTTTGTTTTTTTGTCGTTCCTCCCTCCAGTGGTATGAAACCTTGCAGTGTCCTTGAAGTATAGTTTGCACACACAGGTGCTGATCCAACCTACAAGTGGATTTCATTTTTTTATGTTATAGCTATTTTCTGTTATCTTCTGATTGCGTACTGTATCTTTCTAAAATGCTATTTCATATCCATTGTGATGGTTGAACACATTTCTATACTGTTTATAAAACAATGGATTCCTCATTTGCACTGTTTTGCTTTCAAGCCTTTGTATAAGTATAGAATATACAGAAAATGTCTGGTGGTCCCTCTTACTAATCCGTTACTAATTTATGTTGTTTTTTTTCTGTGCATTCTATAGACCAGCGTGAGGCATGGGATAGAGAATAGTTCTTTATTTCCAATCTTGATGTTATCTCTGCTGCACAATGACCTGTGGCTGTTCATTTGACTATGAATTATGCATCCTTTACAGGAAAGCCCTGTGCTTCCAGTGGCATTTGTTTCTTTATACTTGCAGATGTAGTATATATAGTCTTTGGAGTAGACATACAAATGTATTGTAAATTATATATATATATCGTGACATTAAAGCTACATAGTTGAACCACTGCATCAGATTGTGATGGAATAAGTTATGATCTATAAGAGAAATATACTTGTTTGCCATATGAAAAGTAGCAGATCACAGTTCATTATAGAGGCTTTTCATAAAAAAGAAAGTTGATTGTAATTCCTGGGCATTTTCCAAGATGTCTTCTTATGTACTTTTTAGACAATTATACAAGGCCATCAGACTTGTATGCTTAAGTGAGTTGTAGAAACATAGCTCTGCGAGAGTGATCTTTTATGACCGCATGAATCTGGTTATTATAGTGGCTATTAACAGGGGTTAATAGGCCATGTTGGAAATCCCTGTGCTCACAGTTGTGCTCGGTTAGCCACTCCTTTTATAAAAACTGAATTCCAGCTCACCCAGTTGCTCTATGCGCATCCACCTGGGGCTCAGACACCGGTCTCGCCCTGACCTCACATCAAGGATACTAGAAAAAATTGGAGTCCTGCTCAACAGGACTGGATTTTCCATTTCTTTTTATATTTCTTACTCATGAGTAAGACTGCTTAGTGCAGTCGAAACACGTCAACTGAGTCATTTCGACCATGTACATTTCTCTTTTGTATGCACTATAATTTATTTTGAAAAAGAAAAAGAAAAGGAAAATCCAGTCCTGTTGAGCCGGACTCCAAGCCACTTCTTTTCCCTACAGTATATAATTTGGGCTCTGTTACAAATCCTTGTCAGAGCAAGTTTAATTGATGCATGGTTAATGGAGGGAGAGGAGTTCGTATGAGAAGGAGAGTTGGAGGAGTTATCAGTGACTGTTGCTTGGTTTGTATGTACAGGTCCTTCTCAAAAAATTAGCATATAGTGTTAAATTTCATTATTTACCATAATGTAATGATTACAATTAAACTTTCATATATTATAGATTCATTATCCACCAACTGAAATTTGTCAGGTCTTTTATTGTTTTAATACTGATGATTTTGGCATACAACTCCTGATAACCCAAAAAACCTGTCTCAATAAATTAGCATATCAAGAAAAGGTTCTCTAAACGACCTATTACCCTAATCTTCTGAATCAACTAATTAACTCTAAACACATGCAAAAGATACCTGAGGCTTTTATAAACTCCCTGCCTGGTTCATTACTCAAAACCCCCATCATGGGTAAGACTAGCGACCTGACAGATGTCAAGAAGGCCATCATTGACACCCTCAAGCAAGAGGGTAAGACCCAGAAAGAAATTTCTCAACAAATAGGCTGTTCCCAGAGTGCTGTATCAAGGCACCTCAATGGTAAGTCTGTTGGAAGGAAACAATGTGGCAGAAAACGCTGTACAACGAGAAGAGGAGACCGGACCCTGAGGAAGATTGTGGAGATGGACTGATTCCAGACCTTGGGGAACCTGAGGAAGCAGTGGACTGAGTCTGGTGTGGAAACATCCAGAGCCACCGTGCACAGGCGTGTGCAGGAAATGGGCTACAGGTGCCGCATTCCCCAGGTAATGCCACTTTTGAGCTACAGAGAAGCAGCACTGGACTGTTGCTAAGTGGTCCCAAGTACTTTTTTCTGATGAAAGCAAATTTTGCATGTCATTCGGAAATCAAGGTGCCAGAGTCTGGAGGAAGACTGGGGAGAAGGAAATGCCAAAATGCCTGAAGTCCAGTGTCAAGTACCCACAGTCAGTGATGGTGTGGGGTGCCATGTCAGCTGCTGGTGTTGGTCCACTGTGTTTCATCAAGGGCAGGGTCAATGCAGCTAGCTATCAGGAGATTTTGGAGCACTTCATGCTTCCATCGGCTGAAATGCTTTATGGAGATGAAGATTTCATTTTTCAGCACGACCTGGCACCTGCTCACAGTGCCAAAACCACTGGTAAATGGTTTACTGACGATAGTATTACTGTGCTCAATTGGCCTGCCAACTCTCCTGACCTGAACCCCATAGAGAATCTGTGGGATATTGTGAAGAGAAAGTTGAGAGACGCAAGACCCAACACTCTGGATGAGCTTAAGGCCGCTATTGAAGCATCCTGGGCCTCCATAACATCTCAGCAGTGTCACAGGCTGATTGCCTCCATGCCACGCCGCATTGAAGCAGTCATTTCTGCCAAAGGATTCCCGACCAAGTATTGAGTGCATAACTGAACATTATTATTTGTTGTTTTTTTTGTTTGTTATTAAAAAACACTTTTATTTGATTGGATGGGTGAAATATGCAAATTTATTGAGACAGGTTTTTTGGGTTATCAGGAGTTGTATGCCAAAATCATCAGTATTAAAACAATAAAAGACCTGACAAATTTCAGTTGGTGGATAATGAATCTATAATATATGAAAGTTTAATTGTAATCATAACATTATGGTAAATAATGAAATTTAACACTATATGCTAATTTTTTGAGAAGGACCTGTATAGTAATTCCCTTATCCTTTCCTGTTTTGGTTTATTCCCCTACCTTCTCACCCAAATGCATTCCTCTGTTATATGTGAATATTTTGTATGCCTGGAGTTTTCTGTTAACCCCTGTTTGTGTTGCCTTGATTGTTGGGTTGGTGTACTATGGTGCACAGTAGCGCCCCCTTTTCCCTGGGTGGGGGAAGAGAACAGACGGAGGCCTAACTCAGGAGATAAGGCAAGGGCGGAGGCCCCAGCATCTTTATCTTCAAAAGTATCCCGGGAAGTAGGGCAAGCTAGGGCAACCCTAGTGTTAGGTACAGGAAAGTAGCCCCGGGTCCCAGGTCACCCGACTCCTGTGTTGTGACAGACACATTATATAAAATGCTTGGCACAGGCTTCTGGACAGAGGGATGATAATGAATCCTCACAGCACAGGAGTTAGCTCCTCACACCCTTAGGCCGGCTTCACACTCAGCGTATGAAAATACGGTCCGTATATTACGGCCGTAATACGCTGAAATGTCCCGAAAATAGTGGTCCGTAGCTCCTCTGTAGGCAGGGTGTGTCAGCGTTTTTTGCGCATGGCATCCTCCGTATGTAATCCGTATGGCATCCGTACTGCGTGGTTTTCTCGCAGGCTTGCAAAACCAACATACCGCTATAGAAATGATCCATGTGTCCCAAAAAGAAAAAAATATATATATATACTGTCTATATATATATATATATATATATATATATATATATGTCATTAGACACATATATGTATATATATTAATATTTATTCCAGCGCTCTACAGCTTGAAAGCCGGTAATTCAATTACCGGCTTTTTCTTTCTCCTTCTTAAAACCCGACATGATTTGAGACATGGTTTACATACAGTAAACCATGTCTTCTCTCCATTTTTTTTGCAGATTCCACACTACTAATGTCAGTAGTGTGTATCTGCAAAATTTGGCCATTCTAGCTCTTAAAATAAAGGGTTAAATGGCGGAAAAAATTGGCGTGGGCTCCCGCGCAATTTTCTCCGCCAGAGTAGTAAAGCCAGTGACTGAGGGCAGATATTAATAGCCTGGAGAGGGTCCACGGTTATTGGCCCCCCCCTGGCTAAAAATATCTGCCCCCAGCCACCCCAGAAAAGGCACATCTGGAAGATGCGCCTATTCTGGCACTTGGCCACTCTCTTCCCATTCCCGTGTAGCGGTGGGATATGGGGTAATGAAGGGTTAATGCCACCTTGC
The DNA here is from genome assembly GCF_032444005.1 of Ranitomeya imitator. Taxonomy (NCBI): domain Eukaryota; kingdom Metazoa; phylum Chordata; class Amphibia; order Anura; family Dendrobatidae; genus Ranitomeya; species Ranitomeya imitator. The sequence continues at coordinate 170,596,554 of NC_091287.1, forward strand.
TATTGTAAGGTGACATTAAGCCTAATTAATAATGGAGAGGCGTCAATTATGACACCTATCCATTATTAATCCAATTGAATGAAAGGGTTAAATAAAACACAAACACATTATTTAAAATTATTTTAATGAAATAAAAACAATGGTTGTTGGAGTATTTTATTCTACGCCCAATCCAATCACTGAAGACCCTCGTTCTGTGAAAGAAAAAACATAATAAACCAACAATATACTTACCCTCTGCAGATCTGTAACGTCCAACGATGTAAATCCTTCTGAAGGGGTTAAAACATTTTGCAGCAAGGAGCTTTGCTAATGCAGGCTGCTCCTCGCTGCAAAACCCCGGGGAATGAGTCTAAATATAGATCAATGAGCTATATTTAGCTTCATTTGCGGTGAGGCGCCCTCTGCTGGCTGTTTATAGATCGTGGGAACTTGCCTAGAAAGCCTGGGAGCTTTCTAGGAAATTTCCCACGATCTATGAACATCCAGCAGAGGGCGCCTCACCGCAAATGAAGCTAAATATAGCTCATTGATCTATATTTCACTGACATATATATATATATATATATATATACCTATTCTATGTGTACACATTTATTCTACCTATTGGACTGTAAGCTGTCAGTGTGATTTTACTGTACACCGCACTGAATTACCGGCTTTTCTCTCTAACAGCGCTGCGTATTTCTCGCAAGTCACACTGCTTGTCCGTGTGAAATCCGTATTTTTCACGCTTCCATAGACTTTCATTGGCGTATTTCTTGCGCAGTACGGTGACAAACGCAGCATGCTGCGATTTTGTACGGCCGTAGAAAGCCGTATAATACTGATCAGTAAAATACGGCAGATAGGAGCAGGGGCATAGAGAATAATTGTGCCGTATTTTTTGCGAGTTTTACGGACGTAGTTTCTGCGCTCTTACGTCCGTAAAACTCGCAAGTGTGAAGCCGGCCTTAGAGTTGCAGTTAATGGCTGACTGCCCAGGGGAGTTTGTTCCAGCTCTTTCCAGAAGCTACTACATACCAGCCAGAGCTGGGTCACATGAACAAGCCTCTGTGGGGGACATTAACCATTTTTTGCTGCCTGTCAGTAGGTGTTGCAATGTGTTAAAACATTCAGTTTACAAAGAAATCACAGTATTTACATGGAACACACTATGCACCCGGTATCCCAAGGAAATGGCCACTTTGTGGAATTCCACACTCACCCTGATCTAAATGTTTCTGTCACCACTAGGGTTGAGCGAAACGGGTCGTTCTTTTTCAAAAGTCGCCGACCCCTGTGTGGGGTCGGCCATGCGGTACGCGACTTTCGCGCCAAAGTCACGTTTCAATGACACGAAAAGCGCCATTTCTCAGCCAATGAAGGTGAACGCAGAGTGTGGGCAGCATGATGACATAGGTCCTGGTCCCCACCATCTTAGAGAAGGGCATTGCAGTGATTGGCTTGCTGTCTGCGGCGTCACAGGGGCTATAAAGAGGCGTTCCCGACGACCGCCATCTTACTGCTGCTGATCTGAACTTAGGGAGAGGTTGCTGCCGCTTCGTCAGAAGCAGGGATAGCGTTAGGCAGGGTCCATTAACCACCAAACCGCTTGTGCTGTAGCGATTTCCACTGTCCAACACCACCTTCGGTTTGCAGGGACAGTGGAAGCTACATTTTTTTTTTCCTCAGCGCTGTAGCTCATTGGGCTGCCCTAGAAGGCTCCCTGATAGCTGCATTGCTGTGTGTACGCCGCTGTGCAAACCAACTGCTTTTTTCAAAGCACAAATCCTGTTGTTCCTTCCTTTCTGCACAGCTATCTTTTTTGTTTGTCCACACTTTTTATTTAATTTGTGCAGCAGTCCACTCCTTATTGCTGCCTGCCATACCTGGCTGAGATTACTGAAGGGAGATAGTAATTGTAGGACAGTCCCTGTTTTTTTTTTTTTTTTAATTCTCCCTAAAAAAAATAAGTTGTGGGAGATTAAGATTGGCATTTCTGCTAGAGTGCCATCCCTGTGTGTGTTAGGGGTCGAGCTCCCGCTTCTGCTGCGGTCTCCCATTCTTCTCCTGCCACAGGTAAACCTGCTCAGCAGAGACGACGGTCCTTGCGTCTGGCTCAGTCTCACTCTGTGCTTAAGCTTGCCATTGCTTCTCCAGTCTTTGCCATTAAAGCCAGTGCTGGGCAGCAGCGAGCGGACGCTTTTGAGACTAAGTCCTGCTTTTTCCCTTCTGAGCATGCCCAGGGTGAGATCTCCCATTGGAGATCGAGGGTCACATGCTCAGATGCTGCAGTGGTTCCCATTGGTCCTCCTGGCAGGTCCTGAAAGGGCTAACTTCTGTGGCAGCTGCCCATTGGTCCTTTATTTGAAGGTCCTGAAAGTACTGCAGCTATATAAGCTGCGCATAACCGCACGGCCATGCGCTAGTGTACAATTGTATACGTGTGTTTGTTGTGAGTGCAAGTCGTTCATTAAATACCCCTACCCTATTGTATGACTGTTCACGTATGGAGTATGGCTGCTATCTAGCGCCCGACTAACCACTCAACGTGTCACACACGTATCAGCGTCTATTGCTGTGTCCGCCAGTGCGGCGCCACGTGCCAGTAGTGCGCTTCCTGACCCACGTCTGGGTGCTTAGTGGTGTCTGCCAGCACGGCACAGTTCGCACTTCGGTGCTCTAATTATAATAGTTACCTAGCACACCCAGTTGCGGTGTTGTGTCAGCAAGTGGTCTAATCGGACATCAATCCTGAGTCTTGGGGTTGTGTTCGCTGACTCCTTGCTTGCACTCTTTAGTGCGGTATTGTGGACCTGCCATTTACTAGCAGCAGGTTTTCACCTGCACGGTGGACCCCGGACTGCGAACGCATCTATTACATCTTTCTTGGTGCGTTCCGCCAGTCCTAACAGAACACTAGCGCCAGGGTCTGGCTAGTAAATGGTAGACGATCAGCGTTTACAGCGGTACATCCAGCAGCTGGAGGGAAGGTTGGCGGCTCTAGAGCGTTCAACCTCAGCTGTGGATGTCACTGCTGTCGCTGTTCAGGCTGCAAGTGTAGCCGCAGCCAGTTTGTCCGCTGCTACCTCTGCCCCGACTTTATCCCGTCTCCCGCTTCCTGACAAGTTTGCTGGTGACAGTAAACAATGTCGCGGATTCGTAAGCCAGTGCTCCATACATCTCGAGCTCCTGGCGGCGCGTTTCCCTACGGAACGGGCGAAAGTGGGATTTATTTTATCTCTCTTGTCGGGCAGGGCGTTGGAGTGGGCAACGCCACTTTGGGAGCGTGATGACCGTGTACTACAGAGTGCTCCGCTCTTTCTGGACGCTCTGAAGCAGGTCTTTTTGGGACCCCGTATTACACACGATACCACGCTCCAGTTATTGACAATTACTCAGGGCTCGTCCGTGGTCAGCCAGTTTGCCATCCAGTTCCGGACTCTAGCCTCGGAGTTAGAGTGGTCGGATAAAGTTCTAATTCCGGTGTTCTGGAGGGGACTGGCAGACCACGTGAAGGACGCCTTAGCCACCAGGGAGATACCCGCCACACTGGAGGAGCTTATTTCTCTATCTACCCGCATCGACCTCCGTTTTCATGAACGAAGGTTAGAGCAGACCCAGTGTAGACAGAGGTTTAGACTGGCTCCCACCTTCGCCAGACCTCTTGAATCTTCCGTTTTGGCGTCTGACTCCCATGAGGCCATGGAGGTTTCTCAAGCGGGACCTAAGTCTCAGGCCGCTCGAGTACCCATGGTTTGTAAAAATTGTCACCAACGAGGACATTACACTAATAAATGTCCACGGCGGTCGGGAAAACGATCGCGTCTAGTAACCTTAGGGGGAGGTTCACTAGACACGGCAGCTTTTTCCTCCAAACTGTCCTTTAAAGGGACAATCCTGTTTGACTCATCCACTCTAACAGTCGAGCTTTGTGTGGACTCAGGAGCAGAGGGAAATTTCATGCCCTCTGCTTTTGCTCTGCGCCACGCTGTACCACTTGTTATGCTCGCCAAACCTGTAACTGTTAGAGTTGTGAATGGGTCGACACTTCCACAACAAATCACACACCAGACTGTTCCATTCTCGTTGTCCATGTCCCCTTCCCACCAGGAGATTATTTCCCTTCTAGTCCTTCCCGAGGGAATAGATGAGATTTTACTGGGAATACCATGGCTCCGTTACCACTCCCCACATATTGAGTGGCCCTCAGGGAGAATATTGGGTTGGAGTAAGTCTTGTATGGACAGGTGTGTGAGTGAGTGTGTACAGGTCTCTACCACCGAGGTACCTGCAGACCTTTCATCTCTTCCAAGGTGCTATTGGTGTTATGCAGATGTATTCTCTAAAAAGGCAGCAGAGATTCTACCACCTCATCGCCCCTATGACTGTCCTATTGACCTCTTGCCTGGAGCTGAACCTCGGGGAAGGGTATATGCCCTCTCTCTCCCTGAGACGGAGGCTATGTCTCAATACATCCAGGAGAATTTGGCAAGAGGGTTCATTAGAAAGTCAGTGTCTCCTGCAGGGGCGGGATTCTTCTTCATACAGAAGAAGAACGGGGAATTACGTCCTTGCATCGATTACAGGGGTCTCAATGCTATCACCATTAAAAATAAGTACCCGTTGCCCCTGATATCGGAGCTCTTTGACAGGCTAAGGGGAGCTAAGATATTCACCAAACTAGATCTGTGGGGTGCCTACAACCTGATTCGCATCCGTGAGGGGGACGAATGGAAAATGGCTTTCAATACCAGGGATGGGCACTATGAGTACCTGGTGATGCCCTTCGGGCTCTGTAATGCCCCAGCCGTTTTTCAGGACTTTGTCAACGATATCTTCCGGGATATGCTTTCCACCTCGGTTGTAGTCTATCTGGATGATATTCTCATCTTCTCTCCAGATATTGACTCCCACCGGAGAGATGTTGGCAGAGTCTTCGAACTCTTACGGACGAATTCCCTTAATGCAAAGTTGGAGAAGTGTGTGTTTGAGCAGGAGTCTTTACCTTTCCTGGGCTATATCATCTCGGCCCAGGGATTGGCTATGGATCCTGCCAAACTACAGGCTGTGATGGACTGGCAAGAACCCCATTCTCTTAAAGCGGTGCAGCGCTTTATGGGGTTCATAAATTACTATCACCAGTTCATCCCCCACTTCTCCACTTTGGTAGCTCCCTTGGTATCCCTCACCAAGAAGGGAGCGAATCCCAAATTGTGGTCGGAAGAGGTCTCCAAGGCCTTCACTTCTATAAAGTCCCATTTTGCTAGCGCTCCCATCTTACATCGTCCCGATGTGGATAAGCCATTCCTTATGGAGGTGGATGCCTCATCCGTTGGTGCTGGAGCAGTTCTCTATCAAAAGGATGCTCAAGGTCGGAAGCATCCATGCTTCTTCTTCTCAAAGACCTTCACACCAGCGGAGAGAAATTACTCCATCGGGGATAGGGAGTTGCTAGCAATGAAGTTGGCCTTTTCGGAGTGGAGACATCTTTTGGAGGGTGCTCGGTTTCCATTCCAAGTCTTCACGGACCACAAAAATTTGGTCTATTTGCGTGCAGCCCAGCGGCTGAATTCTCGTCAGGCCAGATGGTCCTAGTTTTTCTCCCGGTTCTACTTCACTCTACATTATCTCGCCGGGGAGAAGAACATTCGTGCTGACGCTCTCTCTCGCTCCCTTGTGTCAACTACGGAGGAGGAGAAGGAGCCTTGTCTTATTGTCCCTTCGGAGAGTCTGAGAACCGTAGCTCCGGTTTCGCTTGAGTCTGTGCCTCCGGGCAAGACTTTTGTTCCCATCAATTTGCGACCGGAGGTTCTCTCTTGGGCTCATTCGTCCAGAGTGGGTGGACACTTTGGGGCAAAGAGGACATCTGAGTTGCTGGCGAGAATGTACTGGTGGCCACATATGGTTCGTGACGTCAGAGACTACGTTCGGGCATGTGTCTCTTGTGCCAAAAATAAGTCTCTCTGTCAATGGCCAGCTGGTGTCTGGCTCAGTCTCACTCTGTGCTTAGGCTTGCTGTTGCTTCTCCAGTCTTTGCCATTAAAGCCAGTGCTGGGCAGCAGCGAGTGGACGCTTTTGAGACTAAGTCCTGCTTTTTCCCTTCTGAGCATGCCCAGAGTGAGATCTCCCATTGGAGATCGAGGGTCACATGCTCAGATGCTGCAGTGGTTCCCATTGGTCCTCCTGGCAGGTCCTGAAAGGGCTAACTTCTGTGGCAGCTGCCCATTGGTCCTTTATTTGAAGGTCCTGAAAGTACTGCAGCTATATAAGCTGCGCATAACCGCACGGCCATGCGCTAGTGTACAATTGTATACGTGTGTTTGTTGTGAGTGCAAGTCGTTCATTAAATACCCCTACCCTATTGTATGACTGTTCACGTATGGAGTATGGCTGCTATCTAGCGCCCGACTAACCACTCAACGTGTCACACACGTATCAGCGTCTATTGCTGTGTCCGCCAGTGCGGCGCCACGTGCCAGTAGTGCGCTTCCTGACCCACGTCTGGGTGCTTAGTGGTGTCTGCCAGCACGGCACAGTTCGCACTTCGGTGCTCTAATTATAATAGTTACCTAACACACCCAGTTGCGGTGTTGTGTCAGCAAGTGGTCTAATCGGACATCAATCCTGAGTCTTGGGGTTGTGTTCGCTGACTCCTTGCTTGCACTCTTTAGTGCGGTATTGCGGACCTGTGGCTTTACCGGGTTTGCTTCCACCGCCATATTACGCTGCCATTTACTAGCAGCAGGTTTTCACCTGCACGGTGGACCCCGGACTGCGAACGCATCTATTACATCTTTCTTGGTGCGTTCCGCCAGTCCTAACAGTGTGTGCCATCTCTCTCACATAGTGGGCCATAGAAAGCCAATTTTTTTTTTGTTGATTTGGTTTCTAAATTCTACCTGAAAACATCAATAAATCAATCAGTGGGAGATAAATATTGGCCTCTGGGCTTGTGTGCCACTCCTGACTCCTGTGTGTGCCATCTCTCACTCAGTGGGCCATAGAAAGCCAATTTTTTTTTTTGTTGATTTGGTTTCTAAATTCTACCTGAAAAAATCAATAAATCAATCAGTGGGATATAAATATTGGCCTCTGGGCTTGTGTGCCACTCCTGACTCCTGTGTGTGCCATCTCTCACTCAGTGGGCCATAGAAAGCCTATTTATTTTTTTTGTTGATTTGGTTTCTAAATTCTACCTGAAAAAATCAATAAATCAATCAGTGGGAGATAAATATTGGCCTCTGGGCTTGTGTGCCACTCCTGACTCCTGTGTGTGCCATCTCTCACTCAGTGGGCCATAGAAAGCCAATTTATTTTTTTTTGTTGATTTGGTTTCTAAATTCTACCTGAAAAAATTAATAAATCAATCAGTGGGAGATAAATATTGGCCTCTGGGCTTGTGTGCCACTCCTGATTCCTGTGTGTGCCATCTCTCACTCAGTGGGCCATAGAAAGCCTATTTATTTTTTTTGTTGATTTGGTTTCTAAATTCTACCTGAAAAAATCAATAAATCAATCAGTGGGAGATAAATATTGGCCTCTGGGCTTGTGTGCCACTCCTGACTCCTGTGTGTGCCATCTCTCACTCAGTGGGCCATAGAAAGCCTATTTATTTTTTTTGTTGATTTGGTTTCTAAATTCTACCTGAAAAAATCAATAAATCAATCAGTGGGAGATAAATATTGGCCTCTGGGCTTGTGTGCCACTCCTGACTCCTGTGTGTGCCATCTCTCACTCAGTGGGCCATAGAAAGCCTATTTATTTTTTTTGTTGATTTGGTTTCTAAATTCTACTTGAAAAAATCAATAAATCAATCAGTGGGAGATAAATATTGGCCTCTGGGCTTGTGTGCCACTCCTGACTCCTGTGTGTGCCATCTCTCACTCAGTGGGCCATAGAAAGCCTATTTATTTTTTTGTTGATTTGGTTTCTAAATTCTACCTGAAAAAACCAATAAATCAATCAGTGGGAGATAAATATTGGCCTCTGGGCTTGTGTGCCACTCCTGACTCCTGTGTGTGCCATCTCTCACTCAGTGGGCCATAGAAAGCCTATTTATTTTTTTTGTTGATTTGGTTTCTAAATTCTACCTGAAAAAATCAATAAATCAATCAGTGGGAGATAAATATTGGCCTCTGGGCTTGTGTGCCACTCCTGACTCCTATACTACACAAGCGACAAGAAGGAGTATCGACACATAAATAGAAAAAAATATACCAATATTTTATTAATACATAAATGTAACAACAATGACAGACACATAAAGCGGCATGATGAACTATAATGATTCCACCATGCAAAGAGGAGGAAAACCAACCAGTACACTAGTAAAGAACCACACCGATAAAGAGTAAGACTCAGGTAAGCATCAGAAAGATTACTTCAAATGATTATGGATATTAGAGTACCCATCATGAGGGATAATCCCTCCGAAGTGAAGTGGGTACCATACGGTAATATAAAATAATATAATCCTAGGTGCACAAAATTAGCAACATGCGACTAACGCGAAACGCGCGTCAGGGGCAGTGGGAAGGCCACATCGATACAGACTGATGATGGGTGAGTATACAGCTCTGTTTCTAAATTCTCCCGGTAAAAATCCTTTTATTTTATTTGGTTTCTAAATTCTTCCTGAAAAAATCATTTTATTTTATTTTGTTTCTAAAGTCTCCCTGAAAAAAAAAATCAGTGGGAGATTAATATTGCCCTTTCTGCTTGTGTGCCAGTCTTGACTCCTGGGTGTGCCATCTCTCTCTCTCAAATAGTGGGCACTGGGCCATAGAAAGGCAATTTTTTTTAAATTTTGTTTCTAAATTCTCCTGGAAAAAATCATATTACTTTTTTTTGGTTTCTAAATTCTTCCTGAAAAAAATCATTTCATTTTATTTTGTTTCTAAAGTCTCCCTGAAAAAAAAAATCAGTGGGAGATTAATATTGCCCTTTCTGCTTGTGTGCCAGTCTTGACTCCTGGGTGTGCCATCTCTCTCTCTCAAATAGTGGGCACTGGGCCATAGAAAGGCAATTTTTTTTAATTTGGTTTCTAAATTCTCCCGGAAAAAATCATTTTACTTTTTTTTGGTTTCTAAATTCTTCCTGAAAAAATCATTCTATTTTATTTTGTTTCTAAAGTCTCCTTGAAAAAAAAAAATCAGTGGGAGATTTTTATTGCCCTTTCTGCTTGTGTGCCAGTCTTGACTCCTGGGTGTGCCATCTCTCTCTCTCAAATAGTGGGCACTGGGCCATAGAAAGGCAATTTTTTTTTTATTTGGTTTCTAAATTCTCCCGGAAAAAATCATTTTATTTTATTTGGTTTCTAAATTCTTCCTGAAAAAAATCATTTTTTTTATTTTGTTTCTAAAGTATTCCTGAAGAAAAGAAAAAAAAATCAGTGGGAGATTAATATTGCCCTTTCTGCTTGTGTGCCAGTCTTGACTCCTGGGTGTGCCATCTCTCTCTCTCAAATAGTGGGCACTGGGCCATAGAAAGGCAATTTTTTTATTTTTTTGCTTTCTAAATTCTCCCTGAAATAAAAAAAAAATACAGTGGGAGATTAATATTGACATTTGTGCTTGAGTGACAGTCCTGCGTGTGTGGCATCTCTCTGATTTGGTGCCACAGAAAACAGAGTGTGTAACATTGTGCCTGATTTTCCTTGCGGTCTCACCAACCTGTAAAGGGATATCGAAATCATACTGAATTTATAGCTCACCGTGTAAGTTGTTTGACAGCAACAAATACCGTTACTTTGGTTACGTTTTTAAAACAATGAGGAAGTCTGGTGGAAGAGGTCGTGGCTGTGGGCGTTCATTGTCAGCTGGTAATGATGGTAGTGGTAGTGGAGCATCAGGTGGTCGTGGGAAAAGAAATATTGCACCTAAGTCTGGAGCTGTGGAGCCAGGTTCGTCGTCTGGCTACAGAAGGCCTCGAACGCTCCCTTTTCTGGGAGTAGGAAAACCGCTTTTAAAGCTGGAGCAGCAAGAGTAAGTTTTGGCTTACCTTGCAGACTCAGCCTCTAGCTCTTTTTCCTCCTCTTTTGAAACTGGTAAATGTAAAAGCAGCGCGTCATTAGTGGATGTTCACGGTCAGGGACAAGTCGCTTCCTTGTCCTCTTCAGCAAAAACAACAACAGAGAAGGATGCAGCAGGCGACACAACGGGTTACTACATGGAGCTCTTTACACTTACCGTCCCTGGCTTAGAAAGTGAAGCAGTTAACAGGCCATGCCCATTACAAGTTGAATCTGACATGGAGTGCACTGATGCACAGCCACAGCCAGACTACTATGCTGCTCCTTTGACTCAGACCACAACATTGCCCTCGCTGGGTACTGATCCAGAATCAGACCCTGATGAGACTATGTTGCCCCATCACGAACGCTCTACCACCGACTTACACGGTGACACAGACGAAGTTGCGCATGAGCTAGAAGAGGAGGTTATAGATGACCCAGTTGTTGACCCCGATTGGCAGCCATTGGGGGAACAGGGTGCAGGCGGCAGTAGTTCTGAAGCGGAGGAGGAGGGGCTGCAGCAGGCATCAACATCGCAACAGGTTCCATCTGCCGGGCCCGTATCTGGCCCAAAACGCGTGGCAAAGCCAAAAACTGTTGGAGGACAGCGTGTCCATCCGGTTAAAGCTCAGTCTGAAATTGCTGAAAAGGGATCCGAGGCTCAAAAGAGTGCAGTCTGGCATTTTTTTTAAATAACATCCAATTGATCCGCACAAAGTCATCTGTCAAAAATGTTCAACTAGCTTAAGCAGAGGTCAGAATCTGAAAAGTCTCAATACAAGTTGCATGCATAGACATTTAACCACTATGCATTTGCAAGCCTGGACTAACTACCAAACGTCCCTTAAGGTTGTAGCACCCTCGGCCAATGAAGCTAGTCAGCAACGCTACATCCCTTCCGTCACTGTAAGGCCACCATTTTCCGCACCACCTGCAGTATCTGTGCAGGTTTCTTTGCCAGCCCAAAGCAGTTAGGGTCAGGGAATCACCAGTTTCGTAGGAGGAAATACTGCATCTAGGGCACCGGCGGAAACAATATCGTCTCCAACCGTCTCTCAGTCTGCCATGTCCACCGGCACACCCGCTAGTTCCACGATCTCCAGCTCTCCAGTCCACTCACCCTACATGAGACTCTGGTTAGAAAAAGGAAGTACTTATCCTCGCATCCGCGTACACAGGGTTTTAACGCCCACATAGCTACACTAATCTCGTTAGAGATGATGCCCTACCGGTTAGTTGAAAGTGAAGCTTTCAAAGCCCTGATGGACTACGCTGTACCACGCTACGAGCTACCCAGTCGACATTTCTTTTCGAGAAAAGCCATCCCAGCCCTCCACCAGCATGTTAAAGAGCGCATCGTCCATGCACTCAGGCAATCTGTGAGTACAAAGGTGCACCTGACAACAGATGCATGGACCAGTAGGCATGGGCAGGGACGGTACGTGTCCATCACGGCACACTGGGTGAATGTGGTGGATGCAGGGTCCACAGGGGACAGCAATTTTGGGACAATTCTGCCTAGCCCACGGTCTAGGAAACAGTTGGCTGTAGCCGTTTGCACCCCCTCCTCCTCCTCCTCGTCCTCCTGCAGAAGCGAGAGCTCTTCCACAGACCGCAGTCGCCCAACCACTCCATCGGCTGCTGTCACTGTTGCACACCAGTTGTCCCATTATGGCCCAGCTACTGGCAAGCGTCAGCAGGCTGTATTGGCTATGAAGTGTTTGGGCGACAACAGACACACCGCGGAAGTTCTGTCCGAGTTCTTGCAGCAAGAAACGCAGTCGTGGCTGGGCACAGTAGATCTTGAGGCAGGCAAGGTAGTGAGTGATAACGGAAGGAATTTCATGGCTGCCATCTCCCTTTCCCAACTGAAACACATTCCTTGCCTGGCTCACACCTTAAACCTGGTGGTGCAGTGCTTATTGAAAACTTATCCTGGGTTCTCCGACTTGTTCCTCAAAATGCGTGCACTTTGCTCACATATCCGCCGTTCGCCTGTACACTCCAGCCATATGCAGACCTATCAGCGGTCTTTGAACCTTCCCCAGCATTGCCTAATCATAGATGTTGCAACAAGGTGGAACTCAACACTGCACATGCTTCAGAGACTGTGCGAACAGAGGCGGGCTGTTATGTTTTTGTGGGAGGATACACATACACGGGCAGGCAGTGGGATGGCAGACATGGAGTTGTCAGGTGTGCAGTGGTCGAAGATACAAGACATGTGTCAAGTCCTTCAGTGTTTTGAGGAATGCACACGGCTGGTTAGTGCAGACAACGCCATAATAAGCATGAGCATCCCCCTAATGTGTCTGCTGATGCAAAGTTTGACGCACATAAAGGATCAGGCGTCTGCACCAGAGGAAGAGGAAAGCCTTGTTGACAGTCAGCCATTGTCTGGTCAGGGCAGTGTACAGGACGAGGTAGCGGGCGAAGAGGAGGTGGAGGACGAAGAGGATGATGGGGATAAGTATATTTTTAATGAGGAAGCTTTCCCGGGGGCACTGAAAATTGGTGGCGTGGCAAGGCCGGGTTCTGGTTTTTTGAGGGACACAAGTGACGTAGATTTGCCTGAAACTGCCCCTCAACCAATCACAACCGCAGATTTGACAACTGGAACTTTGGCCCACATGGCGGATTATGCCTTACGTATCCTCAAAAGGGACACACGCATTACTAAAATGATGAACGATGTCGATTACTGGTTGGCCTGCCTCTTTGATCCTCGCTATAAAGGCAAATTGCAAAATATTATGCCACATGAGAACTTGGAACTAATATTAGCAACCAAACAATCAACTCTTGTTGACCGTTTGCTTCAGGCATTCCCAGCACACAGCGCCCGTGATCGTTCTCACACGAGCTGCAGGGGGCAGCAGACCAGGAGTGTTAGGGGTGCACACATCAGAAGTGGCGTTGGACAGAGGGGTTTTCTGACCAGGTTGTGGAGTGATTTTGCTATGACCGCAGACAGGACAGGTACTGCTGCATCAATTGAAAGTGACAGGAGACAACATTTGTCCAGTATGGTTACAAACTATTTTTCATCCCTTATCGATGTTCTCCCTCAACCGTCATTCCCATTTGATTACTGGGCATCCAAATTAGACACCTGGCCAGAATTGGCAGAATATGCATTGCAGGAGCTTGCTTGCCCGGCAGCTAGTGTCCTATCAGAAAGAGTATTCAGTGCTGCAGGTTCAATATTAACCGAAAAAAGGACTCGTCTGGCTACCCAAAATGTTGATGATCTAACATTCATTAAAATGAACCACAACTGGATTTTGAATTCTTTTGCCCCACCTTGCCCGGCCGACACCTAGCTTTCCTATGAAAAGCTCTTGCCTGTGGACTACTGTGAATTACTTTTCTAATGTCTTAATTTGCTGCAGCTGATTGTCCAGCATACGACATGTTTAGACCTCCCTAAATGGCCAAACTCCCCACACGGGGGCGTGGTATCGTGACTTGGCGCAAGCACCCGTGAAAGTGCTGTTTGTCTGAAGAGGTGGGTGTGCCCGCTTTTGGTCGACAGCACTGCCACAGGGTCCCTCATAGTACAATAAAGTGTCCCTGGCGGTGGTGGTGCACACCCAACGTCAGACACACTGTTGTAACATGAGGGGCCCTGGGCCTGTACCGCCGGCCAGAAGAGAGTTCACCCACCCCCAGGTCAAACATTGCTCTACCACTTCCACAATTATCTCTCACACTTCCACAAATGTTTAGTCTATGTGCTGACATCCTTCCATTCCTGTCACTGACAATACCATTGTGTTGACATGTATGATGGTACTTAACATAGTCAGGGGCAGTGTCCTCTCTTTACCCAAGTAAATACTTTGCGCTAAATTAGTAGGTCTGAAACTACGCAGAGGATCCCATTCCTGTACCTAATGATTGCACCCTTTAGTGTTTTCGTTTTGTTTTAATGCGAGACATTCACATTTATGTATTGTTTTGGACTACTAACTGGCAGACACTCATTACAATCGGCCTCCGCTGACCAGACCACTGCTGCCCGTGTACCCCTGGAACCTATTTAAAAGTGCCTACAGCCCAATTTTATTATGTTAGGCCTTCGAAGCCTGTCTGCAGCCCGTTCTTTCTACTACACCACTGACCAGACCACTGCTGCCCGTGTACCCCTGGAACCTATTTAAAAGTGCCTGCAGCCCTAGGGTTGAGCGAAACGGGTCGAACATTTTCAAAAGTCGCCGACTTTTGGCTAAGTCGGGGTTTCATGAAACCCGATCCGACCCCTGTGCGGGGTCGGCCATGCGGTACGCGACTTTCGCGCCAAAGTCGCGTTTCAATGACGCGAAAAGCGCCATTTCTCAGCCAATGAAGGTAAACGCAGAGTGTGGGCAGCGTGATGACATAGGTCCTGGTCCCCACCATCTTAGAGAAGGGCATTGCAGTGATTGGCTTGCTGTCTGCGACGTCACAGGGGCTATAAAGAGGCGTTCCCGCCGACCGCCATCTTACTGCTGCTGATCTGAGCTTAGGGAGAGGTTGCTGCCGCTTTGTCAGAAGCAGGGATAGCGTTAGGCAGGGTCCATTAACCACAAAACCGCTTGTGCTGCAGCGATTTGCACTGTCCAACACCACCCTCGGTGTGCAGGGACAGTGGAAGTTTTTTTTTTTTTTTTTTTCCCCTCAGCGCTGTAGCTCATTGGGCTGCCCTAGAAGGCTCCCTGATAGCTGCATTGCTGTGTGTACGCCGCTGTGCAAACCAACTGCTTTTTTCAAAGCACAAATCCTCTTGTTCCTTCCTTTCTGCACAGCTATCTTTTTTGTTTGTCCACACTTTTTATTTCATTTGTGCATCAGTCCACTCCTTATTGCTGCCTGCCATACCTGGCTGAGATTACTGCAGGCAGGGAGATAGTAGCTGCCTGCCATACCTGGCTGAGATTACTGCAGGCAGGGAGATAGTAATTGTAGGACATTCCCTGTTTTTTTTTTTTTTTTTTTTTTGGTGGGAGATTAAGATTGGCAATTTGGCATTTCTGCTAGAGTGCCATCCCTGTGTGTGCCATCTCTCTCACATAGTGGGCCATAGAAAGCCTTTTCATTTTTCTGTATTTTTTTTTGTGGGGTGTATAAATTCTCCCTGATAAAAATACAGTGGGAGATTAATATTGGCCTTTGGGCTTGTGTGCCAGTCCTGAGTGTGCCATCTCTCTCACAAATAGTGGGCCATAGAAAGCCTATTTATTTTTTTTTTTTGTTTTATAAATTCTCCCTGAAAAAAAGGGAGATTAATATTGGCCTCTGGGCTTGTGTGCCAGTCCTGAGCGTGCCATCTGTGCCAGCCCTGAGCGTGCCATCTCTCTCACAAATAGTGGGCCATAGAAAGCCTATTTAATTTTTTTTTTTGTTTTATAAATTTTCCCTGAAAAAAGGGAGATTAATATTGGCCTCTGGGCTTGTGTGCCAGTTGTGAGCGTGCCATCTGTGCCAGTCCTGAGCGTGCCATCTCTCTCACAAATAGTGGGCCATAGAAAGCCTATTTAAATATTTTTTTGGTTTTATAAATTCTCCCAGAAAAAAAGGGAGATTAATATTGGCCTCTGGGCTTGTGTGCCAGTCCTGAGCGTGCCATCTGTGCCAGCCAGCCCTGAGCGTGCCATCTCTCTCACAAATAGTGGGCCATAGAAAGCCTATTTAATTTTTTTTTTTGTTTTATCAATTTTCCCTGAAAAAAGGGAGATTAATATTGGCCTCTGGGCTTGTGTGCCAGTTGTGAGCGTGCCATCTGTGCCAGTCCTGAGCGTGCCATCTCTCTCACAAATAGTGGGCCATAGAAAGCCTATTTAAATATTTTTTTGGTTTTATAAATTCTCCCAGAAAAAAAGGGAGATTAATATTGGCCTCTGGGCTTGTGTGCCAGTCCTGAGCGTGCCATCTGTGCCAGCCAGCCCTGAGCGTGCCATCTCTCTCACAAATAGTGGGCCATAGAAAGCCTATTTAATTTTTTTTTTTGTTTTATCAATTTTCCCTGAAAAAAGGGAGATTAATATTGGCCTCTGGGCTTGTGTGCCAGTTGTGAGCGTGCCATCTGTGCCAGTCCTGAGCGTGCCATCTCTCTCACAAATAGTGGGCCATAGAAAGCCTATTTAAATATTTTTTTGGTTTTATAAATTCTCCCAGAAAAAAAGGGAGATTAATATTGGCCTCTGGGCTTCTGTGCCAGTCCTGAGCGTGCCATCTGTGCCAGTCCTGAGCGTCCCATCTCTCTCACAAATAGTGGGCCATAGAAAGCCTATTTTATTTTTTTTTTGGGTTTTAGAAATTCTCCCTGAAAAAAGGGAGATTAATATTGGCCTCTGGGCTTGTGTGCCAGTTGTGAGCGTGCCATCTGTGCCAGTCCTGAGCGTGCCATCTCTCTCACAAATAGTGGGCCATAGAAAGCCTATTTAAATATTTTTTTGGTTTTATAAATTCTCCCAGAAAAAAAGGGAGATTAATATTGGCCTCTGGGCTTCTGTGCCAGTCCTGAGCGTGCCATCTGTGCCAGTCCTGAGCGTCCCATCTCTCTCACAAATAGTGGGCCATAGAAAGCCTATTTTATTTTTTTTTTGGGTTTCAGAAATTCTCCCTGGAAAAAAAAAGGGAGATTAATATTGCCCTTTGGGCTTGTGTGCCAGTACTAAGCGTTCCATCTCTCTCTCTCTCTCAGTCAGTGGGCCATAGAACGCATATTTTTGGTTTTATTTGTTTTCTAAATTCTCCCTGAAAAAATCATTTTATTTTATTTGGTTTCTAAATTCTTCCTGATAAAATCATATTTTTTTTATTATTTTTATTTCTAAAGTCTCCCTGAAAAAAAAAAAAAAAAAACAACCAAAAAAACAGTGGGAGATTAATATTGGCCTTTCTGCTTGTGTGCCAGTCTTGACTCCTGGGTGTGCCATCTCTCTCTCTCTCTCTCTCTCTCTCTCTCTCCAATTGTGGTCCATAGAAAGCCTATATTTTTTTTCCTTGATTTGGGTTCTAAAATCTACCAGAGAAAATAACTACATCAATCATTGGTAGAAAAATATTGGCCTCTGGGCTTGTGTGCCACTCCTGATTCCTGTGTGCGTCATCTCTCACTCAGTGGCCCATAGAAAGCATATAGTTTGTTACATTTGTTTTCTAAATTCTCCCTGCAAAAATCTATTTTTTTTTTTTTGGGGGGTTTCTAAAGTGTTCCTGAAAAAAATAAAAATAAAAAAAAAATAATAGTGTGACATTAATATTAACATTTGTGCTTCAGTGACAGTCCTGCGTGTGGGGCATCTCTCTAATTTGCAGCCACCAAAAAAAGAGTGTGTAACATTGGGCCTGATTTTCGCTGTGGTCTCACCAACCTGTAAAGGGGTAGCTAAATCATACTGAAGTTATAGCTCACCGTGTAAGTTGTGTGACTGCAACAAATAACGTTAGTTTGGTTACGTTTTTAAAACAATGAGGAAGTCTAGTGGAAGAGGTCGTGGCCGGGGGCGTTCATTGTCAGCTGGTAATGAGGGTAGTGGTAGTGGTGGAGCATCAGGTGGTCGTGGGGGAAAAAATATTGCACCTAAGTCTGGAGCTGTGGAGCCAGGTTCGTCGTCCGGCTACACAAGGCCTCGAACGCTCCCTTTTCTGGGATTAGGAAAACCGCTTTTAAAGCCGGAGCAGCAAGAGCAAGTTTTGGCTTATCTTGCTGACTCAGCCTCTAGCTCTTTTGCCTCATCTCGTGAAACTGGTAAAAGTAAAAGCAGCGCGTCGTTAGTGGATGTTCACGGTCAGGGACAAGTCACTTCCTTGTCCTCTTCAGCAAAAACAACAACAGAGAAGAATGCAGCAGGCGACACAACGGGTTACTCCATGGAGCTCTTTACACATACCGTCCCTGGCTTAGAAAGTGAAGCAGTTAACAGTCCATGCCCATTACAAATTGAATCTGACATGGAGTGCACTGACGCACAGCCACAGCCAGACTACTATGCTGGTCCTTTGACTCAGACCACAACATTGCCCTCGCAGGGTGCTGATCAAGAATCAGACCCTGATGAGACTATGTTGCCCCATCACGAACGCTATACCACCGAACGACACGGTGACACAGACGAAGTTGCGCAGGAGGTACAAGAAGAGTTATTAGATGACCCAGTTCTTGACCCCGATTGGCAGCCATTGGGGGAACAGGGTGCAGGCGGCAGCAGTTCTGAAGCAGAGGAGGAGGAGGGGCCGCAGCAGGCATCAACATCGCCACAGGTTCCATCTGCCGGGCCCGTATCTTGCCCAAAACGCGTGGCAAAGCCAAAACCTGGTGGAGGACAGCGTGGCCATCCGGTTAAAGCTCAGTCTGCAATGCCTGAAAAGGTATCCGATGCTAGAAAGAGTGCAGTCTGGCATTTTTTTAAACAACATCCAATTGATCAGCGCAAAGTCATCTGTCAAAAATGTTCTACTTCCTTAAGCAGAGGTCAGAATCTGAAAAGTCTCAATACTAGTTGCATGCATAGACATTTAACCACCATGCATTTGAAAGCTTGGACTAACTACCAAACGTCCCTTAAGGTTGTTGCACCCTCGGCCAATGAAGCTAGTCATCAACGCAACATCCCTTCCGGCAGTGTAGGACCACCATTTAGCGCACCACCTGCTGTATCTGTGCAGGTATCTTTGCCAGGCCAAAGCAGTCAGGGTCAGGGAATCACCAGTTTCGTAGTAGGAAACACTGCATCTAGGGCACCGGCGGCAACAATACCATCTCCCACCGTCTCTCAGTCTGCCATGTCCACCGGCACCCCCGCTAGTTCCACGATCTCCAGCTCTCCAGTCCAGCTCACCCTACATGAGACTATGGTTAGAAAAAGGAAATACTTAGCCTCGCATCCGCGTACACAGGGTTTGAACGCCCACATAGCTAGACTAATCTCGTTAGAGATGATGCCCTACCGGTTAGTTGAAAGCGAAGCTTTCAAAGACCTGATGGACTACGCTGTACCACGCTACGAGCTACCCAGTCGACACTTTTTTTCCAGAAAAGCCATCCCAGCCCTCCACCAGCATGTTAAAGAGCGCATCGTCCATGCACTCAGGCAATCTGTGAGCACAAAGGTGCACCTGACAACAGATGCATGGACCAGTAGGCATGGCCAGGGACGTTACGTGTCCATCACGGCACACTGGGTAAATGTGGTGGATTCAGGGTCCACAGGGGACAGCAAGTTTGGGACAGTTCTGCCTAGCCCACGGTCTAGTAAACAGTTGTCTGTAGCCGTTCGCACCCCCTCCTCCTCCTCCTCCTCGTCCTCCTGCAGAAGCAAGAGCTCGTCCACAGACCGCAGTCGCACAAACACTCCATCCGCACCTGCCACTGTTGCACACCAGGTCTCCCATTATGGGGCAGCTACTGGCATACGTCAGCAGGCTGTATTGGCTATGAAGTGTTTGGGCGACAATAGACACACCGCGGAAGTTCTGTCCGAGTTCTTGCAGCAAGAAACGCAGTCGTGGCTGGGCACTGTAGATCTTGAGGCAGGCAAGGTAGTGAGTGATAACGGAAGGAATTTCATGGCTGCCATCTCCCTTTCCCAACTGAAACACATTCCTTGCCTGGCTCACACCTTAAACCTGGTGGTGCAGTGCTTCCTGAAAAGTTATCCGGGGTTATCCGACCTGCTCCTCAAAGTGCGTGGACTTTGCGCACATATCCGCCGTTCGCCTGTACACTCCAGCCGTATGCAGACCTATCAGCGTTCTTTGAACCTTCCCCAGCATCGCCTAATCATAGACGTTGCAACAAGGTGGAACTCAACACTGCACATGCTTCAGAGACTGTGCGAACAGAGGCGGGCTGTTATGTTTTTGTGGGAGGATACACATACACGGGCAGGCAGTAGGATGGCAGACATGGAGTTGTCAGGTGTGCAGTGGTCGAAGATTCAAGACATGTGTCAAGTCCTTCAGTGTTTTGAGGAATGCACACGGCTGGTTAGTGCAGACAACGCCATAATAAGCATGAGCATCCCCCTAATGCGTCTGCTGATGCAAAGTTTGACGCACATAAAGGATCAGGCGTCTGCACCAGAGGAAGAGGAAAGCCTTGATGACAGTCAGCGATTGTCTGGTCAGGGCAGTGTACATGACGAGGTACCGGGCGAAGAGGAGGTGGAGGATGAGGAGGATGATGGGGATGAGTATATTTTTAATGAGGAAGCTTTCCCGGGGGCACGGGAAATTGGTGGCGTGGCAAGGCCGGGTTCTGGTTTTTTGAGGGACACAAGTGACGTAGATTTGCCTGCAACTGCCCCTCAACCAAGCACAACCGCAGATTTGACAACGGGAACTTTGGCCCACATGGCGGATTATGCCTTGCGTATCCTCAAAAGGGACACACGCATTACAAAAATGATGAACGATGACGATTACTGGTTGGCCTGCCTCCTTGATCCTCGCTATAAAGGCAAATTGCAAAATATTATGCCACATGAGAACTTGGAACTAATATTAGCAACAAAACAATCAACTCTTGTTGACCGTTTGCTTCTGGCATTCCCTGCACACAGCGCCCGTGATCGTTCTCACACGAGCTCCAGGGGCCAGCAGACCAGAGGTGTTAGAGGGGCAGAAATCAGAAGTGGCGTTGGACAGAGGGGTTTTCTGACCAGGTTGTGGAGTGATTTTTCTATGACCGCAGACAGGACAGGTACTGCAGCATCAATTCAAAGTGACAGGAGACAACATTTGTCCAGTATGGTTACAAACTATTTTTCATCCCTTATCGACGTTCTCCCTCAACCGTCATTCCCATTTGATTACTGGGCATCCAAATTAGACACCTGGCCAGAATTGGCAGAATATGCATTGCAGGAGCTTGCTTGCCCGGCAGCTAGTGTCCTATCAGAAAGAGTATTCAGTGCTGCAGGTTCAATACTAACAGAAAAAAGGACTCGTCTGGCTACCCAAAATGTAGATGATCTAACCTTCATTAAAATGAACCACAACTGGATTTCAAAATCTTTTGCCCCACCCTGCCCGGCTGACACCTAGCTTTCCTATGAAAAGGTCTTGCCTGTGGACTATTCTGAATGACTTTTCCAATCTCGTAATTTTCTTCACCTGATTGTCCAGCATACGACATGTTTCCACCTCACGAAATGGCCAAACTCCCCACACGGGGCCGTGCTATCGCCACTTTGCGCTTGGACCCTTGAGAGTGCTGTTTGTCTGAAGAGGTGGGTGTGGCCGCTTTTGGTCGACGGCACTGCCACTGGGTCCCTCATAGTACAATAAAGTGTCTCTGGCGGTGGTGGTGCGCACCCAACGTCAGACACACCGTTGTAATATGAGGGGCCCTGTGCCTGTACCGCCGGCCACAAGACAGTTCCCCCCCCCAGCTCAAACAGTGCTCTACCACTAGCAAAATTATCTCTCACAGCTTCACCAATGTGTAGTCTAGCCGCTGACATCCTTCAATGCCTGGCACTGACAATACCATTGTTTTGACATTTTTGTTATGTTAGGCCTTCGAAGCCTGTCTGCGGTCCCTTCTTTCTACAACTACTACACTGACCAGGCCACTGCTGGCCGTGTTACCCTGGAACCAATTTAAAAGTGCCTACAGTCAGCCCAATTTTGTTATGTTAGGCCTTCGAAGACTGTCTGCCGTCACTCCTTCCACTAGACTTCCACTGACCATACACTGCTGCCCATGTACCCCTGGAACCAATTTAAAGTGCCTACAGCCAGCCCAATTTTGTTATGTTAGGCCTTCGAAGCCTGTCTGCGGTCACTCCTTCCACTAGACTTCCACTGACCAGACCACTGCTGCCCGTGTACCCCTGGAACCAATTTAAAAGTGCCTACAGCCAGCCCAAGTTTGTTATGTTAGGCCTTGGAAGCCTGTCTGCGGTCACTCCTTCCACTAGACTTCCACTGACCAGACCACTGCTGCCCGTGTACCCCTGGAACCAATTTAAAAGTGCCTACAGCCAGCCCAAGTTTGTTATGTTAGGCCTTGGAAGCCTGTCTGCGGTCACTCCTTCCACTAGACTTCCACTGACCAGACCACTGCTGCCCGTGTACCCCTGGAACCAATTTAAAAGTGCCTACAGCCAGCCCAAGTTTGTTATGTTAGGCCTTCTAAGCCTGTCTGCGGTCCATTCTTTCAACTACTACTACACTGACCAGGTCACTGCTGCCCGTGTACCCCTGGAACCAATTTAAAATTGCCTACAGCCAGCCCAATTTTTTTATTTTAGGCCTTCGATGCCTGTCTGCGGTCCATTCTTTCAACTACTACTACACTGACCAGGTCACTGCTGTCCGTGTACCCCTGGAACCAATTTAAAATTGCCTACAGCCATGTGTTATTATTTTAGGCCTTCGATGCCTGTCTGCGGTCACTCCTTCCACTAGGCCTCCACTGACCACACCACTGCTGTCCGTGTACCCCTGGAACCAATTTAAAATTGCCTACAGCCAGCCCAATTTTTTTATTTTAGGCCTTCGATGCCTGTCTGCGGTCCATTCTTTCAACTACTACTACACTGACCAGGTCACTGCTGCCCGTGTACCCCTGGAACCAATTTAAAATTGCCTACAGCCATGTGTTATTATTTTAGGCATTCGATGCCTGTCTGCGGTCCATTCTTTCAACTACTACTACACTGACCAGGTCACTGCTGTCCGTGTACCCCTGGAACCAATTTAAAATTGCCTACAGCCATGTGTTATTATTTTAGGCCTTCGATGCCTGTCTGCGGTCACTCCTTCCACTAGGCCTCCACTGACCACACCACTGCTGTCCGTGTACCCCTGGAACCAATTTAAAATTGCCTACAGCCATGTGTTATTATTTTAGGCCTTCGATGCCTGTCTGCGGTCACTCCTTCCACTAGGCCTCCACTGACCACACCACTGCTGCCCGTGTACCCCTGGAACCAATTTAAAATTGCCTACAGCCAGCCCAATTTTTTTATTTTAGGCCTTCGATGCCTGTCTGCGGTCCATTCTTTCAACTACTACTACACTGACCAGGTCACTGCTGCCCGTGTACCCCTGGAACCAATTTAAAATTGCCTACAGCCATGTGTTATTATTTTAGGCATTCGATGCCTGTCTGCGGTCCATTTTTTCAACTACTACTACACTGACCAGGTCACTGCTGCCCGTGTACCCCTGGAACCAATTTAAAATTGCCTACAGCCATGTGTTATTATTTTAGGCCTTCGATGCCTGTCTGCGGTCACTCCTTCCACTAGGCCTCCACTGACCACACCACTGCTGTCCGTGTACCCCTGGAACCAATTTAAAATTGCCTACAGCCATGTGTTATTATTTTAGGCCTTCGATGCCTGTCTGCGGTCACTCCTTCCACTAGGCCTCCACTGACCACACCACTGCTGCCCGTGTACCCCTGGAACCAATTTAAAATTGCCTACAGCCAGCCCAATTTTTTTATTTTAGGCCTTCGATGCCTGTCTGCGGTCCATTCTTTCAACTACTACTACACTGACCAGGTCACTGCTGTCCGTGTACCCCTGGAACCAATTTAAAATTGCCTACAGCCATGTGTTATTATTTTAGGCATTCGATGCCTGTCTGCGGTCACTCCTTCCACTAGGCCTCCACTGACCACACCACTGCTGTCCGTGTACCCCTGGAACCAATTTAAAATTGCCTACAGCCATGTGTTATTATTTTAGGCCTTCGATGCCTGTCTGCGGTCACTCCTTCCACTAGGCCTCCACTGACCACACCACTGCTGCCCGTGTACCCCTGGAACCAATTTAAAATTGCCTACAGCCAGCCCAATTTTTTTATTTTAGGCCTTCGATGCCTGTCTGCGGTCCATTCTTTCAACTACTACTACACTGACCAGGTCACTGCTGTCCGTGTACCCCTGGAACCAATTTAAAATTGCCTACAGCCATGTGTTATTATTTTAGGCCTTCGATGCCTGTCTGCGGTCACTCCTTCCACTAGGCCTCCACTGACCACACCACTGCTGTCCGTGTACCCCTGGAACCAATTTAAAATTGCCTACAGCCATGTGTTATTATTTTAGGCCTTCGATGCCTGTCTGCGGTCACTCCTTCCACTAGGCCTCCACTGACCACACCACTGCTGTCCGTGTACCCCTGGAACCAATTTAAAATTGCCTACAGCCATGTGTTATTATTTTAGGCCTTCGATGCCTGTCTGCGGTCACTCCTTCCACTAGGCCTCCACTGACCACACCACTGCTGTCCGTGTACCCCTGGAACCAATTTAAAATTGCCTACAGCCAGCCCAATTTTTTTATTTTAGGCCTTCGATGCCTGTCTGCGGTCCATTCTTTCAACTACTACTACACTGACCAGGTCACTGCTGTCCGTGTACCCCTGGAACCAATTTAAAATTGCCTACAGCCATGTGTTATTATTTTAGGCCTTCGATGCCTGTCTGCGGTCACTCCTTCCACTAGGCCTCCACTGACCACACCACTGCTGTCCGTGTACCCCTGGAACCAATTTAAAATTGCCTACAGCCATGTGTTATTATTTTAGGCCTTCGATGCCTGTCTGCGGTCCATTCTTTCAACTACTACTACACTGACCAGGGCACTGCTGGCCGTGTACCCCTGGAACCAACATCAGAAAATATAAAAATAAGTATTTTGCTTATAAAAAAGAAAATACTGGTGAGATATCAAATGCAGACATTTTAACATTAAAAACAAACACACAACTCTAATCTGGTACAGTACTAAAAATGGCCACCAGCTACAATTACTTTCTCCTGCAAGTAGTTAACTGAAAGTTTTTTTAAATTGAAAACACACATATGGCATCCACCGAGTGTTGTCCTGTCGCGTCTTCTTTATATTATTGCCGAGAAGATGCAAAATAATGAAAATAATAAAATCATTAATTACCAAAATAATAGAGAAAGTCAACACCACATTGCAAATAAACATTCATTCCAAATAAAGAAGCAGGGCGCGTCCGAGGGTGAGTATATACCTAATAAGAATATAATCACCCTCGGACTCGCAATGCTTATTTCCAACAGCCTTCCTTCCTAAGAATCAGCCCTTCCGTCGTGTAGAGAGACGTTGTGTTACACTCCAAGGTGTTCCCCAGGTTGCCTTTCCTGAGCTTCGATCTTCCGGCTCTCGTTTAGTAGTTCTTGGAAACTACTCTGCATTAGGCCTTCAAATTGGGTATGGGGTGTAGAGAGATGGTGTGTTCCACTCCAAGGTGTTCCCCAGGTTGCCTTTCCTGAGCTTCGATCTTCCGGCTCTCGTTTAGTAGTTGTTGGAAACTACGCTGCATTAGGCCTTCAAATTGGGTATGGGGTGTAGCGAGAGGGTGTGTTACACTCCAAGGTGTTCCCCAGGTTGCCTTTCCTGAGCTTCGATCTTCCGGCTCTCGTTTAGTAGTTCTTGGAAACTACACTGCATTAGGCCTTCAAATTGGGTATGGGGTGTAGAGAGAGGGTGTGTTACACTCCAAGGTGTTCCCCAGGTTGCCTTTCCTGAGCTTCGATATTCCGGCTCTCGTTTAGTAGTTGTCGGAAACTACGCTGCATTAGGCCTACAAATTGGGTATGGGGCGTAGAGAGAGGGTGTGTTACACTCCAAGGTGTTCCCCAGGTTGCCTTTCCTGAGCTTCGATATTCCGGCTCTCGTTTAGTAGTTGTCGGAAACTACGCTGCATTAGGCCTACAAATTGGGTATGGGGTGTAGAGAGAGGGTGTGTTACACTCCAAGGTGTTCCCCAGGTTGCCTTTCCTGAGCTTCGATCTTCATGCTCTCGTTTAGTAGTTGTCGGAAACTACGCTGCATTAGGCCTACAAATTGGGTATGGGGTGTAGAGAGAGGGTTTGTTACACTCCAAGGTGTTCCCCAGGTTGCCTTTCCTGAGCTTCGATCTTCCGGCTCTCGTTTAGTAGTTGTTGGAAACTACGCTGCATTAGGCCTTCAAATTGGGTATGGGGTGTAGCGAGAGGGTGTGTTACACTCCAAGGTGTTCCCCAGGTTGCCTTTCCTGAGCTTCGATCTTCCGGCTCTCGTTTAGTAGTTCTTGGAAACTACACTGCATTAGGCCTTCAAATTGGGTATGGGGTGTAGAGAGAGGGTGTGTTACACTCTAAGGTGTTCCCCAGGTTTCCTTGCCATTGCTTCGGTCTTCCGACTCTCGTTTAGTAGTTGTAGAAAAGTACACTGCATTAGGCCATACAAAATGGGTATGGGGTGGAGAGAGATGGTGTGTTACACTCCAAGGTGTTCCCCAGGTTGCCTTTCCTGAGCTTCTATCTTCAGGCTCTCATTAAATTGTGGTTAAATGGAACAACTGCATTTGGCGTACTAGTTGGTTTGGGGCCTACTATCGGTGTCTGCCACTCCTTGCTGTTCTCCTCCACTGAACAAAGCTGTGCCGCCTGTTTACTACGGTTGCCAATTTTGAACTGCATTTCGACTACTTACTGATTTGGCCCTACTCTCTGTGTCAGCCTCTCATTCCAGTTGTCCTCCACTGCAATGCCCCCTGGTTATTCCTGTGTTACCAATTTTGAACTGCATTTAGCCCACTTTCTTCTTTGGGCCTATATCTGTGTTTCCACTTCATCGTGCCCATTGCCCAGCCAGTGATAGATGAGTCTGCTGGTACATTGACCCATAACGCAACATTCCCCGTGCACGCTACACAACAACATTGTGACCCTGCTGAAAGTCAGGTTGCTCTTCCCGCATACCATACCACCTTACACGGGGACAAAGAGGAAGGTGCAGATGAAAGTGCAGGTTCCTTCATCAGGTGGGGGGAGGAATACTAGTTGGCGACGTCACTGGCACAGGGCCTCTCATAGTACGCAAAAGTGTTGCTGCCGGTGGGAGGCGCCCCCGCCGTGCAAACACACCGCTGTACTTTGAGGGGCCCTGTGCCAGTGCCAATGCCAACGAGTGGGCCCCCCCTGCTTGCTCAGGTTCACAGCACTTGCAAAGTTGAAATACTTACCTCTCCCTGCTCCACTGCCGTGACGTGGTCCAGATTTCCTGGGCCCACTAATTACTTGAACCAGCCCTACCCCCCACAACTTTAGCCAAATGACCCCCAATTTCAAATGCCTTCCAATTATTATAAGGTAAATTACGCTTGACAAGCTTCATTAAGAAGAATGGATGGTTTTGACATTAAAATGGCCACTCTAGGTGTTTTCCTGGCCCCCACTCACTGCCGACTATGCTGCCCCATTGACTTGCATTGGGTTTCGTGTTTCGGTCGATCCCGACTTTACGTCATAATCGGCCGATTTCACTCGACCCGACTTTGGACATAGTCGGGTTTCGCAAAACCCGGCTCGACTCTAAAAAGGTCAAGGTCGCTCAACTCTATGCAGCCCAATTTTATTATGTTAGGCCTTCGAAGCCTGTCTGCGGCCCGTTCTTTCTACTACTCCTCCACTGACCAGACCACTGCTGCCCGTGTATCACTGGAACCTATTTAAAAGTGCCTACAGCCCAATTTTATTATGTTAGGCCTTCGAAGCCTGTCTGCGGCCCGTTCTTTCTACTACTCCTACACTGACCAGACCACTGCTGCCCGTGTACCCCTGGAACCTATTTAAAAGTGCCTACAGCCCAATATTTTATTATGTTAGGCCTTCGAAGCCTGTCTGCGGCCCGTTCTTTCTACTACTCCTCCACTGACCAGACCACTGCTGCCTGTGTACCCCTGGAACCTATTTAAAAGTGCCTACAGCCATATTTTATTATGTTAGGCCTTCGAAGCCTGTCTGCGGTCCCTCCTTCCACTAGGCCTCCACTGACCAGTCTACTGCTGCCCGTGCACCCCTGAACCAATTCTAAAGTGCCTACAGCCCTAATTTATTATGTTAGGCCTTCGAAGCCTGTCTGCGGCCTGTTCTTTCTACTACTCCTACACTGACCAGACCACTGCTGCCCATGTACCCCTGGAACATATTTAAAAGTGCCTACAGCCCAATTTTATTATGTTAGGCCTTCGAAGCCTGTCTGCAGCCCGTTCTTTCTACTACTCCACTGACCAGACCACTGCTGCCCGTGTACCCCTGGAACCTATTTAAAAGTGCCTACAGCCCAATATTTTATTATGTTAGGCCTTCGAAGCCTGTCTGCGGCCCGTTCTTTCTACTACTCCTCCACTGACCAGACCACTGCTGCCTGTGTACCCCTGGAACCTATTTAAAAGTGCCTACAGCCATATTTTATTATGTTAGGCCTTCGAAGCCTGTCTGCGGTCCATCCTTCCACTAGGCCTCCACTGACCAGTCTACTGCTGCCCGTGTATCACTGGAACCTATTTAAAAGTGCCTACAGCCCAATTTTATTATGTTAGGCCTTCGAAGCCTGTCTGCAGCCCGTTCTTTCTACTACACCACTGACCAGACCACTGCTGCCCGTGTACCCCTGGAACCTATTTAAAAGTGCCTACAGCCCAATTTTATTATGTTAGGCCTTCGAAGCCTGTCTGCGGCCCGTTCTTTCTACTACTCCTCCACTGACCAGACCACTGCTGCCCGTGTATCACTGGAACCTATTTAAAAGTGCCTACAGCCCAATTTTATTATGTTAGGCCTTCGAAGCCTGTCTGCGGCCCGTTCTTTCTACTACTCCTACACTGACCAGACCACTGCTGCCCGTGTACCCCTGGAACCTATTTAAAAGTGCCTACAGCCCAATATTTTATTATGTTAGGCCTTCGAAGCCTGTCTGCGGCCCGTTCTTTCTACTACTCCTCCACTGACCAGACCACTGCTGCCTGTGTACCCCTGGAACCTATTTAAAAGTGCCTACAGCCATATTTTATTATGTTAGGCCTTCGAAGCCTGTCTGCGGTCCCTCCTTCCACTAGGCCTCCACTGACCAGTCTACTGCTGCCCGTGCACCCCTGAACCAATTCTAAAGTGCCTACAGCCCTAATTTATTATGTTAGGCCTTCGAAGCCTGTCTGCAGCCTGTTCTTTCTACTACTCCTACACTGACCAGACCACTGCTGCCCATGTACCCCTGGAACCTATTTAAAAGTGCCTACAGCCCAATTTTATTATGTTAGGCCTTCGAAGCCTGTCTGCAGCCCGTTCTTTCTACTACTCCACTGACCAGACCACTGCTGCCCGTGTACCCCTGGAACCTATTTAAAAGTGCCTACAGCCCAATTTAATAAATGTTAGGCCTTCGAAGCCTGTCTGCGGCCCGTTCTTTCTACTACTCCTCCACTGACCAGACCACTGCTGCCCGTGTATCCCTGGAACCTATTTAAAAGTGCCTACAGCCCAATTTTATTATGTTAGGCCTTCGAAGCCTGTCTGCGGTCCGTTCTTTCTACTACTCCTCCACTGACCAGTCTACTGCTGCCCGTGCACCCCTGAACCAATTCTAAAGTGCCTACAGCCATATTTTAGTATGTTAGGCCTTCAAAGCCTGTCTGCGGTCCATTCTTTCTACTACTCCTCCACTGACCAGACCACTGCTGCCTGCGTACCCCTGGAACCTATTTAAAAGTGCCTACAGCCGAATTTTTTTATGTTAGGCCTTCGAAGCCTGTCTGCGGTCCCTCCTTCCACTAGGACTCCACTGACCTGTCTACTGCTGCCCGTGTACCCCTGGAACCAATTATAAAGTGCATACAGCTTAATTTTTTTATGTTAGGCCTTCGAAGCCTGTCTGCGGGCCCTTCTTTCTACTACTCCTTCACTGATCAGACCACTGCTGCCCGTGTACGCCTGGAACCTATTTTTAATTGCATAGAGCATCCTTTTTTTAATAGTAGGCGTACAAAGTCTGTCTGCGGTCCACTATTGAAATCGTCCTCCACTGCCCAGAGCAATGCTGCCTGTGTACCCCTGTAACCTTTTTTAAACTGCAGTGAGCCACATTTTTGGTTTAAGGCCTACTACCTGTGTCTGTCTGCGCCACTCAATACAGCTGTCCTCCTTTGAAAAAAGCAGAGCGTCAATAGTCTTGTTTTCAGCCTCTAGGAATTTTAAAACTGCATTGGGGCTACTACTTTGGTAGGGCCTACTAACGGTGTCTGCCGCTCCTTGCTGTTCTCCTGGTTTCCTGTCCTGAAATTCCATTTTCAGGCTCTCGTTAAGTAGTTGTTAATGTTAGACTGCATTTGGCCTACTAGTTGGGTTGGGGCCTACTATCGGTGTCTGCCACTCCTTGCTGTTCTCCTCCACTGAACAAAGCTGTGCCGCCTGTTTACTACTGTTGCCAATTTTGAACTGCATTTCGACTACTTACTGATTTGGGCCTACTCTCTGTGTCAGCCTCTCATTCCAGTTGTCCTCCACTGCAATGCCCCCTGGTTAGTCCTGTGTTACCAATTTTGAACTGCATTTAGCCCACTTTATTCTTTGGGCCTATATCTGTGTTTCCTCCTCATCCTGCCCATTGCCCAGCCAGTGATAGATGAGTCTGCTGGTACATTGACCCATAACACAACATTCCCCGTGCACGCTACACAGCAAGATTGTGACCCTGCTGAAAGTCAGGTTCCTCTTCCCGCATACCATACCACCTTACACGGGGACAAAGAGGATGGTGCAGATGAAAGTGCAGGTTCCTTCATCAGGTGGGGGGAGGAATACTAGTTGGCGACGTCATTGGCACAGGGCCTCTCATAGTACGCAAAAGTGTTGCTGCCGGTGGGAGGCGCCCCCGCCGTGCAAACACACCGCTGTACTTTGAGGGGTCCTGTGCCAGTGCCAATGCCAACGAGTGGGCCCCCCCTGCTTGCTCAGGATCACAGCACTTGCAAAGTTGAAATACTTACCTCTCCCTGCTCCACTGCCGTGACGTGGTCCAGATTTACTGGGCCCACTAATTGGTTGAACCAGCCCTACCCCCCACAACTTTAGCCAAATGACCCCCAATTTCAAATGCCTTCCAATTATTATAAGCTAAATTACGATTGACAAGCTTCTGTAACAAGAATGGATGTTTTTGTCATTAAAATGGGCAGTGTAGGTGTTTTCCTGGCCTCCACTCACTGCCGACTATGCTCCCCCATTGACTTGCATTGGGTTTCGTGTTTCGGTCGATACCCGACTTTTCGCGATAATCGGCCGATTCAACTCGACTCGACTTTTAAGATAGACGGGTTTCGCGAAACACGGCTCGACTCTAAAAAGGTCAAGGTCGCTCAACCCTAGTCACCACTGCTGAAAGCAAAGTATTGTGAAAAGCTTCATGGGAGTCCTTTCCTTTCTGTGTCTAAAGGCCCCTTCACATTAAGCGACGCTGCAGCGATACCGACAACGATCCAGATCGCTGCAGCGTCGCTGTTTGGTCGCTGGAGAGCTGTCACACAGACCGCTCTCCAGCGACCAACGATGCCGGTAACCAGGGTAAACATCGGGTAACTAAGCGCAGGGCCGCGCTTAGTAACCCGATGTTTACCCTGGTTACCATCCTAAAAGTAAAAAAAAAAAAAACACTACATACTTACCTAACGCTGTCTGTCCTCCAGCGCTGCACTCTGCACTCCTCCTGTACTGGCTGTGAGCACAGCGGCCGGAAAGCAGAGCGGTGACGTCACCGCTCTGCTTTCCGGCTGACCGACGCTCACAGCCAATACAGGAGGAGAGCAGAGCACAGCGCTGGAGGACAGACGGCTGTAGGTAAGTATGTAGTGTTTGTTTTTTTTTTACTTTTAGGATGGTAACCAGGGTAAACATCGGGTTACTAAGCGCGGCCCTGCGCTTAGTTACCCGATGTTTACCCTGGTTACCAGCGAAGACATCGCTGAATCGGTGTCACACACGCCGATTCAGCGATGTCAGCGGGAGAGCCAGCGACCAAAGAAAGTTCTGGCCCTCTAGCCCCGACCAACGACATCACAGCAGGATTCTGATCACTGCTGTGTGTCAAACTAAACGATATCGCTAGCGACGACGCTGCAACGTCACGGATTGCTAGCGATATCGTTTAGTGTGAAGGTACCTTTATGACGCTAAGTAATATAATATATAGTGTGCACTGCTGTGTGTGTACTTCATGGAGGAACTATGGTTCTGCTACATGGAGGAGCTATGGTTGTTCTACATATAGAAGCTGTGTGTGCTGCCTGGAGGGGCTATGCTTGTGCTACATGGAGTAGCTGTGTGTTACATAGAGCTTGGTTGTGCTAAATAGTGGAGCTTTGTTGTGCTACATGGAGGAACTATGGTTGTGCTGCATGGAGAAGCTGTGTGTACTACATGGAGAAGCTATGGTGGTGCTACATGGAGGAGCTATGTGTGCTATGTGGAGGAGCTATGGTTGCTACATGGAGAATCTGTGTGTGCTACGTGTGTGCTATATGGAGGAGTTTTGTTTGTGCTACATGGAGAAGCTTCGTTGAGCTACATGAAGGAGCTGTGTGTGCTACATGGAGGATCTTTGTTGTGCTACGTGGAGGAGCTATGGTTGTGCTACATAGAGGAGCTATGGTTGTGCTACATCAAGGAGCTGTTTGTGCTTCATGGAGGAGCTGTGTGCTACATGGAGGAGCTGTGTGCTCTATATGGAGGAGCTGTGTGCTACATGGAGGAGCTGTGGTTAGAATACCTGGAGGAGCTGTGGTTGGAATACCTGGAGGAGCTGTGTGCTCTACATGGAGGAGCTGTGTACTACATGGAGGAGTTGTGGTTAGACTACCTGGAGGAGCTGTGTGGTCTACATGGAGGAGCTGTGTGTTCTACGTGGAGGAGTTGTGGTTGGACTACCTGGAGAAGCTGTGTGTTCTACATGGAGGAGCTGTGGTTGGACTTACATGGAGGAGCTGTGTGTTCTACATGGAGGAGCTGTGTATACTGTTTGGACCCCCACTGATCTGATTTAGGATATGTAATCTTTTGACAAAACAGCTTTTTAGCATGTAATTTTTACTGGCCAGCGAACGCCATAAAAATAAAACCAGAGAAACAATAGGTGATTTTTTTCTTATATTCTAACGCTTATCGTTATATAGGAAATAAAATAGCTGCATTCAAAATTAAAAATTATTCCACAAAAAGCAAGCCTGTATTTAGATATGAAAGGAAAAAGTTATGGCTCTTGGAAGAAGGGGATAAAAAAAAGATAAAAATTTGCTGTACTGCGAAAATAACATTTTTATATCCACTCCTGTATTTGGCTGAATAAATCTGTATTTGAAAACCTAGCTTTCCAGGGTTGTGTCAGAAAAATGAAAATTTTAGTCGGTCATATGGGTGTATGGGTGTTGAAGTGCTCCATATGAGGTTGAAATGACAACCATTAAGAAATAAGCGGTCATGCAATTCACGCCATGCCATTCATTTAATCAGATGCTATATAATATTGTTTTATAGGGCTTTTCTGGGAAAGTGGTCGTAGAGCAGAAATACACATTACTGACCCCCTGAATCCATTACTTCTCTATAGTCATTGTTTTGGTGGTTTCTTCCAGCAGTGTCACACTGAGGTGCCAAGGGCCCACCTGTAACATTGACTCTGGAGAACCACTGTTCACCTACATGCAAAATATAACATTACTATAATTCACAAATTGACCAATGCCTCTATATATTAACATGGGTAGTTCTAACACACATATAGTGGAACATTTTCACAGGTAAGAATGGATTCAATGAAATTTAAACAAATTCTTGATGCAAACTTAATACCATCTGTAAAAAAGCTGAAATTGAAAAGAGGATGGCATCTACAAATGGATAATGATCCTGAACACCTGAACACACCAGAATCCACCATAGACTACCTCAAAAGGTGCAAACTGAAGGTTTTAGAATGGCCCTCGCACGCCCCTGATCTGAACATCATTGATAATCTGTAGCTAGACCCCAAAATAGCAGTGCAAGTAAGACGACCCAGGAATCTCACAGAACTGGAAGAATTTCCCAAGGAAGAATAGATGAAAATCCCTCAAACAAGAATTGAAAAACTCATGGCTGGCTATAAAAAGCATTACAAGCTGTAATACTTTCAAAAGGAGGTGCTACTAGGTACTAACCATGCATTAACCAATTTTCCTTTTCGTAATTTTTAATATGTAAAAGATGAAAATATAAATGTATTTTTTTTGCCTAAAATACAAAGGAAATTTGTTCTCTTCAACTTTAGGTCAGGGGTGCCCAAACTTTTACATGTCACTGTAATTGGTGGGTAGAGACTGCTGATAATCCACAGGAACCTTTTACTGTATGTTGTTTAGAGATGCCAGATCCTTTGACATCATAGTACTGGTTGGACTGCACACACACTTTTCTTACCAGAACTGTACTTATGGTATTAGATGTATTCCCTTCTGGGAAAGCATAATGGTGCCACACAGACATCTTGGCTGCGGTACACATGGTGCTGTAAGGTGACTAGCTCTTTATTTTGCGTTGTGCATGAAGTGTAAGCGATCATTGAGCATAGTGGAAGATCCATACTAGTGCTGTGTGATATACATTGGAAGCAGAACTATGTTAATGGTAGAAGATGGAGCTAATGTTCGGGACTGCATTGAGTATAATAGATTTCCCCACCATATTCTCTCCCTCATGGAGAACTGAAAGGAAATATCTTGCCCCGTACTGTATGCAGTCATGTATGTGACACCTAAATCTTTGTAGTCTGTCTGTTCTCGTTCCAAGGAAACCTTATTCACCATAAAGGCTGCGTAATTTATTGGATCCATTAATGCTAATAGTTTGCCAGGTGTAATTAACCCTCAATGTAATTATGGTTTCTAGGACAGTCCGGCAGCATGTACTGCTGTATAGATTCCGGATTTTATGCTAGCTCCATTTATACAACCCGGCACAAATATTTCATGAAGGGGTTGTTATTTTGCCAAGGGGCATCCTTGTGCTCGGGCACTCTGTAATACCTACTGATTCAACCAGCTGGTGCCCATTTCACTAGACCTTGTAAAACATCTAGATTCACTAGCCACACATATTGTCCTGAAAGTGCCACTATAAAACCCTGTCTAATAGGTCATATTGATAGAGGTTTTGGAAATTAGACATTTAAGCTTTGTTTTGTTATGTGGCACGTAGATTTCTCATCTCAAGTAATGAGAAATCACTAGGATATGTTATTACGTCATGATTATGTCACTAGGTGTAAGAATCAGACCGGCACCTGCTTTCCTGTGGTGGACACAGAAAGAAGAGGGCCCTTGTATAAGAAAAGTATATTAGACATCAGTGGTCTAATAGCTCATCATAATGCACCATTCCACTTTGGAGGTTAAAGTGGGCCCCTTTCAAAGTGGTGAAAATGGGCAGCTGTACAGGTTGCATCAATGGTATGGCCATCCCTGGTCTGAGGAATATTTATTTATTTATTTATTATACTCATTTATATAGCTCCATTAATTCCACAGAGCTTTATATACATTATTGGCACTGTCCCCGATGGGGCTCACAATCTAAATATGAAGGCACTATTGAAATATTATAAGCAAAAATGAATACATTTTGGTTAGTGCTTAATCCTATCGCACATCAACGTCACTTCATGATGTACATCTGAGCAAAGGTCAAACTGATCAAAATCCGTCATGGAGTGACTTCCATGTGTGATGGGATTAGGCACTAGCTGAAAATATACAGTAACATGAGTGCTGATCCACAAATATGACTGCTGTCCATTACACATGAACTGTGGAATGCTGGCACAGTCTTTAATTTACTGATTATTGGGGTCTAAAATCTGGGACACCACATGGAGAGGCCCACTGAAATTTTCATGGATGCAGAATTTTCTCCATGCAGGGGAAAAGCAGTGATAGTGTCACGCTCACGCCCTGACTGGTGGGCGTGAGCTCTGGGGGTTTGTGGCCCCACTTTGCCATGAACCAGACTACTCTGGAAGGGGCGTGACTATGACAGCTGCATTGGTTTTCACTGGAGCCTCCGATGGTGAGGTCAGGCTTGTGCGGCAGGCAGCTGCCAGGTGCTACTCCACGGTGGTGTCTGGTTGTGGTTGCTGATCCCACTTGGAGAACAGGAACACTAGGACAGGTGCGGGCATCAGGCAGGACTAGCAGATGAGCACGGATGAAACTCAGACGTGTAGGCTGGCACTGCTGAGACACAGGGCTGGCAGAGACACAGGACTGGCAGGAACGGCAGAGACACAGGGCTGGCAGGAACGGCAGAGACACAGGGCAGGCAGGCACGGCAGAGACACAAGGCTGGCAGGCACGACAGAGACACAGGGCTGGCAGGCACGGCAGAAACACAGGGCAGGCAGGCACAGCAGAGACACAGGGCTGGCAGGCATGGCAGAGACACAGGGATGGAAGGCACGGCAGAGACACAGGGATGGCAGGCACGGCAGAGACAGGGCTGGCAGGCATGGCAGAGACACAGGGCTAGCAGGCACGGCAGAGACAGGGCTGACAGGCACAGCAGAGACACAGGGCTGGCAGGCACGGCAGAGACACAAGGCTGGCAGGAACGGCAGAGACACAGGGCAGGTTGGTGTGGTGTATGAAGGAACAGGTAGGGTCCTGTTCACACAGGAGGTGCAGGTACAGATATGAAGGAACAGGTTGGGACCTGTTCACACAGGAGATGCAGGTACGGAAAAAAGCCAGAAGGAAAGGAGAATGAAGGAACAGGTTGGGACCTGTTCACACAGGAAGAGAACCGCAAGACTGCGGATAGAAGCGGTAGAGCAGCAAGAGATGGCGCAGCAACAAAAGCTAAGCAGAGCGGAACCGCAAGGAATGCGGAGAGGAGCTGCAGCAAGAGATTTCTGTAGCAGCAAAGCAAAGCGGAACCGCAAGAAATGCGGAGAGGAGCTGCAGCAAGAGATTTCTGCAGCAGAAGGAGCTGAGCAGAGTAGAATGGAGCAGAACCACAGGAGTGCGGAGCAGAGGCAAAGCCACAGAGAGACAAGGGTAGAATCACAAAGTGCAGAGCCAAGAGCAAAGTGAAGGCACAGAATGCAGAGCCAAGAGCAGAGTGAAGGCACAGAGTGCAGAGCCAAGAGCTAAGCAAAGGCACAGAGTGCAGAGCCAAGAGCAAAGCAAAGGCACAGAGTGCAGAGCCAAGAGCCAAGAGTGTTGTGAATTCTTTTTTCAAACTCCCTCCTGTGGTCTTGAATGGTACTTCGGCGAGTTCTGTCCATGGACTCCCTCTGGTGGCTGTGAGTGGAGCTGATGCTTCTGAGGTTCCTTCCACAGGTGACGTAGTTTATTCTTTGGCTGGCTGTTCTATTTAACTCCACTCAGATCGTTACTCCATGCCAGCTGTCAATGTTCTTGTACTGGTTCAGTTCGCTCTTGGATCTTTCTGGTGACCTGTCTACTCCAGCAGAAGCTAAGTCCCTGCTAGTTATTATTTGTTCATTGTTTCCTTGTCCAGTTGGCTATCATGATTTTGCCTTGCTAGCTGGAAGCTCTGGGATGCAGAGTGGCACCTCCGCACCGTGAGTCGGTGCGGAGGTCTTTTTGCACACTCTGCGTGGTCTTTTGTAGTTTTTTGTGCTGACCGCAAAGATACCTTTCCTATCCTCAGTCTGTTTAGTAAGTCTGGCCTCCCTTTGCTGAAACCTGTTTCATTTCTGTGTTTGTGACTTTCATCTTAACTCACAGTCAATATATGTGGGGGGTTGCGGTCAGCAGAGCTCCCACTTCCCAGAGCTTGTCCTGTGTGCGTTTAACCATCAGGTCGTTCCGGGTGCTCCTAACCACCAGGTCCATAACAGTACAGCTGGCCCAAAGTATTTATGCATCTCAATAGAGGGATAAGAGAAGTTCTGAGACCATTTTTTTTTCTCTGCAGTGTTTTTTGTCTTTCTTTTCCCCTTAACCTCTGGGTGGTTCAGGACACAGGTGTAGATATGGACATACAAGGTTTGTCCTCTTGTGTGGATCATCTCACTGCAAGGGTACAAAACATTCAATATTTTGTGGTTCAGAATCCGATGTTAGAGCCTAGAATTCCAATTCCTGATTTGTTTTCTGGGGATAGATCTAAATTCCTGAATTTCAAAAATAATTGTAAACTGTTTCTAGCTTTGAAACCCCGCTCCTCTGGTGACCCCATTCAACAAGTAAAAATCATTATTTCTTTGTTGAGTGGTGACCCTCAAGACTGGGCATTTTCTCTTGTGCCAGGAGATCCTGCATTGCGTGATGTAGATGCGTTTTTTCTGGCGCTTGGATTGCTTTATGAGGAACCAAATTCAGTGGATCAGGCAGAGAAAATCTTGCTGGCTTTGTGTCAGGGTCAGGATGAAGCGGAGGTGTACTGTCAGAAGTTTAGAAAGTGGTCTGTGCTTACTCAGTGGAATGAGTGTGACCTGGCGGCAATTTTCAGAAAGGGTCTTTCTGAAGCCCTTAAGGATGTCATGGTGGGATTTCCCACGCCTGCTGGTCTGAATGAGTCTATGTCCTTGGCCATTCAGATCGATCGGCGCTTGCATGAGCGCAAAGCTGTGCACCATTTGGCGGTATTCTCTAAGCATAGGCCTGAGCCTATGCAATGTGATAGGACTTTGACCAGAGCTGAACGGCAAGAACACAGACATCGGAATGGGCTGTGTTTTTACTGTGGTGATTCCACTCATGCTATCTCCGATTGTCCTAAGCACACTAAGGGGTTCGCTAGGTCTGCCACCATTGGTATGGTACAGTCTAAATTTCTTTTGCCCGTTACTCTGATTTGCTCTCTGTCGTCCTATTCTGTTATGGCATTTGTGGATTCAGGCGCTGCCCTGAATTTGATGGACTTGGAGTTTGCCAGGCGCTGTGGTTTTTTCTTGGAGCCCTTGCAGTATCCTATTCCATTGAGAGGAATTGATGCTACGCCTTTGGCCAAGAATAAGCCTCAGTACTGGACTCAATTGACCATGTGCATGGCTCCTGCACATCAGGAGGATATTCGCTTTTTGGTGTTGCATAATCTGCATGATGTGGTCGTTTTGGGGTTGCCATGGCTACAGGTCCATAATCCAGTATTGGATTGGAAATCTATGTCTGTGTCCGGCTGAGGTTGTCAGAGGGTACATGGTGATGTTCCATTGCTGTCAATTTCACCTTCCACTCCTTCTGAAGTCCCTGAGTTTTTGTCAGATTACCGGGATGTATTTGAAGAGCCCAAATCTGGTGCCTTACCTCCTCATAGGGATTGCGATTGTGCTATTAATTTGATTCCTGGTAGTAAGTTTCCTAAGGGCCGACTGTTTAATTTATCTGTGCCAGAGCACGCCGCTATGCGGAGTTATATAAAGGAATCCTTGGAGAAAGGTCATATTCGCCCGTCGTCATCACCGTTGGGAGCAGGGTTCTTTTTTGTGGCCAAGAAGGATGGCTCTTTGAGACCTTGTATTGATTACCGCCTTCTTAATAAGATCACAGTCAAATTTCAGTACCCTTTGCCGCTGCTGTCTGATTTGTTTGCTCGGATTAAGGGGGCTAGTTGGTTCACCAAGATAGATCTTCGAGGGGCGTATAATCTTGTGCGAATTAAACAGGGCGATGAATGGAAAACAGCATTTAATACGCCCGAGGGCCATTTTGAGTACCTGGTTATGCCATTCGGGCTTTCTAATGCTCCATCTGTGTTTCAGTCCTTTATGCATGACATCTTCCGAGAGTACCTGGATAGATTCATGATTGTATATTTGGATGATATTTTGGTCTTTTTGGATGATTGGGAGTCTCATGTGAAGCAGGTCAGAATGATGTTCCAGGTCCTTCGTGCAAATTCCTTGTTTATGAAGGGGTCGAAATGTCTCTTTGGGGTTCAGAAGGTTTCATTTTTGGGTTTCATTTTTTCCCCTTCTACTATTGAGATGGACCCTGTTAAAGTTCAGGCCATTTATGATTGGACTCAGCCGACATCTGTGAAGAGCCTGCAGAAGTTCCTGGACTTTGCTAATTTTTACCGTCGCTTCATCGGTAATTTTTCTAGTGTTGCTAAACCGTTGACTGATTTGACCAAGAAAGGTGCTGATGTGGTCAATTGGTCCACGGCGGCTGTAGAGGCTTTTCAGGAGTTGAAGCGTCGTTTTTCTTCTGCCCCTGTGTTGTGCCAGCCAGATGTTTCGCTCCCGTTTCAGGTTGAGGTTGATGCTTCTGAGATTGGAGCAGGGGCTGTTTTGTCGCAAAGAAGTTCTGATGGCTCGGTCATGAAACCATGTGCCTTCTTTTCTAGAAAATTCTCGCCTGCTGAGCACAATTATGATGTTGGCAATCGACAGTTGTTGGCCATGAAGTGGGCATTCGAGGAGTGGTGACATTGGCTTGAAGGAGCCAAGCATCGCGTGGTGGTCTTGACGGATCACAAGAATTTGACTTATCTCGAGTCTGCCAAACGGTTGAATCCTAGACAGGCTCGATGGTCGCTGCTTTTCTCCCGTTTTGATTTTGTGGTTTCGTACCTTCCGGGCTCTAAGAATGTGAAGGC
Organism: Ranitomeya imitator; assembly: GCF_032444005.1. Lineage (NCBI taxonomy): Eukaryota > Metazoa > Chordata > Amphibia > Anura > Dendrobatidae > Ranitomeya > Ranitomeya imitator. Next base: position 170,636,941 of record NC_091287.1, read on the forward strand.
TGATGCCCTGTCAAGGAGTTTTGTGCCTGACTCTCCGGGTGTTCCTGAGCCGGCGGGTATTCTCAAAGAGGGGGTAATTTTGTCTGCCATCTCCCCTGATTTGCGGCGTGTGCTGCAGAAGTTTCAGGCTGATAGACCTGACCGTTGTCCATCGGAGAAACTGTTTGTCCCTGATAGATGGAATAGTAGAGTTATCTCTGAGGTTCATTGTTCGGTGTTGGCGGGTCATCCTGGAATCTTTGGTACCAGAGATTTGGTGGCTAGATCCTTTTGGTGGCCTTCTTTGTCACGGGTAGAGTTGAGCGACCTTGACCTTTTTAGAGTCGAGCCGGGTTTCGCGAAACCCGACTATCTCAAAAGTCGGGTCGAGTGAAATCGGCCGATTATGACGTAAAGTCGGGATCGACCGAAACACGAAACCCAATGCAAGTCAATGGGGCAGCATAGTCGGCAGTGAGTGGGGGCCAGGAAAACACCTAGAGTGCCCATTTTAATGTCAAAACCATCCATTCTTCTTAATGAAGCTTGTCAAGCGTAATTTACCTTATAATAATTGGAAGGCATTTGAAATTGGGGTTCATTTGGCTAAAGTTGTGGTGGGTAGGGCTGGTTCAAGTAATTAGTGGGCCCAGGAAATCTGGACCACGTCACGGCAGTGGAGCAGGGAGAGGTAAGTATTTCAACTTTGCAAGTGCTGTGAACCTGAGCAAGCAGGGGGGGCCCACTCGTTGGCATTGGCACTGGCACAGGGCCCCTCAAAGTACAGCGGTGTGTTTGCACGGCGGGGGCGCCTCCCACCGGCAGCAACACTTTTGCGTACTATGAGAGGCCCTGTGCCAGTGACGTCGCCAACTAGTATTCCTCCCCCCACCTGATGAAGGAACCTGCACTTTCATCTGCACCTTCCTGTTTGTCCCCGTGTAAGGTGGTATGGTATGCGGGAAGGGGGACCTGACTTTCAGCAGGGTCACAATCTTGCAGTGTAGCGTGCACGGGAAATGTTGCGTTATGGGTCAATGTACCAGCAGACTCATCTATCACTGGCTGGGCAATGGGCAGGATGAGGAGGAAACACAGATATAGGCCCAAAGAATAAAGTGGGCTAAATGCAGTTCAAAATTGGTAACACAGGACTAATCAGGGGGCATTGCAGTGGAGGACAACTGGAATGAGAGGCTGACACAGAGAGTAGGCCCAAATCATTAAGTAGTCGAAATGCAGTTCAAAATTGGCAACAGTAGTAAACAGGCGGCACAGCTTTGTTCAGTGGAGGAGAACAGCAAGGAGTGGCAGACACCGATAGTAGGCCCCAACCCAACTAGTAGGCCAAATGCAGTCTAACATTAACAACTACTTAACGAGCGCCTGAAAACGGAATTTCAGGACAGGAAACCAGCAGAACAGCAAGGAGTGGCAGACACCGATAGTAGGCCCCAAACCAACTAGTACGCCAAATGCAGTTGTTCCGTTTAACCACAATTTAATGAGAGCCTGAAGATAGAAGTTCAGGAAAGGCAACCTGGAGAACACCTTGGAGTGGAACACACCATCTCTCTACACCCCATACCCAATTTGTAGGCCCAATGCAGCGTAGTTTCCAACAACTACTAAACGAGAGCATGATGATCGAATCATTGGCGAGGAAACCTGGGGAACACCTTGGAGTGGAACACACCATCTCTCTACACCCCATACCCAATTTGTAGGCCTAATGCAGCGTAGTTTCCAACAACTACTAAACGAGAGCCGGAAGATCGAAGCTCAGGAAAGGCAACCTGGGGAACACCTTGGAGTGGAACACACCATCTCTCTACACCCCATACCCAATTTGTAGGCCCAATGCAGCGTAGTTTCCAACAACTACTAAACGAGAGCATGATGATCGAAGCATTGGCGAGGAAACCTGGGGAACACCTTGGAGTGGAACACACCATCTCTCTACACCCCATACCCAATTTGTAGGCCTAATGCAGCGTAGTTTCCAACAGCTACTAAACGAGAGCATGATGATCGAAGCATTGGCGAGGAAACCTGGGGAACACCTTGGAGTGGAACACACCATCTCTCTACACCCCATACCCAATTTGTAGGCCTAATGCAGCGTAGTTTCCAACAACTACTAAACGAGAGCATGATGATCGAAGCATTGGCGAGGAAACCTGGGGAACACCTTGGAGTGGAACACACCATCTCTCTACACCCCATACCCAATTTGTAGGCCTAATGCAGCGTAGTTTCCAACAACTACTAAACGAGAGCCGGAAGATCGAAGCTCAGGAAAGGCAACCTGGGGAACACCTTGGAGTGGAACACACCATCTCTCTACACCCCATACCCAATTTGTAGGCCTAATGCAGCGTAGTTTCCAACAACTACTAAACGAGAGCATGATGATCGAAGCATTGGCGAGGAAACCTGGGGAACACCTTGGAGTGGAACACACCATCTCTCTACACCCCATACCCAATTTGTAGGCCTAATGCAGCGTAGTTTCCAACAACTACTAAACGAGAGCATGATGATCGAAGCATTGGCGAGGAAACCTGGGGAACACCTTGGAGTGGAACACACCATCTCTCTACAGTGGAACACACCATCTCTCTACACCCCATACCCAATTTGTAGGCCTAATGCAGCGTAGTTTCCAACAACTACTAAACGAGAGCCGGAAGATCGAAGCTCAGGAAAGGCAACCTGGAGAACACCTTGGAGTGGAACACACCATCTCTCTACACCCCATACCCAATTTGTAGGCCTAATGCAGTGTAGTTTCCAAGAACTACTAAACGAGAGCCGGAAGATCGAAGCTCAGGAAAGGCAACCTGGAGAACACCTTGGAGTGGAGCACACCATCTCTCTACACCCCATACCCAATTTGTAGGCCCAATGCAGCGTAGTTTCCAACAACTACTAAACGAGAGCATGATGATCGAAGCATTGGCGAGGAAACCTGGGGAACACCTTGGAGTGGAACACACCATCTCTCTACACCCCATACCCAATTTGTAGGCCTAATGCAGCGTAGTTTCCAACAACTACTAAACGAGAGCATGATGATCGAAGCATTGGCGAGGAAACCTGGGGAACACCTTGGAGTGGAACACACCATCTCTCTACAGTGGAACACACCATCTCTCTACACCCCATACCCAATTTGTAGGCCTAATGCAGCGTAGTTTCCAACAACTACTAAACGAGAGCCGGAAGATCGAAGCTCAGGAAAGGCAACCTGGGGAACACCTTGGAGTGTAACAAACCCTCTCTCTACACCACGGAAGGGCTGATTCTTAGGAAGGAAGGCTGTCGGAAAGAAGCAGGGCGCGTCCGAGGGTGATTATATTCTTATTAGGTATATACTCACCCTCGGACGCGCCCTGCTTCTTTATTTGTAATGAATGTTTATTTGCAATGTGGTTTTGACTTACTCTATTTTTTTGGTAAATAATGATTTTATTATTTTCATTGTTTTGCATCTTCTTGGCAATAATATAAAGAAGACGCGACAGGACAACACTCGGTGGATGCCATATCTGTGTTTAAAATTGAAAAAAACTTTCAGTTAACTACTTGCAGGAGAAAGTTATTGTAGCTGGTGGCCATTTTTAGTACTGTACCAGATTTTTGTTGTATGTGTTTGTTTTTAATGTTAAAATGTCTGCATTTGATATCTCTCCAGTATTTTCTTTTTTATAAGCAAAATACTTATTTTTATATTTTCTGATGTTGGTTCCAGGGGTACACGGGCAGCAGTGGTGTGGTCAGTGGAGGCCTAGTGGAAGGAGTGACCGCAGACAGGCATCGAAGGCCTAAAATAATAACACATGGCTGTAGGCAATTTTAAATTGGTTCCAGGGGTACACGGGCAGCAGTAGTGTGGTCAGTGGAGGCCTAGTGGAAGGAGTGACCGCAGACAGGCATCGAAGGCCTAAAATAATAACACATGGCTGTAGGCAATTTTAAATTGGTTCCAGGGGTACACGGGCAGCAGTGGTGTGGTCAGTGGAGGCCTAGTGGAAGGAGTGACCGCAGACAGGCATCGAAGGCCTAAAATAATAACACATGGCTGTAGGCAATTTTAAATTGGTTCCACAAAAGCTAATTACTAGGGTGTAACCATGTATTTGGAACCCCTAGATGGTCCTCTGATAGAAGTACATATATATAAAGCCAGGAGGAACCCAGTAAACTTAAAATATAACTTTTAATGATCTCTTCTAAAAAACTTTCTAATGGACAAAACAAAACAAAGTGCATATAGTGCTGAAAACAACCAGTGCTCAATTAAAAAATGGTTTGATCTCACCACATCAGTCGCTTGTTCCGGAGCATCCTCATGTACATATGCAAGCACGGGGAATAAAGTAATAAGAATATGCAAAGTAACTATACTACCCGGTCGTGCCCCTGTACTGCTCCCGTCCTAACAAGGACAGTACCCAAGTCAGACTAAATCTTGTACCCACCATAAACAGAGATAAACATCCCTACGCGTTTCCTCTCCCATAGGGGAGACTCCTCAGGGGAACAAAAAGAATTTGGGGGTATACCTCTAATACTGTGTGTTATTAAGAGGTGTATAGCCCCTGCATTAGCAGGTGGCTACTATGTGTCCAGTGCACCTTACTTTTGGTGTGGACTATGGTATGGTGAGATGCATTAGGGACCTTGCCGCCTAATATAGTCTCTCCTCCTTTTCATCCTAATTACATGGCGTCCTACCTCACTTCCGGTCCCTGATTCACCGGGTGCTCACGGCGTTGTATTACCATAGCAACGCATAGTGTGTTACTGCGACAAGATTTGAATAGTCGCTTCTTTTACCAAGCGTCACAAGCATTATGTTGCCTTAGCAACCCCTCATCAGATAGTGCGGCTGGTTCCTTCATTACTCTCCGTACGGATTATGCGCCACCATTTCACTATACCTCCATTTCCGGTTCACGGCGCTAAACATTTCCGCTATTGCGCAGTAATATTCTGGGCGTTATGTTGCCACGCCAATCCATAACCCAATTCTCCATTGCCGTAGATGCGGGCTCCATGCCGACACCTGGAACTACCTCCACTTCCGGTTAGCGGCACCAATCGTTTCCCCTCCTGCGCAGTACAACCCCAACATGGACCTCCTACCCTGTCTGCGTCCCCGCTTCCATGACTACCGTCTGTCATGGCTGTGCGCATGCGCATCTTGAAACTGCACCTACAAATATCTCCGACCGATACCTTTGGTGCACACTGTTTTCTCTCAGTCTCTGCTTCTATGACAGAAATCTGTCAAGGCTGCGCGCATGCGTCCTCAGGTCCCTCCACTACATAATTTGCTGGCGGGTACATTGCGTGCACCTATTTTCTCAGTACACATACGGACTTTTTACAGTTTAATTAAATAAACAGAATGTGCTGATATACTCGCATGGTAACTCCGCTCCCCAAGTAGGCACATCAGCCCATAAATGCTTATAAATCCCAATCTAAATGGGGGGAGGGAGGGAGAGAAGGGGGGGGGGAGGGGGGAAAGGGGGAAATAAAACGCCGCCATACCGGGACCTAAAAGATGTAAACATGAAAGGAGATAACTAATACAGGGGAAAAAAGGCCCCTCTGAATATATCCATAGAAAATAGAACTCTCCCTTGTTCGTCCCCCTAAGATTAGGTAGGAGAAAAGTATTTATTTCCAGGAAATGGCAATGGCTCATGACCTCAATATCCCAATGGATGAAACACATCCTGTTTTAATGACTAACAACTCCCTCACAGCGGAAGACCAGACTCCAACCCATTAACCCATTAAGAACCAAAGGAGGGGATAAAGATCTCCAATCCCCTAATATCTTTAAAGAAAACAACTATAATTTAACTGCTCATTCAAACCCTCCGGATGACAAGTATGGAGGCGAAAAATCCACCTAGACTCCTTTTGGAGCAGGAGCCTATCATAGTCTCCTCCTCTTCTAGGTGGTTTCACTTTCTCGATACCCATAAATTGTATGGCCTTCAAATCCCCATTATGCATAACATTAACATGTCTGGCCACTGAAGTCTCCCTTTTGTTACGGATGTCCCCTAGGTGTTCACCTATCCTTCTCCTGAATTCTCTGCAGGTTTTTCCTACATAGGCCTTCCCGCATCTGCACATGATCCGATAGATGATCCCTTTTGTTTTGCAATTGATGAAATCCCTGATCTCAAACGATTCACCAATACCTTCAAACCTCTTTCCCACTGTTACGTGCTCACAAACCATACAGTTACCACAACGGTAACATCCACAACTCTTTCCTGGTAACCAGGTCTCTCTGGTAATAGGTGTAACAAAGTGGCTGCGTACCAATCGATTTCCAATAGTCTTACTCTTTCTGTATGTGATAAGGGGTCTTTCACCTACAAACTCTCTAATGTCTTCGTCCATCCGAAGAATGCCCCAATGTTTTTGGACCACTTGTCTCACCATTTGGGCCCCATTATCATAGGTACAGATGAGTCTGGCTTTTTCATTTGAAAGTTCAGTTCTCTTTTTGGGTACCATCAAATCCCTCCTATCTTGTTCCTTTGCATATTTGAATGCTTCCCTCAATATTCGATCGGGGTACCCTTTGGTCAGGAACCTACGACGCAGATCATCCGCCTGGATCTTGAAGTCCCTAGTGTTAGAACAATTTCTTTTTAGGCGTAGATATTGGCCCTTAGGTATGCCCTTCCTTAGGGAATACGGATGGTGACTTTCCCACTTCAAAAAAGAGTTGGGGGGAAACATAGTCGTTATGAATGTAGGGGGATATAGAGACATGTGTCTCTCCCTATTAAATGATACGGCTACGTATACTCAGAGTAGGGGTTATCAGATGGACACCACAAAGGATAAATTAAAAAACATCTTGGATGGGGCTATAAATAAAAAACTAATTAGCCAGGAGGAGTATGACCTATGATAATGGGGCCGAAATGGTCAGACAAGTGGTCCAAAAACATTGGGGCATTCTTTGGATGGACGAAGACATTAGAGAGTTTGTAGGTGAAAGACCCCTTATCACATACAGAAAGAGTAAGACTATTGGAAATCGATTGGTACGCAGCCACTTTGTTACACCTATTACCAGAGAGACCTGGTTACCAGGAAAGAGTTGTGGATGTTACCGTTGTGGTAACTGTATGGCTTGTGAGCACGTAACAGTGGGAAAGAGGTTTGAAGGTATTGGTGAATCGTTTGAGATCAGGGATTTCATCAATTGCAAAACAAAAGGGATCATCTATCGGATCATGTGCAGATGCGGGAAGGCCTATGTAGGAAAAACCTGCAGAGAATTCAGGAGAAGGATAGGTGAACACCTAGGGGACATCCGTAACAAAAGGGAGACTTCAGTGGCCAGACATGTTAATGTTATGCATAATGGGGATTTGAAGGCCATACAATTTATGGGTATCGAGAAAGTGAAACCACCTAGAAGAGGAGGAGACTATGATAGGCTCCTGCTCCAAAAGGAGTCTAGGTGGATTTTTCGCCTCCATACTTGTCATCCGGAGGGTTTGAATGAGCAGTTAAATTATAGTTGTTTTCTTTAAAGATATTAGGGGATTGGAGATCTTTATCCCCTCCTTTGGTTCTTAATGGGTTAATGGGTTGGAGTCTGGTCTTCGGCTGTGAGGGAGTTGTTAGTCATTAAAACAGGATGTGTTTCATCCATTGGGATATTGAGGTCATGAGCCATTGCCATTTCCTGGAAATAAATACTTTTCTCCTACCTAATCTTAGGGGGACGAACAAGGGAGAGTTCTATTTTCTATGGATATATTCAGAGGGGCCTTTTTTCCCCTGTATTAGTTATCTCCTTTCATGTTTACATCTTTTAGGTCCCGGTATGGCGGCGTTTTATTTCCCCCTTTCCTCCCTCCCCCCCCTTCTCTCCCTCCCTCCCCCCATTTAGATTGGGATTTATAAGCATTTATGGGCTGATGTGCCTACTTGGGGAGCGGAGTTACCATGCGAGTATATCAGCACATTCTGTTTATTTAATTAAACTGTAAAAAGTCCGTATGTGTACTGAGAAAATAGGTGCACGCAATGTACCCGCCAGCAAATTATGTAGTGGAGGGACCTGAGGACGCATGCGCGCAGCCTTGACAGATTTCTGTCATAGAAGCAGAGACTGAGAGAAAACAGTGTGCACCAAAGGTATCGGTCGGAGATATTTGTAGGTGCAGTTTCAAGATGCGCATGCGCACAGCCATGACAGACGGTAGTCATGGAAGCGGGGACGCAGACAGGGTAGGAGGTCCATGTTGGGGTTGTACTGCGCAGGAGGGGAAACGATTGGTGCCGCTAACCGGAAGTGGAGGTAGTTCCAGGTGTCAGCATGGAGCCCGCATCTATTGCAATGGAGAATTGGGTTATGGATTGGCGTGGCAACATAACGCCCAGAATATTACTGCGCAATAGCGGAAATGTTTAGCGCCGTGAACCGGAAATGGAGGTATAGTGAAATGGTGGCGCATAATCCGTACGGAGAGTAATGAAGGAACCAGCCGCATTATCTGATGAGGGGTTGCTAAGGCAACATAATGCTTGTGACGCTTGGTAAAAGAAGCGACTATTCAAATCTTGTCGCAGTAACACACTATGCGTTGCTATGGTAATACAACGCCGTGAGCACCCGGTGAATCAGGGACCAGAAGTGAGGTAGGACGCCATGTAATTAGGATGAAAAGGAGGAGAGACTATATTAGGGGGCAAGGTCCCTAATGCATCTCACCGTACCATAGTCCACACCAAAAGTCAGGTGCACTGGACACATAGTAGCCACCTGCTAATGCAGGGGCTATACACCTCTTAATAACACACGGTATTAGAGGTATACCCCCGAATTCTTTTTGTTCCCCTGAGGAGTCTCCCCTATGGGAGAGGAAACGCGTAGGGATGTTTATCTCTGTTTATGGTGGGTACAAGATTTAGTCTGACTTGGGTACTGTCCTTGTCAGGACGGGAGCAGTACAGGGGCACGACCGGGTAGTATAGTTACTTTGCATATTCTTATTACTTTATTCCCCGTACTTGCAGATGTACATGAGGATGCTCCGGAACAAGCGACTGATGTGGTGAGATCAAACCATTTTTTAATTGAGCACTGGTTGTTTTCAGCACTATATGCACTTTGTTTTGTTTTGTCCATTAGAAAGTTTTTTAGAAGAGATCATTAAAAGTTATATTTTAAGTTTACTGGGTTCCTCCTGGCTTTATATATAAATTTTAAATTGGTTCCAGGGGTACACGGGCAGCAGTGGTGTGGTCAGTGGAGGCCTAGTGGAAGGAGTGACCGCAGACAGGCATCGAAGGCCTAAAATAATAACACATGGCTGTAGGCAATTTTAAATTGGTTCCAGGGGTACACGGGCAGCAGTGGTGTGGTCAGTGGAGGCCTAGTGGAAGGAGTGACCGCAGACAGGCATCGAAGGCCTAAAATAATAACACATGGCTGTAGGCAATTTTAAATTGGTTCCAGGGGTACACGGGCAGCAGTGGTGTGGTCAGTGGAGGCCTAGTGGAAGGAGTGACCGCAGACAGGCATCGAAGGCCTAAAATAATAACACATGGCTGTAGGCAATTTTAAATTGGTTCCAGGGGTACACGGGCAGCAGTGGTGTGGTCAGTGGAGGCCTAGTGGAAGGAGTGACCGCAGACAGGCATCGAAGGCCTAAAATAATAACACATGGCTGTAGGCAATTTTAAATTGGTTCCAGGGGTACACGGGCAGCAGTGGTGTGGTCAGTGGAGGCCTAGTGGAAGGAGTGACCGCAGACAGGCATCGAAGGCCTAAAATAATAACACATGGCTGTAGGCAATTTTAAATTGGTTCCAGGGGTACACGGGCAGCAGTGGTGTGGTCAGTGGAGGCCTAGTGGAAGGAGTGACCGCAGACAGGCATCGAAGGCCTAAAATAATAACACATGGCTGTAGGCAATTTTAAATTGGTTCCAGGGGTACACGGGCAGCAGTGGTGTGGTCAGTGGAGGCCTAGTGGAAGGAGTGACCGCAGACAGGCATCGAAGGCCTAAAATAATAACACATGGCTGTAGGCAATTTTAAATTGGTTACAGGGGTACACGGGCAGCAGTGGTGTGGTCAGTGGAGGCCTAGTGGAAGGAGTGACCACAGACAGGCATCGAAGGCCTAACATAACAAAAATGTCAATACAATGGTATTGTCAGTGGCAGGCATTGAAGGATGTCAGCGCATAGACTAAACATTGGTGGAGCTGTGAGATAATTTTGCAAGTGGTAGAGCACTGTTTGAGCTGGGGGGGGGGAACTGTCTTGTGGCCGGCGGTACAGGCCCAGGGCCCCTCATATTACAACGGTGTGTCTGACGTTGGGTGCGCACCACCACCGCCAGAGACACTTTATTGTACTAGGAGGGACCCTGTGGCAGTGCCGTCGACCAAAAGCGGGCACACCCACCTCTTCAGACAAACTGCACTCTCACGGGTGCAGTCGCCAAGTGTCGATACCACGGCCCCGTGTGGGGAGTTTGGCCATTTAGTGAGGTGTAAACATGTCGTATGCTGGACAATCAGGTGCAGAAAATTACGAAATTGGAAAAGGCATTCAGAATAGTCCACAGGCAAGACCTTTTCATAGGAAAGCTAGGTGTCAGCCGGGCAAGGTGGGGCAAAAGATTTAGAAATCCAGTTGTGGTTCATTTTAATGAAGGTTAGATCATCTACATTTTGGGTAGCCAGACGAGTCCTTTTTTCTGTTAGTATTGAACCTGCAGCACTGAATACTCTTTCTGATAGGACACTAGCTGCCGGGCAAGCAAGCTCCTGCAATGCATATTCTGCCAATTCTGGCCAGGTGTCTAATTTTGATGACCAGTAATCAAATGGGAATGACGGTTGAGGGAGAACATCGATAAGGGATGAAAAATTGTTTGTAACCATACTGGACAAATGTTGTCTCCTGTCACTTTGAATTGATGCTGCAGTACCTGTCCTGTCTGCGGTCATAGCAAAATCACTCCACAACCTGGTCAGAAAACCCCTCTGGCCAACGCCACTTCTGATTTCTGCCCCTCTAACTCCTCTGGTCTGCTGGCCCCTGCAGCTCGTGTGAGAACGATCACGGGCGCTGTGTGCAGGGAATGCCAGAAGCAAACGGTCAACAAGAGTTGATTGTTTGGTTGCTAATATTAGTTCCAAATTCTCATGTGGCATTATATTTTGCAATTTGCCTTTATAGCGAGGATCAAGGAGGCAGGCCAACCAGTAATCGTCATCATTCATCATTTTAGTTATGCGTGTGTCCCTTTTGAGGATACGTAAGGCATAATCCGCCATGTGGGCCAAAGTTCCAGTTCTCAAATCTGCGGTTGTGCTTGGTTGAGGGGCAGTTTCAGGCAAATCTACGTCACTTGTGTCCCTCAAAAAACCAGAACCCGGCCTTGCCGCGCCACCAATTTCCAGTGGCCCCGGAAAAGCTTCCTGATTAAAAATATAATCATCCCCATCATCCTCCTCGTCCTCCTCCTCCTCTTCGCCCGCTACCTCGTCCTGTACACTGCCCTGGCCAGACAATGACTGACTGTCATCAAGGCTTTCCTCTTCCTCTGGTGCAGACGCCTGATCCTTTATGTGCGTCAAACTTTGCATCAGCAGACGCATTAGGGGGATGCTCATGCTTATTATGGCGTTGTCTGCACTAACCAGCCGTGTGCATTCCTCAAAACACTGAAGGACTTGACACATGTCTTGAATCTTCGACCACTGCACACCTGACAACTCCATGTCTGCCATCCTACTGCCTGCCCGTGTATGTGTATCCTCCCACAAAAACATAACAGCCCGCCTCTGTTCACACAGTCTCTGAAGCATGTGCAGTGTTGAGTTCCACCTTGTTGCAACGTCTATGATTAGGCGATGCTGGGGAAGGTTCAAAGAACGCTGATAGGTCTGCATACGGCTGGAGTGTACGGGCGAACGGCGGATATGTGAGCAAAGTCCACGCACTTTGAGGAGCAGGTCGGATAACCCCAGATAACTTTTCAGGAAGCACTGCACCACCAGGTTTAAGGTGTGAGCCAGGCAAGGAATGTGTTTCAGTTGGGAAAGGGAGATGGCAGCCATGAAATTCCTTCCGTTATCACTCACTACCTTGCCTGCCTCAAGATCTACAGTGCCCAGCCACGACTGCGTTTCTTTCTGCAAGAACTCGGACAGAACTTCCGCGGTGTGTCTGTTGTCGCCCAAACACTTCATAGCCAATACAGCCTGCTGACGTTTGCCAGTAGCTGCCCCATAATGGGAGACCTGGTGTGCAACAGTGGCAGCTGCGGATGGAGTGGTTGTGCGACTGCGGTCTGTGGACGAGCTCTCGCTTCTGCAGGAGGACGAAGAGGAGGAGGAGGGGGTGCGACCGGCTACAGCCAATTGTTTCCTAGACCGTGGGCTAGGCAGAACTGTCCCAAACTTGCTGTCCCCTGTGGACCCTGCATCCACCACATTTACCCAGTGTGCCGTGATGGACACGTAACGTCCCTGGCCATGCCTACTGGTCCATGCATCTGTTGTCAGGTGCACCTTTGAGCTCACAGATTGCCTGAGTGCATGGACGATGCGCTCTTTAACATGCTGGTGGAGGGCTGGGATGGCTTTTCTGGAAAAAAAGTGTCGACTGCGTAGCTCGTAGCGTGGTACAGCGTAGTCCATCAGGGCTTTGAAAGCTTCGCTTTCAACTAACCGGTAGGGCATCTGTTGTGAGTTCTGTTTTTGGGCTCCCTCTGGTGGTTACTGATGGTACTGGGTGACTTGTCTTTCCTGGGTTTCTGGGTTCCACCTGTTCCATCAGCATATGGGAGTTTCCTATTTAACCTGGCTTTGCTGGCATTTCCTCGCCGGTTATCAATGTATCCAGTGTGTCTTGTTACCTCTGCTCCCTGCTCCTAGAACCTTCTGGACAAGCTAAGTTTGGATTTTCCTGTTTTGTGTTTTGCTTAATTTGGTTTTTAGTCTAGCCTGCAGATATGTGATTCTCTGCTGCTGGTTGCTCTAGTGGGCTGAAATTGCTTTTCATGTACCATGAGTTGGCACATGAGTTCAAGTAATTTCAGGATGGTTTTTTGAAGGGTTTTTCGCTGACCGCGCAGTTCACTTTTGTATCCTCTGCTATCTAGCTTTAGCGGGCCTCATTTTGCTGAAACTGTTTTCATACTACGTATGTGCCTTCCTCTCATTTCACCGTCATTATATGTGGGGGGCTGCTATTTGCTGTGGGGTATTTCTCTGGAGGCAAGAGAGGTCTGTGTTTCTTCGGATAGGGGAAGCTAGATCTTCGGCTGGAGCGAGACGTCTAGGATCATCGTAGGCACGTTCCCCGGCTACTTTTATTTGTGTGTTAGGTTCAGGGTCGCGGTCAGCTCAGGTTCCATCGCCCTAGAGCTTGTTTGTATCTGTGCTTGTCCTTTTTGTGATCCCCTGCCATTGGGATCATGACAGTATAACCGGCCAACAAAGTGTTAATTGTATTGGCTGAAGTAGGAGGATAAGTAGTCTGAGGAAGTTTTTTTTTTTTTTTTTTTTTCCCCTCAGAGTTTGCTGCCTAGCCTTATTGCAGCCTGGCTACTTCCTCCTCCTCTTAATCTTTGAATGGCTCTGATCTCAGCTGTTTATCATGGACGTCCAGAGTTTGGCTTCCAGCCTGAATAATCTTGCCACTAAGGTTCAAAATATACAGGATTTTGTTGTACATGCTCCTATGTCTGAACCTAGAATTCCTGTCCCAGAGTTTTTTTCTGGAGATAGATCTCGTTTTCTGAATTTTAGGAACAATTGCAAGTTGTTTCTTTCTTTGAAATCTCGCTCCTCTGGAGACCCTGCTCAGCAAGTCAAGATAATTATATCTTTCCTGCGGGGTGACCCTCAGGATTGGGCATTTGCATTGGCACCAGGGGACCATGCGTTGCTTAATGCAGATGTGTTTTTTCTGGCATTGGGTTTGCTCTATGAGGAACCTAACCAAGAGATTCAGGCTGAAAAAGCTTTGTTGGCCCTCTCTCAGGGGCAAGATGAAGCAGAAATTTATTGTCAAAAATTTCGGAAGTGGTCGGTACTTACTCAGTGGAATGAGTGCGCTCTGGCTGCAAAGTTTAGAGATGGCCTTTCTGAGGCCATTAAAGATGTTATGGTGGGGTTCCCAGCGCCTGCTGGTCTGAATGAGTCTATGACTATGGCTGTTCAGATTGATCGGCGTTTACGGGAGCGCAAACCTGTGCATCATTTGGCGGTGTCGTCTGAACCGTCACCTGAGATAATGCAATGTGATAGAATTCAGTCCAGAAGTGAACGGCAAAAGTATCGGCGGAAAAAAGGGTTGTGCTTTTATTGTGGTGATTCAGCTCATGTTATATCAGCATGCTCTAGACGCACAAAAAAGGTTGATAAGTCTGTTGCCATTAGTACTTTACAGTCTAAGTTCATTCTGTCTGTGACTCTGATTTGTTCATTATCATCCATTTCCGTCGATGCCTATGTGGATTCAGGCGCTGCCCTGAGTCTTATGGATTGGTCATTTGCCAATCGCTGTGGGTTTAGTCTGGAGCCTCTGGAAGTCCCTATTCCTTTGAAGGGAATTGACTCTACACCTTTGGCTATGAATAAACCTCAGTACTGGACACAAGTGACCATGCGTATGACTCCCGTTCATCAGGAGGTGATTCGCTTCCTGGTACTGTATAATTTGCATGATGTTCTAGTACTTGGTCTGCCATGGTTACAAACTCATAATCCAGTCCTTGACTGGAAATCAGTGTCTGTGTTAAGCTGGGGTTGTCAGGGGGTTCATGATGATGCACCTCCGATTTCTATCGCTTCATCTACTCCTTCTGAGATTCCTGTGTTTTTGTCTGACTATCGGGATGTTTTTGAGGAGCCTAAGCTCAGTTCGCTTCCTCCTCACAGGGATTGCGATTGTGCTATAAATTTAATTCCGGGCAGTAAATTTCCTAAAGGTCGTTTGTTCAATCTGTCAGTGCCAGAGCATACTGCTATGCGGGATTATGTTAAGGAGTCCTTGGAAAAGGGACATATCCGTCCATCTTTGTCCCCTTTGGGAGCAGGTTTTTTTTTCGTGGCCAAGAAAGATGGTTCCTTGAGGCCTTGTATAGATTATCGTCTTTTGAATAAGATTACCGTAAAATATCAGTATCCTTTGCCATTGTTGACTGATTTGTTTGCTCGCATTAAGGGGGCTAAATGGTTCACTAAGATTGATCTTCGGGGTGCGTATAATCTTATACGAATAAAGCAAGGTGATGAGTGGAAAACCGCATTTAATACGCCTGAGGGCCATTTTGAGTATTTGGTAATGCCTTTTGGACTTTCTAATGCTCCTTCAGTCTTCCAGTCCTTTATGCACGATATTTTCCGTGAATATCTGGATAAATTTATGATTGTGTATTTGGATGATATTTTGTTTTTTTCTGATGACTGGGAGTCTCATGTTCAGCAGGTCAGGAAGGTGTTTCAGGTCCTGCGGGCCAATTCCTTGTTTGTAAAAGGCTCAAAGTGTCTCTTTGGAGTCCAGAAGATTTCTTTCTTGGGGTATAATTTTTCCCCTTCTACTATTGAGATGGATCCCGTCAAGGTTCAGGCTATTTGTGACTGGACGCAGCCTACATCTCTTAAGAGTCTACAGAAGTTCTTGGGCTTTGCTAATTTCTATCGTCGTTTTATAACTAATTTTTCTAGTGTTGTTAAGCCTTTGACGGATTTGACTAAGAAGGGTGCTGATGTTGCTAATTGGTCTCCTGCGGCTGTGGAGGCCTTTCAGGAACTTAAGCGCCGGTTTTCTTCTGCTCCTGTGTTGCGTCAGCCAGATGTTTCGCTCCCTTTTCAGGTTGAGGTTGATGCTTCCGAGATTGGAGCGGGGGCGGTTTTGTCACAGAGAAGCTCCGATAGCTCAGTGATGAAGCCATGCGCGTTTTTTTCTAGAAAGTTTTCGCCGGCTGAGCGGAATTATGATGTTGGTAATCGGGAACTTTTGGCCATGAAGTGGGCATTTGAGGAGTGGCGTCATTGGCTAGAGGGTGCTAGACATCGTGTGGTGGTCTTGACTGATCACAAAAATTTGATTTACCTTGAGTCTGCCAGGCGTCTGAATCCTAGACAGGCTCGTTGGTCACTGTTTTTCTCTCGTTTCAATTTTGTGGTTTCATACCTGCCAGGTTCAAAGAATGTGAAGGCGGATGCTCTTTCTAGGAGTTTTGTGCCTGACTCCCTTGGAAATTCTGAGCCCTCTGGTATTCTTAGGGATGGGGTGATTTTGTCTGCTGTCTCCCCAGACTTGCGACGTGCTTTGCAGGAGTTTCAGGTGGCTAAACCTGATCGTTGTCCGCCTGAGAGACTGTTTGTTCCGGATAATTGGACCAGTAGAGTCATCTCCGAGGTCCATTCTTCTGCGTTGGCAGGTCATCCTGGAATATTTGGTACTAGAGACTTGGTGGCCAGGTCTTTTTGGTGGCCTTCCTTGTCGAGGGATGTGCGTTCTTTTGTGCAGTCTTGTGAGGTTTGTGCTCGGGCTAAGTCTTGCTGTTCTCGGGCCAGTGGATTGTTGTCACCTTTGCCTATCCCGAAGAGGCCTTGGAC
This sequence comes from Ranitomeya imitator, assembly GCF_032444005.1. NCBI lineage: Eukaryota > Metazoa > Chordata > Amphibia > Anura > Dendrobatidae > Ranitomeya > Ranitomeya imitator. The sequence goes on from NC_091287.1 coordinate 170,653,571, forward strand.
GCACATTTCCATGGACTTTATTTCGGATCTCCCTGTCTCTCAAAAAATGTCCGTCATCTGGGTTGTGTGTGATCGCTTTTCTAAAATGGTTCATCTGGTACCCTTGCCTAAGTTGCCTTCCTCCTCTGAGTTGGTCCCTCTGTTTTTTCAGAATGTGGTTCGTTTGCATGGGATTCCTGAGAACATCGTTTCTGACAGGGGATCCCAGTTTGTGGCTAGATTTTGGCGGACTTTCTGTGCTAAGATGGGCATTGATTTGTCCTTTTCGTCTGCATTCCATCCTCAGACGAATGGCCAGACTGAACGAACTAATCAGACCTTGGAAACTTATTTAAGGTGTTTTGTTTCTGCTGATCAGGATGACTGGGTTACCTTTTTGCCGCTGGCCGAGTTTGCGCTTAATAATCGGGCTAGATCTGCTACCTTGGTTTCTCCTTTCTTTTGTAATTCGGGGTTTCATCCTCGTTTTTACTCTGGTCAGGTGGAACCTTCTGATTGTCCTGGAGTGGACATGGTGGTGGATAGGTTGCATCGGATTTGGAGTCATGTGGTGGACAATTTGAAGTTGTCCCAGGAGAAGGCTCAGCAGTTTGCTAATCGCCGTCGCCGCGTGGGTCCTCGACTTCTTGTTGGTGACTTGGTGTGGTTGTCTTCTCGTTTTGTTCCTATGAAGGTCTCTTCTCCTAAGTTCAAGCCTCGTTTCATCGGTCCCTATAGGATCTTGGAAATTCTTAACCCTGTGTCGTTTCGTTTGGATCTCCCGGCATCGTTTGCTATTCATAATGTGTTTCATCGGTCGTTGTTGCGGAAGTATGAGGTACCTGTTGTTCCTTCTCTTGAGCCTCCTGCTCCAGTGCTGGTGGAGGGAGAATTGGAGTATGTTGTGGAGAAGATCTTGGATTCTCGTGTTTCCAGACGGAAACTCCAGTATTTGGTCAAGTGGAAGGGTTATGGTCAGGAGGATAATTCTTGGGTGGTTGCCTCGGATGTTCATGCTGATGATTTGGTTCGCGCTTTTCATAGGGCTCATCCTGGTCGCCCTGGTGGTTCTCGTGAGGGTTCAGTGACCCCTCCTCAAGGGGGGGGTACTGTTGTGAGTTCTGTTTTTGGGCTCCCTCTGGTGGTTACTGATGGTACTGGGTGACTTGTCTTTCCTGGGTTTCTGGGTTCCACCTGTTCCATCAGCATATGGGAGTTTCCTATTTAACCTGGCTTTGCTGGCATTTCCTCGCCGGTTATCAATGTATCCAGTGTGTCTTGTTACCTCTGCTCCCTGCTCCTAGAACCTTCTGGACAAGCTAAGTTTGGATTTTCCTGTTTTGTGTTTTGCTTAATTTGGTTTTTAGTCTAGCCTGCAGATATGTGATTCTCTGCTGCTGGTTGCTCTAGTGGGCTGAAATTGCTTTTCATGTACCATGAGTTGGCACATGAGTTCAAGTAATTTCAGGATGGTTTTTTGAAGGGTTTTTCGCTGACCGCGCAGTTCACTTTTGTATCCTCTGCTATCTAGCTTTAGCGGGCCTCATTTTGCTGAAACTGTTTTCATACTACGTATGTGCCTTCCTCTCATTTCACCGTCATTATATGTGGGGGGCTGCTATTTGCTGTGGGGTATTTCTCTGGAGGCAAGAGAGGTCTGTGTTTCTTCTGATAGGGGAAGCTAGATCTTCGGCTGGAGCGAGACGTCTAGGATCATCGTAGGCACGTTCCCCGGCTTCTTTTATTTGTGTGTTAGGTTCAGGGTCGCGGTCAGCTCAGGTTCCATCGCCCTAGAGCTTGTTTGTATCTGTGCTTGTCCTTTTTGTGATCCCCTGCCATTGGGATCATGACAGGCATCATCTCTAACGAGATTAGTCTAGCTATGTGTGCGTTCAAACCCTGTGTACGCGGATGCGAGGCTAAGTACTTCCTTTTTCTAACCATAGTCTCATGTAGGGTGAGCTGGACTGGAGAGCTGGAGATCGTGGAACTAGCGGGGGTGCCGGTGGACATGGCAGACTGAGAGACGGTGGGAGATGGTATTGTTGCCGCCGGTGCCCTAGATGCAGTGTTTCCTACTACGAAACTGGTGATTCCCTGACCCTGACTGCTTTGGCCTGGCAAAGAAACCTGCACAGATACTGCAGGTGGTGCGGAAAATGGTGGCCCTACACTGGATGTTGCGTTGCTGACTAGCTTCATTGGCCGAGGGTGCTACAACCTTAAGGGACGTTTGGTAGTTAGTCCAGGATTGCAAATGCATGGTGGTTAAATGTCTATGCATGCAACTTGTATTGAGACTTTTCAGATTCTGTCCTCTGCTTAAGGTAGTTAAACATTTTTGACAGATGACTTTGCGCTGATCAATTGGATGTTGTTTAAAAAAATGCCAGACTGCACTCTTTCTAGCATCGGATACCTTTCCAGGCATTGCAGACTGAGCTTTAACCGGATGGCCACGCTGTCCTCCAACAGGTTTTGGCTTTGCCACGCGTTTTGGGCAAGATACGGGCCCGGCAGCTGGAACCTTTTGCGATGTTGATGCCTGCTGCGGCCCCTCCTCCTCCGCTTCAGAACTGCTGCCGCCTGCACCCTGTTCCCCCAATGGCTGCCAATCGGGGTCAAGAACTGGGTCATCTATTACCTCTTCTTGTAGCTCGTGTGCAACTTCGTCTGTGTCACCGTGTTGGTCGGTGGTATAGCGTTCGTGATGGGGCAACATAGTCTCATCAGGGTCTGATTCTTGATCATTACCCTGCGAGGGCAATGTTGTGGTCTGAGTCAAAGGACCAGCATAGTAGTCTGGCTGTGGCTGTGCATCAGTGCACTCCATGTCAGATTCAACTTGTAATGGGCATGGACTGTTAACTGCTGCACTTTCTAAGCCAGGGACGGTATGTGTAAAGAGCTCCATGGAGTAACCCTTTGTGTCGCCTGCTGCATTCTTCTCTGTTGTTGTTTTTGCTGAAGAGGACAAGGAAGCGACTTGTCCCTGACCGTGAACATCCACTAACGACGCGCTGCTTTGACATTTACCAGTTTCACGAGAGGAGGCAAAAGAGCTAGAGGCTGAGTCAGCAAGATAAGCCAAAACTTGCTCTTGCTGCTCCGGCTTTAAAAGCGGTTTTCCTACTCCCAGAAAAGGGAGCGTTCGAGGCCTTGTGTAGCCTGACGACGAACCTGGCTCCACAGCTCCAGACTTAGGTGCAATATTTTTTTTCCCACGACCAGCTGATGCTCCACCACTACCACTACCCTCATTACCAGCTGACAATGAACGCCCCCGGCCACGACCTCTTCCACCATACTTCCTCATTGTTTTAAAAACGTAAACAAACTAACGGTATTTGTTGCTGTCACACAAATTACACGGTGAGCTATAACTTCAGTATGATTTAGCTACCCCTTTACAGGTGAGTGAGACCACAACGAAAATCAGGCACAATGTTACACACTCTGTTGTTGGTGGCAACAAATGAGAGAGATGCCACACACGCAGGACTGTCACTGAAGCACAAATGTAAATATTAATCTCCCACTGATTTGATTTTTTTTTTTTTTTCAGGGAGACTTTAGGAAAAAAAAATAATAGAATAAAATGATTTTTTCAGGAAGAATTTAGAAACCAAATAAAATAAAATGATTTTTTCAGGGAGAATTTAGAAAACAAATAAAACAAAAAAAGGCTTTCTATGGCCCACTGAGTGAGAGATGACGCACACAGGAGTCAGGAGTGGCACACAAGCCCAGAGGCCAATATTTATCTCCCACTGATTGATGTAGTGATTTTTTCAGGTAGATTTTGGAACCCAAATCAAGCTAAAAAAATAATAGGCTTTCTATGGCCCACAATTGGAGAGAGAGAGAGAGATGGCACACCCAGGAGTCAAGACTGGCACACAAGCAGAAAGGGCAATATTAATCTCCCACTGATTTGTTTTTTTTTTTTTTTTTTCAGGGAGACTTTAGGAAAAAAAAAATAGAATAAAATGATTTTTCAGGAAGAATTTAGAAACCAAATAAAATAAAATGATTTTTTCAGGGAGAATTTAGAAAACAAATAAAACAAAAAAAGGCTTTCTATGGCACACTGAGTGAGAGATGACGCACACAGGAGTCAGGAGTGGCACACAAGCCCAGAGGCCAATATTTATCTCCCACTGATTGATGTAGTGATTTTTTCAGGTAGATTTTGGAACCCAAATCAAGCTAAAAAAATAATAGGCTTTCTATGGCCCACAATTGGAGAGAGAGAGAGAGAGAGAGATGGCACACCCAGGAGTCAAGACTGGCACACAAGCAGAAAGGGCAATATTAATCTCCCACTGATTTGTTTTTTTTTTTTTTTTTTTCAGGGAGACTTTAGGAAAAAAAAATAATAGAATAAAATGATTTTTTCAGGAAGAATTTAGAAACCAAATAAAATAAAATGATTTTTTCAGGGAGAATTTAGAAAACAAATAAAACAAAAAAAGGCTTTCTATGGCCCACTGAGTGAGAGATGACGCACACAGGAGTCAGGAGTGGCACACAAGCCCAGAGGCCAATATTTATCTCCCACTGATTGATGTAGTGATTTTTTCAGGTAGATTTTGGAACCCAAATCAAGCTAAAAAAATAATAGGCTTTCTATGGCCCACAATTGGAGAGAGAGAGAGAGATGGCACACCCAGGAGTCAAGACTGGCACACAAGCAGAAAGGACAATATTAATCTCCCACTGATTTTTTTTTTTTTTTTTTTCAGGGAGACTTTAGGAAAAAAAAAATAGAATAAAATGATTTTTTCAGGAAGAATTTAGAAACCAAATAAAATAAAATGATTTTTTCAGGGAGAATTTAGAAAACAAATAAAACAAAAAAAGGCTTTCTATGGCCCACTGAGTGAGAGATGACGCACACAGGAGTCAGGAGTGGCACACAAGCCCAGAGGCCAATATTTATCTCCCACTGATTGATGTAGTGATTTTTTCAGGTAGATTTTGGAACCCAAATCAAGCTAAAAAAATAATAGGCTTTCTATGGCCCACAATTGGAGAGAGAGAGAGAGAGAGATGGCACACCCAGGAGTCAAGACTGGCACACAAGCAGAAAAGGCAATATTAATCTCCCACTGATTTTCTTTTTTTTTTTTTTTTTTTCAGGGAGACTTTAGGAAAAAAAAATAATAGAATAAAATGATTTTTTCAGGAAGAATTTAGAAACCAAATAAAATAAAATGATTTTTTCAGGGAGAATTTAGAAAACAAATAAAACAAAAAAAGGCTTTCTATGGCCCACTGAGTGAGAGATGACGCACACAGGAGTCAGGAGTGGCACACAAGCCCAGAGGCCAATATTTATCTCCCACTGATTGATGTAGTGATTTTTTCAGGTAGATTTTGGAACCCAAATCAAGCTAAAAAAATAATAGGCTTTCTATGGCACACAATTGGAGAGAGAGAGAGATGGCACACCCAGGAGTCAAGACTGGCACACAAGCAGAAAGGGCAATATTAATCTCCCACTGATTTGTTTTTTTTTGTTTTTTTTCAGGGAGACTTTAGGAAAAAAAATAGAGTAAAATGATTTTTCAGGAAGAATTTAGAAACCAAATAAAATAAAATGATTTTTTCAGGGAGAATTTAGAAAACAAATAAAACAAAAAAAGGCTTTCTATGGCCCACTGAGTGAGAGATGACGCACACAGGAGTCAGGAGTGGCACACAAGCCCAGAGGCCAATATTTATCTCCCACTGATTGATGTAGTGATTTTTTCAGGTAGATTTTGGAACCCAAATCAAGCTAAAAAAATAATAGGCTTTCTATGGCCCACAATTGGAGAGAGAGAGAGAGATGGCACACCCAGGAGTCAAGACTGGCACACAAGCAGAAAGGGCAATATTAATCTCCCACTGATTTGTTTTTTTTTTGTTTTTTTTCAGGGAGACTTTAGGAAAAAAAAATATAGTAAAATGATTTTTCAGGAAGAATTTAGAAACCAAATAAAATAAAATGATTTTTTCAGGGAGAATTTAGAAAACAAATAAAACAAAAAGAGGCTTTCTGTGGCCCACTGAGTGAGAGATGACGCACACAGGAGTCAGGAGTGGCATACAAGCCCAGAGGCCAATATTTATCTCCCACTGATTGATGTAGTGATTTTTTCAGGTAGATTTTGGAACCCAAATCAAGCTAAAAAAATAATAGGCTTTCTATGGCCCACAATTGGAGAGAGAGAGAGAGAGATTGCACACCCAGGAGTCAAGACTGGCACACAAGCAGAAAGGGCAATATTAATCTCCCACTGATTTTTTTTTTTTTTTTTTCAGGGAGACTTTAGGAAAAAAAAAATAGAATAAAATGATTTTTTCAGGAAGAATTTAGAAACCAAATAAAATAAAATGATTTTTTCAGGGAGAATTTAGAAAACAAATAAAACAAAAAAAGGCTTTCTGTGGCCCACTGCGTGAGAGATGACGCACACAGGAGTCAGGAGTGGCACACAAGCCCAGAGACCAATATTTATCTCCCAATTTTTTTTTTTTGTTCCAGGGAAAATTTATAAACCCAATAAAAAAAATAATAAATAGGCTTTTTATGGCCCACTATCTGAGAGACAGAGAGAGATGGCACGCTTAGGACTGGCACACAAGCCCAAAGGCCAATATTAATCTCCCTTTTTTTTTTAAGGGAGAATTTATAAAACCCCCAAAAAAATAAATAAATAGGCTTTCTATGGCCCACTATTTGTGAGAGAGATGGCACGCTCAGGACTGGCACACAAGCCCAGAGGCCAATATTAATCTCCCACTTTTTTTTTTTTTTTCCAGGGAAAATTTATAATCCCAATAAATAAATAAAAAAATAAAAAGGCTTTCTATGGCCCACTATCTGAGAGAGAGAGATGGCACGCTTAGGACTGGCACACAAGCCCAAAGGCCAATATTAATCTCCCACTGATTGATTTATTGATTTTTTCAGGTAGAATTTAGAACCCAAATAAAGCAAAAAAAAAAAAAAATGGGCTTTCTATGGCCCAGTGAGTGAGTGATGATGCACACAGGAGTCAGGAGTGGCACACAAGCCCTGAGGCCAATATTTTTCTCCCACTGATTGATGTAGTGATTTTTTCAGGTACATTTTAGAACCCAAATCAAGCAAAAAAATAAATAGGCTTTCTATGGCCCACTATTTGTGAGAGAGATGGCACGCTCAGGACTGGCACACAAGCCCAGAGGCCAATATTAATCTCCCACTTTTTTTTTTTGGTTCCAGGGAAAATTTATAAACCCAATAAAAAAATAAATAAATAGGCTTTCTATGGCCCACTATCTGAGAGAGAGAGATGGCACGCTTAGGACTGGAACACAAGCCCAAAGGCCAATATTAATCTCCCACTGATTGATTTATTGATTTTTTTAGGTAGAATTTAGAATCCAAATAAAGCAAAAAAAAATAAAAAATGGTCTTTCTATGGCCCACTGAGTGAGTGATGATGCACACAGGAGTCAGGAGTGGCACACAAGCCCTGAGGCCAATATTTTTCTCCCACTGATTGATGTAGTGATTTTTTCAGGTAGATTTTAGAACCAAAATCAAGCAAATAAATAGGCTTTCTATGGCCCACTGACTGAGAGATAGCACACACAGGAGTCAAGAGTGGCACACAAGCCCTGAGGCCAATATTTTTCTCCCACTGATTGATGTAGTGATTTTTTCAGGTAGATTTTATAACCCAAATCAAGCAAAAAAATAAATAGGCTTTCTATGGCCCACTGAGTGAGAGATGACACAGACAGGGATGGCACTCTAGCAGAAATGTCAATCTTAATCTCCCACAAAAAAAAAAAAAGAAAAACAGGGAGTGTCCTTCAATTACTCTCTCCCTGCAGTAATCTCAGCCAGGTATGGCAGGCAGCAATAAGGAGTGGACTGATGCACAAATTAAATAAAAAGTGTGTACAAACAAAAAAGATAGCTGTGCAGAAAGGAAGGAACAAGAGGATTTGTGCTTTGAAAAAAGCAGTTGGTTTGCACAGCGGTGTGCACACAGCAATGCAGCTATCAGGGAGCCTTCTAGGGCAGCCCAATGAGCTACAGCGCTGAGGGGGAAAAAAAAAAAATGTAGCTTCCACTGTCCCTGCACACCGAAGGTGGTGTTGGGCAGTGGAAATCGCTACAGCACAAGCGGTTTGGTGGTTAATGGACCCTGCCTAACGCTATCCCTGCTTCTGACGAAGCGGCAGCAACCTCTCCCTAAGCTCAGATCAGCAGCAGTAACATGGCGGTCGGCGGGAACGCCCCTTTATAGCCCCTGTGACGCCGCAGACAGCAAGCCAATCACTGCAATGCCCTTCTCTAAGATGGTGGGGACCAGGACCTATGTCATCACGCTGCCCACACTCTGCGTTTACCTTCATTGGCTGAGAAATGGCGCTTTTCGCGTCATTGAAACGCGACTTTGGCGCGAAAGTCGCGTACCGCATGGCCGACCCCGCACAGGGGTCGGATCGGGTTTCATGAAACCCGACTTTGCCAAAAGTCGGCGACTTTTGAAAATGAACGACCCGTTTCGCTCAACCCTAGTCACGGGATGTGCGTTCTTTTGTGCAGTCCTGTGGGACTTGTGCTCGGGCTAAGCCCTGCTGTTCTCGTGCAAGTGGGTTGCTTTTGCCCTTGCCGGTTCCGAAGAGGCCCTGGACGCATATTTCCATGGATTTTATTTCAGATCTCCTTGTCTCTCAAAGGATGTCGGTCATTTGGGTGGTTTGTGATCGCTTCTCTAAAATGGTTCATTTGGTACCCTTGTCTAAATTGCCTTCCTCCTCTGATTTGGTGCCATTGTTTTTCCAGCATGTGGTTCGTTTGCATGGCATTCCAGAGAACATCGTCTCGGACAGAGATTCCCAGTTTGTTTCGAGGTTTTGGCGGTCCTTTTGTGCTAAGATGGGCATTGATTTGTCTTTTTCTTCGGCTTTTCATCCTCAGACAAATGGCCAAACCGAACGAACTAATCAGACTTTGGAGACATATCTGAGATGCTTTGTTTCTGCTGATCAGGATGATTGGGTGTCCTTCTTGCCTTTGGCTGAGTTTGCCCTTAATAATCGGGCCAGCTCGGCTACTTTGGTTTCGCCTTTTTTCTGTAATTCTGGTTTCCATCCTCGTTTCTCTTCAGGGCAGGTTGAGCCTTCGGACTGTCCTGGTGTGGATACGGTGGTGGACAGGTTGCAGCAGATTTGGACTCATGTGGTGGACAATTTGACATTGTCCCAGGAGAAGGCTCAACGTTTCGCTAACCGCCGGCGCTGTGTTGGTCCCTGACTTCGTGTTGGGGATTTGGTTTGGTTGTCATCTCGTTATGTTCCTATGAAGGTTTCCTCTCCTAAGTTTAAGCCTCGTTTCATTGGTCCGTATAAGATTTCTGAGGTTCTCAATCCTGTGTCATTTCGTTTGGCCCTTCCAGCTTCTTTTGCCAGCCATAATGTGTTCCATAGGTCGTTATTGTGGAGATACGTGGCGCCTATGGTTCCCTCCGTTGATCCTCCTGCCCCGGTGTTGGTTGAAGGGGAGTTGGAGTATGTGGTGGAGAAGATTTTGGATTCTCGTATTTCGAGACGGAAACTCCAGTACCTGGTCAAGTGGAAGGGTTATGGTCAGAAAGATATATCCTGGGTTTTTGCCTCTGATGTTCATGTTGCCGATCTAGTTTGTGCCTTTCATTTGGCTCATCCTGATCGGCCTGGGGGCTCTGGTGAGGGTTCGGTGACCCCTCCTCAAGGGGGGGGTACTGTTGTGAATTCTGTTTTCGAACTCCCTCCTGTGGTCATGAATGGTACTTCGGCGAGTTCTGTCCATGGACTCCCTCTGGTGGCTGTGAGTGGAGCTGCTGCTTCTGAGGTTCCTTCCACAGGTGATGTAGTTTATTCTTTGGCTGGCTGTTCTATTTAACTCCACTCAGATCGTTACTCCATGCCAGCTGTCAATGTTCTTGTACTGGTTCAGTTCGCTCTTGGATCTTTCTGGTGACCTGTCTACTCCAGCAGAAGCTAAGTCCCTGCTAGTTATTATTTGTTCATTGTTTTCTTGTCCAGTTGGCTATCATGATTTTGCCTTGCTAGCTGGAAGCTCTGGGATGCAGAGTGGCACCTCCGCACCGTGAGTCGGTGCGGAGGTCTTTTTGCACACTCTGCCTGGTCTTTTGTAGTTTTTTTGTGCTGACCGCAAAGATACCTTTCCTATCCTCAGTCTGTTTAGTAAGTCTGGCCTCCCTTTGCTGAAACCTGTTTCATTTCTGTGTTTGTGACTTTCATCTTAACTCACAGTCAATATATGTGGACGGCTGCCTTTTCCTTTGGGGAATTTCTCTGAGGCAAGGTAGGCTTTATTTTCTATCTTTAGGGCTAGTTAGCTCTTAGGCTGTGTAGAGGCGTCTAGGTCGTGTTGGGTACAATCCACGGCTATTTCTAGTTGTGTGATAGGATTAGGGGTTGCGGTCAGCAGAGCTCCCACTTCCCAGAGCTTGTCCTTTGTGAGTTTAACCATCAGGTCGTTCCGGGTGCTCCTAACCACCAGGTCCATAACACAAAAGCAAAGCAAAGGTACAGAGTGCAGAGACAAGAGCAGAGCAAGCCTCGAAGTGCAGAGAAAAGTCACAGGTTGCAGAGTAAGAAGCAAAGCAAGGTCGTAGGGTGCAGAGCCAAGAGCAGAGCAGAAAGGCACTGCAGGGAAAGAAACCACAGATGAGACAAAGGTAGGACAAAGTTCAGACAAGGTAATGGGACAAGACAAGGTATAAGAACAAAGACACAGGGACGAGGATATACAGCCTACTGGAGGGCAGACAAACAAGATACAAGCAAAGCAAGGAGAACAGCTTTCAGAGAAGGCAAGACACAGAGCAATGCCTGGCAGCTCAGAAGCAAAACACAAACTGAGTTAACACATTGCACAGGCCCAGTCCACAGGGTGGAGCTGTCCTAAATACTGGAGGCCTCTTGGTAATTGGTAGAGTAGAGGCACAAAATATGGAGCTGGCAACAAACAAAAACCACAACATGACCTGGAGCAGTGGGTAAGATAGTGTGAGAGATGAGAGGCCATGCTATGATGCCAGCAGAGTTGTTACAGATAGCAATGCAGTGGCCCTTTTACTCCTAGAATCACTTGGGGCCCCAAAGGTCAGACCACCACTGATTATAACATGATAGTGTAGGAAGATGGACCGGGCCAGGGATGCTCCTCTTGTGCCGGTTCCAGAACTATTGGGGTTGTCACCATTGTTGCAGGGTAAAAGCTTTCCAACCCAGACAGACCTTTGCACTCAACTGTAGGGGGCATGTTTGGTATAAAAAAGGCGGTGCACGAGAAGGTGAGAGACTTGGCGGGAAGACAGAGCACGCAGCAGGAGAAGGTTGACTTTCTCTCTGCGGGGCTATGCCACAACTCAGGCCAGCGCTGCAGTACCTCCAACCTTGTGCACACGGACCATGCAAGACTTGAGGTGGTGTGTCCATCCATCGTGACTACCGGAGCTCCCACCCACACCCCTCCGCTACCGGCCGTGAGAGTGCAGCCTGGAAGTGACCTGGCGGATTGTCGAGGACCTGGTACGTACGCCTCCCGGCACCAGCGCTGTTCAGCGACATCTTCCAGCGGAAGCAGAGACTGCAACGCTTAGTGGACTTTGCCACGAAAACCCACTAACACATCTGAGGGAGCTAGGATACGCTGTTTCCATTGGGAGACAGTGCTTCACCTTCCTCCAGGAACAGGCCAGAGACTTCACGGCATCACCATGGTATTCCAAGCTTCCACTGCCCGGAAACCATCAGACTGATAAGTTTACCTGTTTCCTAACCATTTGTTCCTACCCTGATAGCAATCCCAAGTTTATTTCCCACTTAACCCTGTCTCGCCCTGCATGGAGTATCCCCTGTAATGAACCCGTTAACTCTTGTTCTTTCTCCTGCTCGTCACTGCATCACATATTCCTGCTATCTTAGGCTAGGTTCACATTGTGTTAGTGCAGTTCATTCAATGCATGTGTTAAATGGACTGCGTTAACGCAAGTGCTGAAAAATATAACGTTATTTGATCGCGCTAGCACAGATGTTCTATCTGTGCTAGCGGTAATGGACCGCGAAACACTGCAGACCACGTCCGAGGGTCCGTCACAGAATGACGGCACATCACTAGCGCATGTCGATTATGGCATGCGTTGGTGATGCGCCCAATAATAGGGGTTAATGGCAGCGTTAACGGACTGCGTTACACCGCGTTATGCTGCGGTGTAATGCAGTCCGTCTAACAGACTGCCATAACGCGGTGTGACCCCAGCCTTACAATAGCATATCCTAACATCATGTAACTTTATGAGATGGGGAAACCTTGCTGATATAAGTCAGCTTTTTCTTACTGCTCAGAAAGAGACCTTTCATGCTAGAAAGGAAATCTTACACAGAGCTTTAATTTTGGCACAGTTGCGTATCTTACAAACGACATATGACAGTTTTTCATAGTGAAGGGGTACGCAGTACATTTTATCTATGGATTCTATGTTTATTGCTGTATTTCAATGTGATTTTTTTTTTCCCAGCCAACTTTCAACCTTGGAAGCTGGGTCCTTGTTGTGAACGTGCTCCAAGTAGCACCTTGCCAGTATATCCTCCCATGTATCACTGTGAGCTAATAGGAGCCAGTTTTATTATTACTTTCCTTCAACCCACCCCCATTTCTTTCAAGTAGCAGCCAATTTTTCCTGCAGCCTGCTTAGTGCATCTGTGCAAGAGAGGAGAAGAGTGTATGTGTGTGTGCATGTGTTAGAGGCATATTCCTGGCTGGCTATGGGATGACTTTTCCCTCACTTGTCAATTCCTTTGCCTGTCAGTGGAGCTGCTGGTAGTGGAAAGGGATAGAAGGGAGGAGAGAGGCAAGGAATAAGGGAGGGAGAAGCAGATCTGGAGGGGACAAGGGCTGGCATTCCGAGCATCCTGGAGTAAAGAACTCACAAGGTCCAGCAAATGGGAGGAATAGAGACATTAGAAGCTGTGCAGATGCCTCTACTCTGCACTCTTCAGCTTGATGTCACAAGGTTTTTTCCCAATGATAAAGAGTCTTCAGCTGGTATTACTGATTGTATGTCTGGCTTATCGTTTTAAACAAAAAAAAATCTGTAGTGATTTCAATCTAGAGATCAACCTAATCCCTTACATCAGTCTGGGGATCATGGCATGCTGCCACAGCTACTCCCAGTACACACCTGGAGCTCCTGTTGACGGCACACACTTTATCTAATAGTTTGGAAAATATAAAAAAGGCAACCATAAGAAAAAAAGGAAAGAAGAAACAAATAGAAAATGTTTGATGCTCCCCTTCAGTGTTGAAGGTGAAGTTTGTGGTGTCTGTGTGTGCATGTATTGGTATTTGTTTGTTCGGAGTAACCATCCTTCATGAGCTTCAACCAAAGTCACAAGCCTATAGCCATGGAGTCACCTACTAAGGAAATTGAAGAATTTGAGAGCAATTCACTGAAGTATCTACAGCCGGAACAGATTGAGAAAATCTGGCTGCGTCTCCGAGGACTGTAAGTACTAGTCTTTTTATATGTATTTATTAAGAACCCATTCAAATATGCTGCATCTCCATCCTGCCAACTTTATGTGTTCCAACATCGTGTTTCTAACCCCACTCCATGACTTGGCCATCGTGTGAAAGATTCATTACATCATAAAACATGAAAAGGGTCAAATAAGTTTTATCAGAAGTTCCACATTATTTGTGTCACTCTTATATTAAACCTTATGTTTCTCCTGAACCTGATCAGTGATAATATATATATATATATATATATATATATATATATATATATATAATATATATAGTACAATCGCAGAGTCGATATAGTGTAATACAAATATACATATGTACCTATATATATTTATACATATACACATATATTACACCATTCAAGGACTCTGCTGCTGTATTCTCAGTATGTCATGGTGGTGATTAGATTAATGCTGAATACTATGAGAGTCATAGTGGAGCAATTCATAAAATAAATCACTAGTGTCATATCTGATATATATAGTTTTGCTTAAATATTTAAAAGCTGAATATTTGAGGGTCACTTTATTATAAACTGCCCAAATATTGATTGCAAGTAACATTTCACAGATTTCTATAGCTCGGACAGCAATGCTGGTGATAACAGGTGGAGGTTTGGCAGCAGAATATACAGATATAGAGCACTCTGTATTGTGGACGTGCGATATGTGTATATATACTGATATGTATTAGGGGCAGTGACAACATTTAGCCTACATTTATTGCTTTTTCACCATTAATGAATTTTATATGTCACATTACGAACTGATTTTAACATCCGGTGATTGGCCGCACACACTATGATAGGCTTTGATCACCATGGCTTCTGATTTTACAGGATCAGGTTTTTTTTCCCTGTTGACCTTCAATAGGTCCAGCAGTCTTCCATTTTTGATTCCTGGATAGTTAGCTGTTTGCACTATGTCTGGCTGTAAGAAAAGGCAGCGTAGAGCTCTGTTGTAGAGCTTCGTACGTTCTATCTTCTGTCATTCTGTCAGAGCTTCTGTTATTCTATCCTCCAACTGTTGCTGAAAAATTCAAACTAACGGCTGAGAATCGAGACCTGTTGATGTAGCACTACAGATCCCAGCATGCCCCATCTTGAAAAATATACTACAGGGAATAGGAAAATGTTTTGATTGCCACCCTTTTTTGTTTCTTTTTTGCTGGTATTACTTACAAATAATTCTGTGACCGATCCTGCAGGCTGATGCTCTCCACCTTGACATCAGTATTTTTTATTCTGTCAGTCCCTGGTCCAACACAATCAAAATGGGAAGATAGTAGAATGACAAACAAATAAAAATACATAAAGGTTACTCTACAGATGATTTCATTAAAAAATACATATAGAAGAGAAATCATCTACAGAGAAAATACTGACTTTCTATTGTTTCACATTGAGCATGCACTGACCGTACAGACAAGGTGCTATGATATTCAAGACTAAATGCTGATTAACATATTATAAAGGGTTCTTCAGTGAAGATACCAGTAGTCAGAATGGTGCACTCTAATCCCTGTTAGAAAGGAGCGGCAGTGCCCTTGCCCGACTGCCATGCTATTCATTCCCTATAGTGCTGCCAAACACCGTGCTCGACTTTTTCCGGCAGCCCCATAGAGAATGAATGGAGCAGCTGTCGGAGATGTGCACTGCCGCTCCCTTCCAATGGGGATGAAAGTGCCTTGTTCTGCCAATCGGTGTGGCTCCCAGCGGCCAGACCTTTACCCTTCTATAAGTTTCAGCTATTCTAGGGATATGTAATAGCTTATCTTCAGTTGTCAAACCCTTTAAATTTCCTGTTTTCTGCTTGTATCTCTTTACAGCAGAAAAAAATATTATTATTTCCATCAGGTGAACAACTATCCATGTCTTCACAGATATTCGCAAGGAGTAGCACCCTGAGATATATCCATGTTGGGTTCTTACCATCTTTCATTATTAGACTGGCACCATATGCAAACATACTGTAGACTGGCACTTCGATTTACACTGTCAGATAACTGTTGCTGTTCAAAGGAATGCAGGGGCGATGCATGTAAAAGTTCCATCTTTCTACCTATCTTTTTTTTCATGACATAGATTTTAGGGATAATAGAAGCAACAAAAGAGTGACAAAAAGAAGGTACGCTAACAGTGTACATCTCATATCCCATTGAAGACAGAAGACTTCCATCTTTGATGATAGATCCACGTAACATCCAGTCCATTAAACCATGAGAAAGTCTCATCCATTGCAGGTGGTGTGACTCATACCTAGTCAAAAACCATTTTTACCCTTCCTATCTCCCATTTATTCCGCTGCATGCAAAAAAGGTGAAAGAAAAAGAGTTCCTCTCTCTGAGGTGATTATAAATCTCTTTATCTGGGACCAGTCTTGAGATTACAGCAACCAAAAGAGAAAGAAGCCGCTCATAAGAATGCACACCACAAGGCTAATAAATAATAGTAGAACAATATAAGGACAGAATTTTTATTGACAAACCACAACTTCAAAAAACATAAAACATAATTAAAAACAGTAATACCAGGTACATTTGGTCCACATATCAATATATCTTGTATAATACAAATATCGAATACAATAAGTCCGCACACCTGATTTATAATGGGAGACCAACCCTCTGGCTCATGGAGCTACATGCATATAAGCGTTCCCTAATATAACTCCCTATGGCATGTATGACCCCAGAAGGATGAGAGGGACAACAGCCAAAGTAAGGGGAAAACACCCCCAAGATGAAACAATATAGGGGAGAAAAAGAGCCACCCGAGCACAAGAAATAACTCCACACATGGGGGCTAGAAGAGACAGCAAAAAAATATGCAGTCTAGATGCAACACATGCCGAAAATAAGGCATCATAAGTATAACATTACCCACAATGTAGGAGTAAGAGGGGAGGGAGGCGCCGTCCCTGGGTGCAGACCAGAGTGGACCAAGTGATACAACCCAACGCGTATCGCCCTACAAAGGAGGGCCTACAAAGGAGGACCTTTGTAGGGCGATACGCGTTGGGTTGTATCACTTGGTCCACGCTGGTCTGCACCCAGGGACGGCGCCTCCCTCCCCTCTTACTCCTACATTGTGGGTAATGTTATACTTATGATGCCTTATTTTCGGCATGTGTTGCATCTAGACTGCATATTTTTTTGCTGTCTCTTCTAGCCCCCATGTGTGGAATTATTTCTTGTGCTCGGGTGGCTCTTTTTCTCCCTTATATTGTTTCATCTTGGGGGTGTTTTCCCCTTACTTTGGCTGTTGTCCCCCTTATCCTTCTGGGGTCATACATGCCATAGGGAGTTATATTAGGGAACGCTTATATGCATGTAGCTCCATGAGCCAGAGGGTTGGTCTCCCATTATAAATCAGGTGTGCGGACTTATTGTATTCGATATTTGTATTATACAAGATATATTGATATGTGGACCAAATGTACCTGGTATTACTGTTTTTAATTATGTTTTATGTTTTTTGAAGTTGTAGTTTGTCAATAAAAATTCTGTTCTTATATTGTTCTACTATTATTTATTAGCCTTGTGGTGTGCATTCTTATGAGTGGCTTCTTTCTCTTTTGGTTGCTGTATTCATTCATTGGCCGCTTGTCTGCACCCCGACTGGCATTTGATATTAGTGGGTATTGGTAGTGCGCTCTATATGTTTGTTTTCGCTCAGTCTTGAGATTAAACGCTCTATTGAGTCTATTGAGTCTATTGAGTGTCCACGATAAGAGAGTTTATTGGGCTAATGAAGGTTTTAACATTCTAGACCAGATCAGGATCAGAGGAGCAAGGCCAATTGAGTCCAGCCATTTTGTGGGAAGCCGCTTTTCTGAAATACAAATTGAAATATAAATTTCTCAAGATGAAGCAAGCTGTTGACCCTGGGGACAAATTCCATAAGTGTAGGAGGGGCCCTATCCTTCCTGTGGGAGGCAATTAATTCTTTACTTGATAAAGCAAACTTAGGATGGATTGATGAGTCTACTCAGCTGTCAGTTTGGTAGCATACCCTAATAAACAAACAGCAGGGTCTAAGGGAATCATACATTCAAACACCTCATCGATCAGGCTCAGCAATGCCTACCAGAAGTCCCTATGCTTGGAACAGCTCCACAACACATGAAGTAAACCAGCATTAGGAAGTTGACGTCTATGATAAACTAAGTCAGATTTGTACCTCAGATTGTATCACCAAAGGGGTGTATAATACGTTCTATGGATCATGTAATATAGCGACAACCTTTGCGATTCACTCATGGATACCATGAGGATTGCCTGAAGGATACTCGCCCATTTGTCATCAGAGACCGAGCCCACCTTCTGTTCTCATCTATATTTTAATGTGCTCTCTCTTTTCTAAGTACCTGCTTTATCAGACACTTACAATGAAGTGAAATTGTCCCCAGAGTTGAGCCCTTCCTGTCTATATTGTCTAGGAACACAGCACCCTTTATTTGTGTGAATGGAGTCTTTTTTCCCTGTACTGTGAAGGTGTGCCTCAATTACAGGTACTGATAGAATCTTTTATTTAGAATGCCAAACTTTTGGAATTCACAAAAAGGTTTAAACTGGTCATGCTGAATTATTTGAGAGATGTAATGGATCCCACTTTCTTGGTAGAATAAAAAACCCTCTAGTTTATCGAATTCAGGGAACCTAACGTTTTCCCAAATGTGTAAATAACGGGGGTATCCAGTAAATTCTGTTGTTAGTTTGGCCTTAGACCATATTTTCTGAATACTAACAACAGTCACAAAGGAGCAGCGGCTCTGAAGCACTCCACTCTCCGAGGCCTCCACCAAGTTCTTTAAAACCGGAGCGTACCGTATTATTCTTGGGGAAGAGTAAGGAAGCTCGAGGATAACCCACCTTCTAAGATGTTGCAATTGGGAGTAAATCAAGTACATTAGAGGATCAGGAATATCCCGTCCTCCTTTGGTCTTTGTAGGGTTTCCAGTCATGTCAATGGTGTGCACTTCATATCTGGTCCCTAAAGATACTGTTAATTTTGTAAAAAAGTCGGAAGGGAAGCCGTAGTCGGCAATTATTTAGAAAATAAAGCTCCTATGGCATCAGGATCATATTAACAAATTGGCTCTCCACATCACTGGTAATGACAGTTTACACAATACCGTGACTTTTTGCTGAAATGTAGCAAGGAGCGGGTAAATGCTGCGAGACTCATAATCTAAAGCATTCTTACTCACAGTTATCACCAGATATTTAAATAGGGAACTATTCTTAATGGTCTGGCATCCACATGTGCAATAGTGGGTTTCCTTCCTAACATCATTAGTATGGATTTGCTCCAGACATCGCGGCGGCCATTTTCCTGAAGCCGAGATTCGAACTCGGCTTCAGGAAAATGGCCGCCGCGATATCCATCTGCGCACGCGCGGCACCCCGCGGCCATTTTCCTGAAGCCCCGGGAAGCAGGAGACTCCATCTGCGCACGCGCGGCCTCAGGAAGATGGCCGCGCCCACCGAGAAACCGCTGAATAGCGGCGAGCGTGCTCTTTTTCTACAGCTGCGTAGTGCATTCGGCACTTGCGCATGCGTGAAGCACTACGCCACCAACGGGAACATAAGCAAGATGTGGGGGAAGAAACAGCGCTGTGACCACGCCCATCTGACCTGACCAGCCTGATTGACAGGCGAAAAAGGCCACTTTTGTAAGGTATTTCGGCAGCTTAGGTAGGGAATCGGGGGACAAAAAATACCCTATTGTAATGCACAGCTCAGGCCCTATTTAACGGTATTTTTATCTCCTACTGAAAAAATGGGGTGACAAGTTCCCTTTAAAAGAAAACCCAGACAGCTGTCCATATTTATTAATAATTTCCATTGCTGGTGCCAATGTGGCCAGCCAGTTACTAAGGAAGAGTAGGATATCATCTGCATATAGTGTAATTTTTTCATGATGATCCCCATTGCCAAATCCTTAAATCCCCACAGACAGGTGAACTGCTGCAGCCAACGGTTTTATTGTAAAAGCAAATAATAATGGGAAAAAGGGATATCCTTTCCTTTTGCCTCTTTGCAGTGAGCAGGAGTCTCATATGAGGCTGTTAATCTGATCTTTCATCTGAGTGGTAGAGTATAGGAGTTTTAAAACAAGAAATATATATTTCTCCGAAAGTTATGGCGGTCAGTATGTACCATAGGAAGGCCCATTCAATGCTATCAAAGGCCTTGGCATCATCTAAGGATGCTATTGCTTTGTGTTGATCAGTGTCTGAGGGAAGTTGTAAGTTTAGAAAAAGTCCCTGAATGTTAACTGCTGTTGACAAATTGGGCATAAAGCCTGCCTTGTCTTGTTGAATAATCCATGTGACCATTTTATTCAACCTATTTGTCAGTAGTTTAGGATCTTAATGTCAACTGTGAGCAATGAAATAGGACACTAGGATGACGGTAGTAGAGGATCCTTTCCCTCTTTTGAGATTACCACAATTGTAGCCTTGTTCATGCATGACGGCAACCTTTCCTTGTGTAGTGCATGGTTAAATAGGTCTGACATCAGGGGAAGAAGGACCTCATTATATTTATTATATATTTCCACCAGGTTGTCCTCTTCTAGGAATTTACTATTTGATAAGGAGCTTAAGGCATCTTGTAGATCCTCCAGAGAAATGGGCCCATCTAGTTACTCAACTCAAATAGGCTTTATTGGCAAGACCAAAATACATTTAGTGTTGCCAAAGCAAGAAAAGTAAATGTGACAGGGGAGCGGATCTGAGATTATGGGGATAGGGTGTTGGGGGCACAATTTGGGAAGTAATAGACCTTCTGGGGGTTTTAAGTTCCTCTCAGCTTATGACATATAGTAACGTATTGGGCGGCAATATCCACTGTTGATTCCTCTTTCCCTAGTAGGATGCAGCGTTTCATCTCCTCATCCATGAATGGGATGTCCGGGTTGTGAGTGGAAAGTCTCTGGAAGTGGGAGGCCCTCACTGCTGAGTATTTATTGCAGTGAAGCAAGAAGTGTGCCTCATCCTTCAGTGCCCTCTGGTGGCACACTCTGTTCTCCAGTGGCTTGTATGTCGGTGCCACACTGTTTCCACCTCTAGACTGTGAGCACTCAGTCTGTATAGACTCAGGGTCTGCCTGTCTTTGGGGTTATGCAACCTCTCCAGATATGGGACTAGAGTATAGTCCCTCTGAAGTGACCGGTAGATGGTGAGTTTCTGAGAGTTATCTAATTCACTCTGCCAACCCTCTATATATTGCATCTTGCAGCTCTCTTGAGATTATCTTTATTTCGGCTTTTGTCAGGGTGTGTTGCTGGGATTCTTAATCTGATAGTCAAGAGAAAGAGTTGAAAGAAAGCCATCAGGCTCCTCCCCAGTGGGTTTTGTCTCTGATGCGTATGAGTCTATAAAAGTTACAAGTTTATCTGATGCAGAGCAAAGTAATCATCCAGAGGAATCCTCATATTGCCAATATGGCATATGGCCAGCTCTCTTCCACTCCTCATAATAAGTTTGTTATCTGCCTTTGTGATTAAATATTGCTTTTACTGTTTTGAGAGTCCCTGTAGGTTCTCGTTTAAGAGTTCTGAAGAATTTTGTGTGTAATGTATTTTTGCCAACTGCACTTCCTCCATAAAAGATTTTCAAATCTCTTAAAGGATGATTTGACCGCATTATCTTCCTAGATTAAGAATTCCCTCAAATAAACTTTCATAGCCTCCCATACCATAGGCATCGACACCAACATCCTGTTGACCGTTAAAAATTCCCTAAAAAATTTAGGAATGTAGCTGTCATGAAGAAGAATATTCAGCCAGAAAGGGTTACATTTCTAAAAGCAGTGCATGGATTCTCCATGGCCGAGGGCAGTCAGCCTCTCCTTAAATGTGGAATAATCAGAGAGACTAGGGGGAAGATACTCTATTGTTGTAATTGCCCTTGCAACCACGGAGTTATGCAAGACCAGATCTATTCTTGACAGTGTGCCACAAAGTAGCATGAAAATATTCTGTCTTCAGGATAGCGCATTTATCAAAGGTCTAATAGAGCTGCTTCTGTTACCACTTTACCAAAGGGGGTGTGTCTCTCCCTTGTCCCTGCTAACCCAGGGGGGACTCTGTCAAGCGAATAGTGTATTATTAAAGTCCCCCAACACTATGAGGGGCAGCCAGTGGGCCTACTAAAAAGGACAAAATCTTCTGGTTGACCACTTCTTATATGGTGGTGGGACATAGACTTATGCTATTATTATTACTACGATATTAAAAAGGCAAAACATACCACCATTCTTGATCAATTTCTTTATCAATGCATTGAAATGAGACTGTGTGATGTATAAGGATGCTAATAAGCGAGTGTACTCGTTGCTCGGGTTTCCCCGAGCATGCTCAGGTGACCGCCGAGAATTTATGACTGCTCGGAGATTTAGTTTTCATCGCAGCAGCTGAATGATTTGCAGCTACTAGCCTGCTTGATTTCATGTGGGGATTCCCTAGCAACCAGGCAACCCCCATGTATTCAGCCTGGCTAGTAGCTGTTAATCATTCAGCAGCCGTGATAAAAACTAAATCTCGGAGCAGTCATAAATACTCGGAGGTCACCTGAGCGTGCTCAGGAAAACCAGAGCAACGAGTACACTCGCTCATCACTAATGCTAACCCCTTGTGAATATGTGGGGAACGTGGCATCATAACTCTGATTAACTCATGAAGGAGATGATAGGTGTGTCTTATTTGGTGTCATGTGAGTTTTTTTAATAGATAATATTAGAGGTTGGTGTATTTTCATGCTGTCAAATACCAGTTTCCGTTTAGTGGGGTAATTTATCCCTTTATCCCCTTAACATTCTATGACAGGAGAATGATCTTTTTAGGCATTGTAATTATCCCACTGGAAAAGACAGGAGACTACAAATATAAACAACCTACATGAATGGCATACATATGCATATTGACTCAGGTCCATCTCAGATCTGATTTCAACAGTTTTAACCTTATGAGGGTTTGTTGTGCCCTCATAACTTCATAACATAATGCAAATGTCAACATTAATCTTTTAACTTTTGCAACATTGCCCTGTACTTACTCCAAAATGGACTAGGGTGGAGTTTAAAGTGTTTGATGTTTTGAAGGGGTGTGATTGGTAGGGGCCACACATTTCTCTACGTTTTAGCTCTCCTAACACTATACAAAAAGTATCCATAAACAGTAGCATTATGCCTTATAGTAATGAAAAAAGAGGTGAGAGAAAAGCATTTTTTAAAAGAGGAGAGATACAGGAAAATGGATCTCTACTCTCCCCTTTTAGAATCCAGTGATTGCGATAAACCATCTTCAGAGCTGAAGGGTCGGATTACCAGATATTCAGTAGTTACCAATCAGTCGGCCCTACAACAATGTTTCAAGTAACTTTTTCACACATTTTCTTCTCATTTTGGTCCAGCCAAGAGTATGCATCTTTGGGGAAGTTAAAGAAGAACGTTGAGTTCATTGCAGAAATTCTCAGGCAAGCTGGATACATAGTATGGGACTTCCAGTATCGTAGTTCCTTGATCTCCCAAAATTGTGACCTTCTCTTCTGAACTTCAGCTGAGTAATCCGAGGACAGGGTAATCAGTTGGCCTCTAATGCACAGGTCAGGGTTATCTCTGGAGAGTCTCTGATTGGTATCATGATCCCTGTAATGAAATATCTTGGCTAAAACTACATTGGGAAGACTTCCAGGGGATAATGGCCTGGTTGGTACCTGGTGTTCCGTTTCTATTGTGAAAAGTGGGCTCAAAGTGTCCTTTCCAAATAATTTCAGTAACCATGTTTCAAAAAAATGCAGTGGCCCTTGCTTCCTCAGTTTTCTCAGGGACCCCGACAATCTGAAAGTTGTTCCTATGGAGACAGTTATCATTATCTTCCTGCTTAAGGCAAAATACATCTAGTAACTAAGTGTGCTGCTGCTTGTCCTGCCTCAAAGGAATTATAGTGTCCTCCAGCTCATTAACTTTTTCTTCAAGGGTAGGGGTTCTCTCGGAAATGTTGTAGATGCCCTGTCTAACCCCACTATATCCTCATAGATACTTCCCACTAGCAATGCCACCGATGAGATCGAGTTACTGCAGCTCCTAATAGCACTCATAATGTCTGTACGCATGAGTTCTGTGTTCATTTCCCCGAACTGGCAGATTATTGGCAGTTGCCAGATGCAAAGCCACCTTATCCAGCTCCGTTAACGCTGTAGTATGTAGTGGAGGAAACAGGTTCTGGTGCACCTGGGTCATGCTCACCACCTCGTCAACTGTCCCCCCTCTGCCTTCTACAGCAAACCTCTGAAGCTTAGCTGCTACTTCCTTTTGGTGGCCTCCGGCTTGGCTTGTTCTATTCCCCATAGTGGTGCCGGCGCCATCCTGTGTGCCAAGTTACATTCCTCTTCTTGTCTTCGATCTCTTCATAGTGGGTGGCAAGTCTCCTATGGCGCTACCTGAAGTGTCACAGGATATCCCCGGAGGGAGTAGCATCATTTTGACCTGTTTGGCCAGTAATTAGTTTGGCAATAAAACAATAAACTCAAGACAGAGCTCGTTGAGTATGCGTCCTCCCAAACTGCGCTGTAGCTACGCCCCATGTATCTGCCTATCTAACTGTGGTCATCAGCTTGGGCGCAGAGGGATCCAAACAGATTAATGTATAGTTTTGTAGATATTCTGAGCTTAGCAGTCAAGGGATGGTCCTAATCATTGCTCTTGGCAGCTATCTCTATATACACACTAATACAGGGAGGGCTGTCAGTGAATAAGACTACCCATTTGACTGCTAATCCCAGAAATGAGTAAATGAGTAGGGACTTTAATGAATAAATTGTAAGTTTTGCTGATTTCTGTTCTCTATCTATCTATCTATCTATCTATCTATCTATCTATCTATCTATCTATCTATCTATCTAATGTATTTATCTACCTATCTATCCTGTATATTTATCATGTTTTCCATTATTATTCCCACATTAGGGAGAAAACTGGAAGCGCTATTTATTGGCACAGTAAAAATCCATGTATAGTGTTCTGCTGATAATACCACTTTCATACATATTAGTGGAGAGTACTAACCATGGATTGAAGTGGTGCTGGTTTGTATTTAATTGACCATAGTAAGAGGAATATATAATACTAATATTTTCCTATTAAAATAGCACTCACTAGTGGTACATTAGAAACTGAATGATGACATTGGTAGAAAAGAAGAAAACCTACAATGATGGGAAATAATTTCCCAAAGAGCATGGCTTACTCAGCCTTAGAAATAGTTTACTACACACTTGTTCGGGAATATACAGCTAAATGAAGCCTTAATTCCTCAACAACAGCCACTGTCAGCCTGCAGACAGAGAACTCTAAGGTATGAACTATTGCAAAAAGCTGTCAGTTTGAATTAAACTCACACTTCATAAAGCAGTCTTGTCCTGGTCACACTGGGGTATAGCACTGAATTAGTTTTTTTTATCTGATGATTAAAACAGAAAATGACACATAGGGCCGGCATGTTGTATGTGCTATCAGCTTATTGCACACAGCAAGGTTGGATCAACCTTTATTCTTCTTAATGTTGCATTAATGTTATGAGATCTGTCATGCTCAGCTATCTCAGACTACAGCTAATCTACCCTTTGTACTTTTACAGAATTTATATACATTATACAGTATACATATTTTATTTTTATTTTTTTTTTACTTATGCATTTTTCAATTATGAAGTCTACCCCTGTTTATACCACTATTAAAATGCAAGGTTTTAATCATCTGAAAAAAAAGCATACCAAGAGAATAACTTCAGAAATGTTTCCATTTTTAATATCACCTGTCGGGATCACACTCAGTCGGAGCAGCCTTTGGAAGTGGGGAATCACCAGAAATAATACACAAGACACGTCTTGTATAGTGTATCACTGGGAAGTCTCTGAAGCACGCCTGCCTTCAAGGTGCTATCCCTTCTTTATATAGTTGTTTTAGTAGGTTTAGTGGTTATACAAGTTTTGCATGTTTAAACAAAGAGACAAAACAGGAAAGAAAGAAAAGAAAAGAAAACAGTTTCGTGGGCGGCAGTTTCACAACAAACAGTATAAAGGCAATTCCACAGACAAGAAAAACAGGATTTCATACTATAGCTAAAATGTCCTTGAATGGACAGGTCAATATTTATCACAAATTCTTTTTTTTATTTTTGTTCATTGAGGTAATCATTTTTGTTCTGCTCTTCACAATCCCCCCTTTGACATATTCCATTCAAAACCTTGTCGATCATTTTAGTCATTCTTTTTGTGATATTACAAAAAAAAAACTTTATATTCTCGCATCCATTACACAAAATTTATTTGTGCATACCGAGATACCCTTGAGTACAACCTTGAATAATACATATATAATTACAATAACCATAACTGTATGTATTAGGCTTTGCATAATCCCGGTAACCCACCCACCGATCCCTCTGAACCAATTGGCCGGGTTAAGAAAAGAAAAGGTATCTGACCACCAGCTATCCTTATTTTGGTCATTGTCTTTGTCATACTGATCCCTGAGTCGTTGTACGTCTTTTAATTTAAATCTCATACTCATAGTACTATTCGGGTCTATATAATGACAGCAGGTGGGTCCGATGATTTGACACATACCCCCTTGTGAGGCAGTTAGGTAATCCAATACCAGGGTATGTTGGTTAGTGACTATTATAAGCTGATTCTGTACAGCTATACTAGTATTTAATATGTCCAATATATCCCAAATCTGATCATCTAGATAATCCGTGGCTCTAACTAATTTATCCCACATTTGTGTTAACATAGGATAAATAAAAATGGTACTAGCAATTTTGTTGGGAATTCCCATTTGTACTATATGCGGCCTCCCCGAGGGACGTGGTGAGTTATCTGCAGCTCTTTTATACAGTGTGTGCTTGGGCACGGCTTGCATATTCACTTGTTTATTTGAAATTATGAAAGTAGCCGGGGTTAGGCGTCCTAATGTACAAGTACCCTTTATACCTACGGGAAGCCATTTATATGCTCCTTCTCCGCATATCCAAAATGTACCCTCAGGCAGATCCCACAAAGCTGAGTGCTGCAATACCAATCTGTGAGCCAAATCCACAAAACTAGATACATTCTGAAGCATACACCAAGAGGGTTTTTGTCCCAAGGGGCTACAGTACCCGGCTGCGGGATTCCCACATACATACATTCCGTTGACATACTCATTGGATTCATTACAAACCAGGTTCCCCGGCTTACTTGTACAACTGTTTGCATCACCTTGGGGGAACAACTCAGAATGTTCCCATTTTCTATTATGTATGTATCTTTCCAATACTGTAGGTTTGAAAGCATCAGAGGAAGGGGTGGTTGTACTGAAACTGAGCTGTAGATTTTCAGTGGGGACCTGTCCTAAATCAGTTAATCCAGTCTTATTCCTAGGTACCCATTTTCCTCCCTTGAATGCTAAATATTGTAAGTTGTCTATTTTTCCTGTAAGATTGCCCTGCCACCAAGGAAATTCTACCCATCCCACAATTGGTATGGCGATTGTAGTATTCCATAGTCTAGTATTGCCAGGTTGGTTGTTGGCCAGGTTGTCTGAACAATTAGGCCAAGCGAATATTTCTTCAGCTGACACGGGAACTGCTAGAAAAGGTATACTTGTGGCTGATACTGGTGAATGGGTACAGATCCAACAATCTGCCAGGGGTTGCGTATTATTTAACAAGTCATGTACTAATTTTCTATGATGTTGTACGAATCTATTGTTCAAAGGGGCTAGAGAATTCAGTCTTTCCCATGCCTCCGTTGAGGTTAACATTATTAACATCAATATCATGAGTTTTATACTGCTTTTTTGCAATGGCTTGCATGTATCCATGATGCCTTTCCTTCAAGCTTGACTGCTGTTGGAGTTGTTAACAGGACTTGGAAAGGTCCGTCAAATCTCGGTTCCAGAGTCTTTCTGGTGTGTCTTTTCACGTAGACTTGATCACCAGGTTCCAACTTGTGGCCTCCTTCGAGATTTT
Organism: Ranitomeya imitator; assembly: GCF_032444005.1. NCBI lineage: Eukaryota > Metazoa > Chordata > Amphibia > Anura > Dendrobatidae > Ranitomeya > Ranitomeya imitator. The sequence goes on from NC_091287.1 coordinate 170,681,161, forward strand.
CTGGATCTGGAAGGGAAGCAAAAACTTGCGAATGCACTTTAGTTAAACGTTTTTGTAATTCTTGTACATAAGCAGTTAAAGTCTCAGTATTCAACATCAGTTGTTGTGGAAAATAACAACCCAAATTTGCTGCTCTACCAAAAAGAATCTCATGTGGTGACAGCTTAGCCTTCCCCCTTGGGGTGTTTCGGATGGAATACAGGGCAAGTGGTAGACACTCGGTCCAAGGCTTTCCTGTTTCTGCCATGGCCTTCTGGATTTTTAATTTTATTGTCCCATTTAATCTTTCCACTTTACCTGAACTCTGTGGATGATATGGAGTGTGAAACTGGCTTTCTACTCCCAACATTTTCATAACATTCTGGAATATTTCCCCAGTAAAATGGGTACCCCTATCTGACTCGATCACCTCAGGCATGCCGTAACGGGGTATCAGTTCATGTGCTGTTTTAATGGCAGTAGTTTTTGCTGAGGCTTTACGAACTGGATAAGCCTCTGGCCACCCTGAGAACATGTCCACACACACAAGCACATATTCGTATCCATTGTACCTAGGAAGTTAGATGTAGTCGATCTGGAGTCTTTGAAAGGGATACAGTGGTCTTACATGATGCTTGGTTGGGGTTTTAATGGCCTGACCTGGATTGTGTGCCAGGCATATAGCGCATGCAGCACACATGTTCCGAGCAAAATTACCAAAGCCTGGAGCCAACCACCTTTCTTTTACCTTGAGCGTCATACCATTTGCCGACACATGCGTGGGTAGGTGGAGGTCACTTGCCACTGCGGGGTACCAGGCTCTGGGTAAACACAACAAAGTTCCTTTTTTCCATAATCCTTGCTGATCTTCTGCCCCTTTTTTCTGCCACTGCCCTCGTTCTTCGTCGTCTACCTGTTTCTGAGCTTCCTTCAATCTTTCCTCATCATCTTCAGAGCTATCTAGTGTGTGGGCATGATGTAAGGGTTTACGTGCTACCTGTTTTGCTGCCTTATCGGCTTTATCGTTACCCCTGGTTTCCTCGGTGTCGAGTCTCACATGTGCAGCTACCTTTATCACCGCTATTTCTTTAGTTTCTTGTGCTGCCTCCAGAATCTGTCTAATGAGGGAGGCATGTTTAACAGGTTGGCCTGAAGCAGTCATATAACCTCTGGCTCTCCATATTACGCCAAAATCGAAAATAATGCCATGTGCATATCTAGAATCAGTGTATATGTTTGCTGTCTGATCTTTGGCTATTTTTAGAGCTTCAACTAATGCCGTAAGTTCTGCTTCTTGTGCAGACTGATTAGCAGGGAGAGGTTCTGCTTTCAGCACTTCATGCTGAGTTACTACCGCATAACCTGTATGAAATTGTCCATTCATATCTGCATATCTACTGCCATCTATGAAAAGTTCAAATGTAGCATTACAGAGTGGCTTGTCACGTACATTACATAAGCCCTGAGTCTCTTGTTCCATTAATTGTACACAATCATGCATTGACTTTGATGGGTCAAAGGAGTTGGAGAGTGCAGTTGCATTTTCCTCAGGTATGGTACCCCCCTCAGACTCTAAAGGGAGCAAAGACGCGAGATTAAGAGTCTGAATCCTGGCAAAGGAAATGTTGGGCGGCAGTAGTAGGGAACATTGGAGACGGAGGTGTCTGGCCATTGAAATATGTTTAGGTTGGACCTGGTTAAGAATGCCATGTACATCATGAGTGGTCTGAACTAGAAGTGGGTGATCAAGAACAATCTCAGAAGCTTTATCTAATAACAGTGAAATTGCGGCTACTACTCTTACACAAGAAGGTGCGGCTCTAGCTACAGGGTCCAGATGAGCTGATATGTATGCCACAGGTCTCTGTTTGTTTCCATGTTTTTGTGTGAGCACCCCTGTAGCATGTGAGGATATCTCAGCTGCCATCAATTGAAAAGGTTTAGTGTAGTCTGGGAGTCCCAAAGCCGGAGCTGATACCAGTGCTGTTTTCAAAGAGGAAAATGACTGTTTAGCCTCTTCACTGAGTGAATATGGTGTGTTGGCAATACAGTCATATAAAGGCTGCATGAGTTGACTTGCATGTATGATCCACTGTCTACAGTGTGAAACAATACCTAGGAAAGCACGCAGCTGTTTGTGATTCCTGGGTTCAAGCATGTTACGTATGGCTTCCGTACGTTGAGGTGTGAGGTGTCTGATGCCCTGTGATATGCAGTGACCTAAAAACACGACTGTTTGTTGACAAGCCTGGAGTTTCTGTCTATTTACTTTACAGCCTTCTTGCGCTAGGAAAATTAAGAAATTAACAGTTGAGGTAACTGCCGTCTGCTCATCAGGGCAACAAATAAGTAAGTCATCTACATACTGTAGAATGACTACTCCTGGTTCTGGGATGAAATTTTTTAGCACGGTCTGCATTGCTTCAGAGTACAAAGTTGGTGAGTGTACCATACCTTGTGGCAATCTTGTCCATGCTAATTGTTTACCCTTGAATGTAAAGGCAAACAAATGCCAACAGTTCTTATGTAGTGGCACAGAAAAAAATGCGTTTGATAAGTCAATTACCGTAAAATATGCAGCAGTGCTGGGAATTTGAGACAGTAAGGTATGAGGATTCGGTACCACAGGGGTGACCGGTGCCAAAACCTTATTGATTTCCCGTAAGTCGTGCACCATGCGATATTTCACCATAGTTTCTTTGGAGGACACTTTCTTTTTAACAGGATATAAGGGTGTATTGGCGGGTGACCTGATTTCTACCAAAACACCTTGTAACACATAATCCTGAATTTGTTGAGAAATCGCCTGTTCTTGCTGGGCGCTGATGGGGTATTGCCTAAGCTGAGGTAATATGGTTCCCGGGGCAGTTTCTAACAGTATAGGAGCTACTGATAAAAATCCTACATCAGTGTCTCCTTTTGCCCATAGGCCGTCAGGAACCCGAGACAAGTCAATTTTTGCTTGTTGAGTGTAAATTTCGGGAAAATCCTCCATTGCCTGTATTCTAACATATGGTTCCAGAGTTTCTGCATCTTCAGGGATGGTCAGCATAACTGTGCCATCTTCTCTAAAATGGATGTTTGCATGCATTTTACTTAAGACATCAGTACCCAACAAGCAGGTAGGTGCACCTTTAGCAAAAAAAAATTTGGATACAAAAGTTTTAGGGCCAAAGCTCACATTTAAAGGTTTTGTAAAGGGCAACGCCTGAATTTTACCATCATACCCTTCTGCATATGTAACCTTTGAGGATATATTGTCAGGATATGGTAAAAAGTCCTGATTTAAAATGGAGGATGTTGCTCCCGTATCTATCAGAAAAGGTACATTTTTACCCTCAACTTCAACTTGTATTATTGGTCTTCTAGAAGGAAGAGAGACCTGCTGTTATGGCTGGCAATCAGGCAACACAGCGTGCAGTAATCAGCGCACATACAGAGATCTGGCAATAACCAAAAACAATAGGACGAGCTCTGAGACGTGGAATCTCTGTAGACTGCAGTACCTGATCTATCCTCACACAACTATAAGCAGCAGTGGATTGCGCCTATCACTACCTATGCAACTCGGCACTGCCTGAGGAGCTGACTAGCCTGAAGATAGAAATACAAGCCTGACTTACCTCAGAGAAATACCCCAAAGGAATAGGCAGCCCCCCACATATAATGACTGTTAGCAAGATGAAAAGACAAACGTAGGAATGAAATAGATTCAGCAAAGTGAGGCCCGATATTCTAGACAGAGCGAGGATAGCAAAGAGAACTATGCAGTCTACAAAAAACCCTAAAACGAAAACCACGCAAAGGGGCAAAAGACCCACCGTGCCGAACTAACAGCACGGCGGTGCACCCCTTTGCTTCTCAGAGCTTCCAGCAAAAGTTAATAGCAAGCTGGACAGAAAAAACAGAAAACAAACTAGAAGCACTTATCTAGCAGAGCAGCAGGCCCAAGGAAAGATGCAGTAGCTCAGATCCAACACTGGAACATTGACAAGGAGCAAGGAAGACAGACTCAGGTGGAGCTAAATAGCAAGGCAGCCAACGAGCTCACCAAAACACCTGAGGGAGGAAGCCCAGAGACTGCAATACCACTTGTGACCACAGAAGTGAACTCAGCCACAGAATTCACAACAGTACCCCCCCCTTGAGGAGGGGTCACCGAACCCTCACCAGAACCCCCAGGCCGACCAGGATGAGCCACATGAAAGGCACGAACAAGATCTGGGGCATGGACATCAGAGGCAAAAACCCAGGAATTATCTTCCTGAGCATAACCCTTCCATTTGACCAGATACTGGAGTTTCCGTCTAGAGACACGAGAATCCAAAATCTTCTCCACAATATACTCCAATTCCCCCTCCACCAAAACAGGGGCAGGAGGCTCCACAGATGGAACCATAGGTGCCACGTATCTCCTCAACAACGACCTATGGAATACATTATGTATGGAAAAGGAGTCTGGGAGGGTCAGACGAAAAGACACCGGATTGAGAATCTCAGAAATCCTATACGGACCAATAAAACGAGGTTTAAACTTAGGAGAGGAAACCTTCATAGGAATATGACGAGAAGATAACCAAACCAGATCCCCAACACGAAGTCGGGGTCCCACACGGCGTCTGCGATTAGCGAAAAGCTGAGCCTTCTCCTGGGACAAGGTCAAATTGTCCACTACCTGAGTCCAGATCTGCTGCAACCTGTCCACCACAGAATCCACACCAGGACAGTCCGAAGACTCAACCTGTCCTGAAGAGAAACGAGGATGGAACCCAGAATTGCAGAAAAATGGAGAGACCAAGGTAGCCGAGCTGGCCCGATTATTAAGGGCGAACTCAGCCAACGGCAAAAATGACACCCAATCATCCTGGTCAGCGGAAACAAAACATCTCAGATATGTTTCCAAGGTCTGATTGGTTCGTTCGGTCTGGCCATTAGTCTGAGGATGGAAGGCCGAGGAGAAAGATAGGTCAATGCCCATCCTACCACAAAAGGCTCGCCAGAACCTCGAGACAAACTGGGAACCTCTGTCAGAAACAATATTCTCAGGAATGCCATGTAAACGAACCACATGCTGGAAGAACAAAGGCACCAAATCAGAGGAGGAAGGCAATTTAACCAAGGGCACCAGATGGACCATTTTAGAAAAGCGATCACAGACCACCCAAATGACCGACATTTTTTGAGAAACGGGAAGGTCAGAAATGAAATCCATCGAAATATGTGTCCAAGGCCTCTTCGGGACCGGCAAGGGCAAAAGCAACCCACTGGCACGTGAACAGCAGGGCTTAGCCCTAGCACAAATTCCACAGGACTGCACAAAAGCACGCACATCCCGTGACAGAGATGGCCACCAGAAGGATCTAGCAACCAACTCCCTGGTACCAAAGATTCCTGGATGACCGGCCAGCACCGAACAATGAAGTTCAGAGATAACTTTACTAGTCCACCTATCAGGGACGAACAGTTTCTCGGCCGGACAACAATCAGGTTTATTAGCCTGAAATTTCTGCAACACTCTCCGCAAATCAGGGGAGATGGCAGACACAATGACTCCTTCCTTGAGGATACTCGCCGGCTCAGATAACCCCGGAGAGTCGGGCACAAAACTCCTAGACAGAGCATCCGCCTTCACATTTTTAGAGCCCGGAAGGTATGAAATCACAAAATCAAAACGAGCAAAAAATAACGACCAACGGGCCTGTCTAGGATTCAAGCGCTTGGCAGACTCAAGATAAGTAAGGTTCTTATGATCAGTCAATACCACCACGCGATGCTTAGCACCCTCAAGCCAATGACGCCACTCCTCGAATGCCCACTTCATGGCCAGCAACTCTCGGTTGCCCACATCATAATTACGCTCAGCAGCAGAAAATTTCCTGGAAAAGAAAGCACATGGTTTGAACACTGAGCAACCAGAACCTCTCTGTGACAAAACCGCCCCTGCACCAATCTCAGAAGCATCAACCTCGACCTGGAACGGAAGAGAAACATCAGGTTGACACAACACAGAGGCACAGCAAAAACGACGCTTCAACTCCTGAAAAGCTTCCACGGCAGCAGAAGACCAATTAACCAAATCAGCACCCTTCTTGGTCAAATCGGTCAATGGTCTGGCAATGCTAGAAAAATTACAGATGAAGCGACGATAAAAATTAGCAAAGCCCAGGAATTTCTGCAGACTTTTTAGAGATGTCGGCTGAGTCCAATCCTGGATGGCCTGAACCTTAACCGGATCCATCTCGATAGTAGAAGGGGAAAAGATGAACCCCAAAAATGAAACTTTCTGCACACCGAAGAGACACTTTGATCCCTTCACGAACAAGGAATTAGCACGCAGCACCTGGAAAACCATTCTGACTTGCTTCACATGAGACTCCCAATCATCTGAGAAGATCAAAATGTCATCCAAGTAAACAATCAAGAATTTATCCAGATACTCACGGAAAATGTCATGCATAAAAGACTGAAAAACAGATGGAGCATTGGCAAGTCCGAACGGCATCACCAGATACTCAAAATGACCCTCGGGCGTATTAAATGCCGTTTTCCATTCATCTCCCTGCCTGATTCTCACCAGATTATACGCACCACGAAGATCAATCTTAGTAAACCAACTAGCCCCCTTAATCCGAGCAAACAAGTCAGAAATCAATGGCAAGGGATACTGAAACTTAACAGTGATCTTATTAAGAAGGCGGTAATCAATACACGGTCTTAGCGAACCATCCTTCTTGGCTACAAAAAAGAACCCTGCTCCCAATGGTGACGACGATGGGCGAATATGTCCCTTCTCCAGGGACTCCTTCACATAACTGCACATAGCGGTGTGTTCAGGTACGGACAAATTAAATAAACGACCCTTAGGGAATTTACTACCAGGAATCAAATCGATAGCACAATCACAATTCCTATGCGGAGGTAGGGCATCAGACTTGGACTCTTCAAATACATCCTGAAAGTCCGACAAGAACTCTGGGATGTCAGAAGGAATGGATGACGAAATAGACAAAAATGGAACATCACCATGTACTCCCTGACAACCCCAGCTGGTTACCGACATAGAGTTCCAATCCAATACTGGATTATGGGTTTGTAGCCATGGCAACCCCAACACGACCACATCATGCAAATTATGCAGTACCAGAAAGCGAATAACTTCCTGATGTGCAGGAGCCATGCACATGGTCAGCTGGGCCCAGTACTGAGGCTTATTCTTGGCCAAAGGTGTAGCATCAATTCCTCTCAACGGAATAGGACACCGCAAAGGCTCCAAGAAAAATCCACAACGTTTAGCATAATCCAAATCCATCAGATTCAGGGCAGCGCCTGAATCCACAAACGCCATGACAGAATACGATGACAAAGAGCAAATTAAGGTAATGGACAAAAGGAATTTGGACTGTACAGTACCAATAACGGCAGAGCTATCGAACCGCCTAGTGCGTTTAGGACAATTAGAAATAGCATGAGTAGAATCACCACAATAGAAACACAGTCTGTTCAGACGTCTGTGTTCTTGCCATTCTACTTTAGTCATAGTCCTGTCGCACTGCATAGGCTCAGGTTTACTCTCAGACAATACCGCCAGATGGTGCACAGATTTACGCTCGCGCAAGCGACGACCGATCTGAATGGCCAAGGACATAGACTCATTCAAACCAGCAGGCATAGGAAATCCCACCATTACATCCTTAAGAGCTTCAGAGAGACCCTTTCTGAACAAAGCCGCTAGTGCAGATTCATTCCACAGAGTGAGTACTGACCACTTCCTAAATTTCTGACAATATACTTCTACATCATCCTGACCCTGGCATAAAGCCAGCAGATTTTTCTCAGCCTGATCCACTGAATTAGGCTCATCGTAAAGCAATCCCAGCGCCTGGAAAAATGCATCAACATTACTCAATGCAGAATCTCCTGGTGCAAGAGAAAACGCCCAGTCCTGTGGGTCGCCGCGCAAAAAAGAAATAATAATCAAAACCTGTTGAATAGGATTACCAGAAGAATGAGGTTTCAAGGCCAAAAATAGCTTACAATTATTTCTGAAGCTCAGGAACTTAGTTCTGTCACCAAAAAACAAATCAGGAATCGGAATTCTTGGTTCTAGCATCGATTTCTGATCAATAGTATCTTGAATCTTTTGTACATTTACAACGAGATTATCCATTGAGGAGCACAGAGCCTGAATATCCATGTCCACAGCTGTGTCCTGAAGCACTCTAATGTCTAGGGGAAAAAAAAGACTGAAGACAGAGCTAAGAAAAAAAAATGATGTCAGGATTTCTTTTTTCCCTCTATTGGGAATCATTGGTTTGGCTCCTTGTACTGTTATGGCTGGCAATCAGGCAACACAGCGTGCAGTAATCAGCGCACATACAGAGATCTGGCAATAACCAAAAACAATAGGACGAGCTCTGAGACGTGGAATCTCTGTAGACTGCAGTACCTGATCTATCCTCACACAACTATAAGCAGCAGTGGATTGCGCCTATCACTACCTATGCAACTCGGCACTGCCTGAGGAGCTGACTAGCCTGAAGATAGAAATACAAGCCTGACTTACCTCAGAGAAATACCCCAAAGGAATAGGCAGCCCCCCACATATAATGACTGTTAGCAAGATGAAAAGACAAACGTAGGAATGAAATAGATTCAGCAAAGTGAGGCCCGATATTCTAGACAGAGCGAGGATAGCAAAGAGAACTATGCAGTCTACAAAAAACCCTAAAACGAAAACCACGCAAAGGGGCAAAAGACCCACCGTGCCGAACTAACAGCACGGCGGTGCACCCCTTTGCTTCTCAGAGCTTCCAGCAAAAGTTAATAGCAAGCTGGACAGAAAAAACAGAAAACAAACTAGAAGCACTTATCTAGCAGAGCAGCAGGCCCAAGGAAAGATGCAGTAGCTCAGATCCAACACTGGAACATTGACAAGGAGCAAGGAAGACAGACTCAGGTGGAGCTAAATAGCAAGGCAGCCAACGAGCTCACCAAAACACCTGAGGGAGGAAGCCCAGAGACTGCAATACCACTTGTGACCACAGAAGTGAACTCAGCCACAGAATTCACAACAACCTGCATAACTTTCAGTCATTCTGAGCTGTCTGTTTGATCAGGCACTGGGTTATTTATCCTATTTTTGGGTACCAAGGTTCCTGAATCTATATCTGCTTTTCTCTTCCTACATTCCCTTTGGAAATGTCCTGGCTTCTTACAGTAATGACAAGTAAACTTTTGATTAGCAGAGCCAGTATTAGCCTGTGCAATTCTTACTGGCTTAGAATTTTCTCTTAAGTCCATTTCTATCCCTACAGCTTTCTGTCTAGCCAGGTGTGGGTCTTCCAAGGTTCTCCAATCAGGGGTTGCGGCCTTAAGCTTTTCCTTCACTTTTGGAGACAATCCATCTATAAAGGTTTTTGTAACTAACCTCATCATTCCTGGAGCGGTTAGATCCATGCCTTCATCTCTGAAATTATTTTCTACACTTAGATAATATTCGTCTACTGATTGTCCAGATTTCTGAGCCACCACTCCCGTTGTTCCTCTCTGCCTCTGTCTCTCCCTCATGAAAACCATTAAGTGATCTACAAATTGTGTACCTGATTCTATCGTTTGTAAGGCACCATCTCCTGCTTGGGGCCTATGTACCTGTAGATTTGCTAATAGCTCATGGAAGAGTCCAGGAGTCATTTTCATTCTACATAATTCTTCTCCATCTGCCCAAACTCCAGCGTGAGTCTGCATAATTTGCTGTATATATTGTGCAAATCTAACTGGACACTGGGTGGGATCTGGTGCGTTATGCAAGAGAGACATGCCTTCAGCGGGGGACCAAGGGAAATATTGTCGAGTTTGGTGATATCTAGTTCCCATTACTCCGTCAGCACCAGGTTCCCTAAAGGGTCTTGGTACTACCCTAACAGGGGCAAGTACAGCGCATGTCTAGGTGTACCACAGGCTAGGCAATCATTTCTCCAGTCTGGATTTTGTTGTCCACAGTGCGGACATACCCATCCTCCTGGTCCGGCTAAACTTTGAGGTGGTGTTTGGAGAAAAGATGGGGCATGTGGGTTAAGGTATGGGGGTGGGGTATTTTTAGATTCCACATTTTGTTTTTCTCCACAGCCTGTGGGTCTAATACACCACTTTTTACTCTGTTCATTATATGTCCATCCCTCATTTTCTGCTACCCTAGAGATATCAATCAATGCTTGGATCTGATCTATCCATTTCTTGTCTCTGATTATGCCTTTTTTCCTTTCCTGAATTCCTTCCCATAGTTTTCTACTAAAAGCTTCTGCCCTAGTAACTCCAAACTTACTAAAAATCTTTTTCAGCCCCTTAGTGGCATCTTCACCACTTCTCTCCTTTATGATAGTATAGATATCTAATTCTTCTGGTTCCGACTTTGTTTGCTTATTCCCCATTTTCTTATCCTGAGCTTTCTTGCCCTAGGTGGCGTTTGGGTATGAGAATACCTCGTTACCTTCTTCCTAAGGAGCTAGGATGTCTTTTTCTTGCCCTAGGTGGCGTTTGGGTATGAGAATACTTCGTTACCTTCTTCCTAAGGAGCTAGGATGTTTAAACTGTGTTGATGTAAGAAAATCCTGATTCCTACACCTATAGCAAACAACACAAATGCAACCAGACAGAAAAAGAAAAAGAACATACAACGTATCTTGTCCCAGGCTAATTTATCTGTCCTGGGCTTATACTATCACATACAACGTATTCTTGTCCCAGGCTAATTTATCTGTCCTGGGCTCATACTATCATACACTTATCCGTCACCAGGTTTTTGTCAAAGACAGGATCAGAGATTGAACATAGGCGCGGAGGTCTCCCCGAAAGGACGCAACCACGTTGCCCAGTGGGACAGTCACTTCTTCTGTTTCAACCCCCTGGGCGGCTTATAGGGCTATTCCCAACTTCCACACACTTTCTATTCACATTCACTCTCATTCAATGCCGTACTCTGTGAGGTGATCAATTCCTAAATAGTTCAAGAACCCGAGCTATAGGTATCCTCCTCTACTAGAACTACCCGCTAAAGAACACGACACAGAAAATCTTACGGACAGTGCAGGGCAGATATAAGAGATCTAACAGTGTCTCTTACCTGGCCAGGTTTTTGTTCATCTGCCGTCCATTATCCCTGATTCTCTTTTCGTTCGTATTCTGCCGGTGTTCTTGAAGGAATACACAGACCTCGGGTCCCTGTTCAGGTGCCAGGAAATGTCGGGATCACACTCAGTCGGAGCAGCCTTTGGAAGTGGGGAATCACCAGAAATAATACACAAGACACGTCTTGTATAGTGTATCACTGGGAAGTCTCTGAAGCACGCCTGCCTTCAAGGTGCTATCCCTTCTTTATATAGTTGTTTCAGTAGGTTTAGTGGTTATACAAGTTTTGCATGTTTAAACAAAGAGACAAAACAGGAAAGAAAGAAAAGAAAAGAAAACAGTTTCGTGGGCGGCAGTTTCACAACAAACAGTACGAAGGCAATTCTACAGACAAGAAAAACAGGATTTCATACTATAGCTAAAATGTCCTTGAATGGACAGGTCAATATTTATCACAAATTCTTTTTTTTTATTTTTGTTCATTGAGGTAATCATTTTTGTTCTGCTCTTCACACACCTACAGTGGGGCAAAAAAGTATTTAGTCAGTCAGCAATAGTGCAAGTTCCACCACTTAAAAAGATGAGAGGCGTCTGTAATTTACATCATAGGTAGACCTCAACTATGGGAGACAAACTGAGAAAAAAAAATCCAGAAAATCACATTGTCTGTTTTTTTATAATTTTTTTTGCATATTATGGTGGAAAATAAGTATTTGGTCAGAAACAAACAATTAAGTTTTTTGGCTCTCACAGACCTGTAACTTCTTCTTTAAGAGTCTCCTCTTTCCTCCACTCATTACCTGTAGTAATGGCACCTGTTTAAACTTGTTATCAGTATAAAAAAGACACCTGTGCACACCCTCAAACAGTCTGACTCCAAACTCCACTATGGTGAAGACCAAAGAGCTGTCAAAGGACACCAGAAACAAAATTGTAGCCCTGCACCAGGCTGGGAAGACTGAATCTGCAATAGCCAACCAGCTTGGAGTGAAGAAATCAACAGTGGGAGCAATAATTAGAAAATGGAAGACATACAAGACCACTGATAATCTCCCTCGATCTGGGGCTCCACGCAAAATCCCACCCCGTGGGGTCAGAATGATCACAAGAACGGTGAGCAAAAATCCCAGAACCACGCGGGGGGACCTAGTGAATGAACTGCAGAGAGCTGGGACCAATGTAACAAGGCCTACCATAAGTAACACACTACGCCACCATGGACTCAGATCCTGCAGTGCCAGACGTGTCCCACTGCTTAAGCCAGTACATGTCCGGGCCCGTCTGAAGTTTGCTAGAGAGCATTTGGATGATCCAGAGGAGTTTTGGGAGAATGTCCTATGGTCTGATGAAACCAAACTGGAACTGTTTGGTAGAAACACAACTTGTCGTGTTTGGAGGAAAAAGAATACTGAGTTGCATCCATCAAACACCATACCTACTGTAAAGCATGGTGGTGGAAACATCATGCTTTGGGGCTGTTTCTCTGCAAAGGGGCCAGGACGACTGATCCGGGTACATGAAAGAATGAATGGGGCCATGTATCGTGAGATTTTGAGTGCAAACCTCCTTCCATCAGCAAGGGCATTGAAGATGAAACGTGGATGGGTCTTTCAACATGACAATGATCCAAAGCACACCGCCAGGGCAACGAAGGAGTGGCTTCGTAAGAAGCATTTCAAGGTCCTGGAGTGGCCTAGCCAGTCTCCAGATCTCAACCCTATAGAAAACCTTTGGAGGGAATTGAAAGTCCGTGTTGCCAAGCGAAAAGCCAAAAACATCACTGCTCTAGAGGAGATCTGCATGGGGGAATGGGCCAACATACCAACAACAGTGTGTGGCAACCTTGTGAAGACTTACAGAAAACGTTTGACCTCTGTCATTCCCAACAAAGGATATATTACAAAGTATTGAGATGAAATTTTGTTTCTGACCAAATACTTATTTTCCACCATAATATGCAAATAAAATGTTAAAAAAACAGACAATGTGATTTTCTGGATTTTTTTTTCTCAGTTTGTCTCCCATAGTTGAGGTCTACCTATGATGTAAATTACAGACGCCTCTGATCTTTTTAAGTGGTGGAACTTGCACTATTGCTGACTGACTAAATACTTTTTTGCCCCACTGTATAATTTTTGCAATTTGATATTACAATAAACAAATAATTTTGGGCTGAAAAAAATAAAGAGCTAAAATAATGTGGTTGAATAGGTATATGCAATATGCTTAAAATAATAACCCATTGTGTTCTATGGTATATCCTATGCCTTGGATTACATGCCTTTGATTGGGGTTCAAATATTTTTGTACCTTTCTCCTGACTGATGACTTTCAACAAGAGATCCTTTTGCTATGTTGTAAGCTGTAACTAAGAAAATGTCAGGAAAACCCTACTATTTACTATTTAATATGAGTTTAAATATGATCGGCTAAGTCTGAACACAATGACGTCCTCAATTATAAGAGGGTGACCACACTTATGCAACCACATGATTTTAGTTTTGTTATTTTTATTTTTCCTCTCAAAATGATTTCACTTTATTTCTCATGAATTTGTATAGATTATGGCTGGCATTAATGGTGGAAAGATGGATTTCATCAACCAAGGTATCATTTTAATCATTATAATGGTGCTGACCTGACAGTATCTGTAGTTTACTGAGCAAAATCCGTCTGACAGGTTCCCTGTAAGTAGCAATTCAGATGATCTCATAACTGGAAGAAAGTCTTTCAACATTCAACTGTTGTGGTAAATTACTGTAATGCTTATAAGACCGTATATATGTACTAAATGATCAAAATGTCACACTTGGAAAACTAATAAACTGCACAGCATACTTTATGGTACTGTTGGCATCTGCAAAGCCTCTGTATTTGATTCAGTCGCTGCAGAACTATTTATCTCATTAAAATGCTGCACACCTAGATGAAGTGCAGTGGACATCAGTGTAAGCCAATTCTGTCAGTCAGGTACCGCTGTTATCCGTTGTCACAGATTTGGTGTAGCATTGGTCAATTTAAAGAAAAAGTCGTCAAAGATGTCAATAAAGCCTTAAAAAGATTGGGCAAAATTAAAATTTTACCAGATGCTTAGTATATTAAAAATATTAAATGGAGCCACACTCATCTACTGGCAATTATCAGGATCCACCGCAGGTTGCTCTTTGGTCTGCGCTTATACCGGAAGGAAAATGTTCTCATTCAAAGTGGCAGCAAGACCAGCGGTGATTGGCTGCCGTGGTCAAGTGTGTTCGGCATCACGTCATCACTGACGTCATCGATGAGCCGTTGCTGAAGTCAATTGACCATGGAAGCCAATCACTTGACCCAGCGGTCCTGCTGCTGCTTTCTTAGCTGCACATTGTGTGGACACACGTTCAAACTCCTCAGTGGCCATAAACACTGCTAAGCAGCTTCTCTTACCTGAGCATCACACTACACTGACCTGAGCACCTGCAGATTTAGTCCTGTGAGCAGAGGTCCTAAGTACATGCAACAGAATCAATAATGCCACACAGCACACGGTGACCTCACTAACCTTCACCAGCCTTTATTATTATTTAAAAGACTGAGTATTTGAAAAAAAAATACCATATGACTTTCCTTTGCATGGTAAGCAAAAAAGTCTGAGTAGCATCTAGTTAACTTGAGTAAGTCTAGTAACAGTAAATTAAGCCACACTAATGTGCCACCGATATCCACCTTACAAACTCACACAAGTGAATAGTGCTTTGGATGGGTGTGCTATAGTACCAGTTACAGTGACATTTGTATAGATGTTCGGTTTCGACAGAGAAGGGGCAACTACAGTGACGGAAACTTTGCTGCCCCTTGTTGTTTGTGGCGTATACATCCTGGAAAAAAATAGAGATTGTCATGTTGAGAGGTGTGTTAAGGAGCAATCTTTTATTATCTTCATTGTAATCTTTCAGTATTAATTTTTATATAGGTAGGGTTTTTAATAATTTCTCTTGATTATGATGTAAAGGAAAAATGAGCAAAAGCTCAAGTTATGCAATTCCATGCAGTCTATATACATAGTAACCATGGTGTTATGACTGCACAAGCACATGGGTAGCAAGCAAACAGCGGGGACAAATTAACTGAGCCTAACAGATGCCTGTTCAGACTATAAAAAGCCCTACTATGACTCTGGTCTGTCCTTACCTGACCACGGAGCTTGATACCCTAAGATAACTCAATGGCACTAAACTCAATAGTGGTTCACCCTGAATGCCCCTTACTAGGGTTGAGCGAAACTGGTCGGCCATTTTCAGAAGTCGCCGACCTTTGGCAAAGTCAGGTTTCATGAAACCCGACCCGATTCCTGTGTGGGGTCGGCCATGAGGTCGGCGATCTTTGCGCAAAAGTCGCGTTTCATTCCGATACCGCAAGTATCGGATATCGGCCGATATTTGCAGTATCGGAATCCATATTTATGTGTAAAATAAAGAATAAAAATAAAAAATAGGGATATACTCACCCTCGGACGCGCCCTGGTACTAACCGCTGTAACCGGCAGCTTCCATTCCTAAGAATGAGCACGTGAAGGACCTTCGATGACGTCGCGGCTTGTGATTGGTCGCGTGAGCGGTCACATGAGCGGTCACGCGACCAATAACAAGCCGCGACGTCATCGAAGGTCCTTCACGCGCTCATTCTTAGGAAGGAAGGCTGCCGGTTAGTACCAGGGCGCGTCCGAGGGTGAGTATATCCCTATTTTTTATTTTTATTCTTTATTTTACACATAAATATGGATCCCAGGGCCTGAAGGAGAGTTTCCTCTCCTTCAGACCCTGGGAACCATTAGTATCCCATTGCACTGCACTGGGTTTCGTGTTTCGGCCGACCCCAACTTTTTAATAGGATCGGCCGATTTCACTCGACCCGACTTTTGAGAAAGTTGGGTTTCGTGAAACCCAACCCGACCCTAAAAAAACAAAAGTCGCTCAACCCTACCCCTAACATCTCTTACACTAGCTATGCCTATATAGAAACTCAGAAGAGAGAAGATTGGTTGACTCTGCCGATTCCTGTACAGACTAGATATCCTGACTCCACAGTGCCTAGTGGAGACTGGGGGTGCAGAGATAAACCTAACTACAGACTAGGAAATGGCAAATCTGGCCTAAGCTGCCTAAAAGGCCCATGAGTTGCTTCACATTCCTCCTAAGGCTAGGTTCACATCGCATTAGTGCCATCCGTTTAACGGATCTGTTAAACAGATGCGCTAACGCTGATGCCCAAAATGTCTTTTTTCTACAATTGTGCTAACGTATGCGCTAACACAAGGTACCATTGCGTTGGCATGCGTTAGCAATATAGGTCTATGCACAGCGAACGTGTCCGTTCACTGTAAGTTAGACCTAACGTACCTGAAAACGAGGTAGACCGCGTTCGAGGGCGCGTCACAAAATAACACATCGTCGCTAGCGCATACCAATTTTGACATGCATTAGGATGCGTTACGATAATGTATGGCAATGGGTACATTAACGGATCCATTACATAGCGATAGTGCCACTTAGTAACGGATCCGTTAAACGGATTGCCCTAACGCGATGTGAACCTAGCCTAAGAAACCAGATGGCAGAGATATTACCTACAAGAGATAAAGGGTGTTGAACAAAAGGAAAGATTCCAGGGAGAATAAAGTTAATAAGGAAATACCAAGCAAGAAATAAAACAATTATGTAAGCAAATATATTGCCTACTTTCTAATGATAAACAGAAGATAGGTGCAAAGTATAGCAAAGTAACAGCAAATAAAAAATCCATAGCTGGAATCTCACAGTCTGGCTTCTAACATCAATGGAATCTCAGAACATCCTAATGAATCTGCCACCAGCAGGAAACAAAATATAAAGCTGCACCCTAAAGGTGATAGGATGAGGAATGAAAACACCTATGATAAACTTAGCAGACTGCTGCCAGAAAAGCAGAACTCAAACACCCAAAGAAAAGGTGTCTCCTGTGGCTCGGCAGAAAGAGAAGCCAACCACAGAATACTTACCCAAGGGATCAAATCCAGGAGCCTGACACATGGTATTAAGTCAACAATATTAAGGGATGCACCCTAAAAATCAGTATAGTCAGGGCTGCCACTAGAAATTTCGGGGCCCCATACTAGCAAAATTTTCGGGGCCCCCTTGAGACTCCGCCCAGGCTCCACCCCAGCCCCGCCTCCAGGCTCCACCCCTCGAACTGTCCACAGTCCCACCGCTCTCTCTTGGAAAAACTCCACTTCTCACCAATCACACATTAACAGTTCCCATCACCAGATCACACATATAGCAGGCAGCTTTTGTTTTGGCCAAAAGATTTTTTAAGCCGCCACCATAACACGGTAGACACTTTTGGCCGGGCCCTACTCTGCTGTAACCTATTAAATATTTGTTAAAATATGCAATACAATTTAGGTATATTTTTATTTATTTTTCAATTTTTAAAATGCCCAATAATATCACATAGAAGGAACAAATACCACAACACCATGACCAGATGACATATTACCACCACAGTGATCGAATAATATCACATACAAGGAACAAATACCACAACACCATGACCAGACCACATATTACCACCACAGTGATCGAATAATATCACATACAAGGAACAAATACCACAACACCATGTCCAGACCACATATTACCACCACATAGTGACTGAATACTACAATTCTGATCAGTAATTTTTAAAAAAGCACCATACTATCACCATAAGTGCCATTATACACAGGAGATCTGTACTTAGTATGCAGTGTCTGTGTACAGATAATATAGTGATCACTAGTGAAATTATACACAGGAGCTCTGTATACAGTGTATAGTGTCAGTGTATAGGTAACACACTGACTCACCAGTGACGTCTCTAGGTGAAGTCCTTCATCTTTCATCCAGCACAGACCGCCATCATTTCATCCAGCCAGGACTTCTCTCTGCAGGAAATAACACAGTTATCTCGAGCTCCGCTTGCAGAACACATTACTTAATTTTTCACAACTTCTACATTACACCACATGAAGAAGGCGACATAGTATCACTCTATACAGTAACAGGACCGCCCCCCATTTAAAACAGTATACTCAAAAAATAAAATAAATACATCACTGCAGTAATAATATCCCTAAATTAGCCCCTATGGTATTAATAATATCACCCAGCCTGGCCCCGTGTGTCTCATTCCTGGCGTCAGCCAGATATTCTCCCATCCTGCCCTCATGAGTATCCATTCTGCCCCATATGATCTCCTTATCCTGCCCCATATGATCGCCCCATGTGATCTCTCCATCCTGCCCCATCTGTCTCCATCATATCCATCCTGCCCCATGATCCTGCACGATCTGTCTCCAATTCTGCCCCCAGTGTCTCCAATCATGCCCCATGTCTCCATTCTGCCCCCTATGTCTCCAACCATGCCCCCATGTCTGCAATCCTGACACTTGTCTCCAATCATGCCCCCTGTGTCTCCATTCTGCCCCATCTGTCTCCAATCCTGCCCCATCTGTCTCCAGTCATGCCCCCATGTCTTTCATCCTGCCCCGTGTCTCCAATCATGCCCCGTATCTCCATTCTGCCCCGTGTCTCGCATTCTGCCCCTGGGTCTCACAGTCTGCCCCTGTGTCCAGCATTCTGCACCTGTCACTGTGTCCAGAATTCTGCCCCTGTCACTGTGTCCAGCATTTCTGCCCCACTGTGTCAGCATTCTGCCCCACTGTGTCCAGCATTCTGCCCCACTGTGTCCAGCATTCTGCCCCACTGTGTCCAACATTCTGCCCCACTGTGTGTCCAGCATTCTGCCCCACTGTGTCCAGCATTCTGCCCCACTGTGTCCAGCATTCTGCCCCACTGTGTCTCGCATTCTGCCCCACTGTGTCCAGCATTCTGCCCCACTGTGTCTCGCATTCTGCCCCAATGTCCAGCATTCTGCCCCTGTCACTGTGTCCAGCATTTCTGCCCCTGTCTCCAGCATTCTGCCCCACTGTGTGTCCAGCATTCTGCCCCACTCTGTGTCCAGCATTCTGCCCCACTGTGTGTCCAGCATTCTGCCCCACTGTGTGTCCAGCATTCTGCCCCACTGCGTGTCCAGCATTTCTGCCCCACTGTGTCCAGCATTTCTGCCCCACTGTGTCCAGCATTTCTGCCCCACTGTGTCCAGCATTTCTGCCCCACTGTGTCCAGCATTTCTGCCCCACTGTGTCCAGCATTTCTGCCCCACTGTGTCCAGCATTTCTGCCCCACTGTGTCCAGCATTTCTGCCCCTGTGTCCACCATTCTGTCCCACTGTGTCCAGCATTTCTGCCCCACTGTGTCCAGCATTTCTGCCCCACTGTGTCCAGCATTTCTGCCCCACTGTGTCCAGCATTTCTGCCTCACTGTGTCCAGCATTTCTGCCCCACTGTGTCCAGCATTTCTGCCCCACTGTGTCCAGCATTTCTGCCCCACTGTGTCCAGCATTTCTGCCCCTGTGTGTCCAGCATTCTGCCCCACTGTGTCCAGCATTCTGCCCCACTGTGTCCACCATTCTGCCCCACTGTGTCCGGCATTTCTGCCCCTGTGTCACTGTGTCCAGCATTCTGCCCCACTGTGTCCACCATTCTGCCCCTGTGTGTCCACCATTCTGCCCCTGTGTGTCCACCATTCTGTCCCACTGTGTCCAGCATTTCTGCCCCACTGTGTCCAGCATTTCTGCCCCACTGTGTCCAGCATTCTGCCCCACTGTGTCCACCATTCTGCCCCACTGTGTCCAGCATTTCTGCCCCTGTGTGTCCACCATTCTGCCCCACTGTGTCCACCATTCTGCCCCACTGTGTCCAGCATTTCTGCCCCACTGTGTCCGGCATTTCTGCCCCTGTGTGTCCAGCATTCTGCCCCACTGTGTCCACCATTCTGCCCCTGTGTGTCCATCATCCTGCCCCCCGGATCGCAGCAGCTCTCAAAGAAAAAAAAAAACACAACTTCTTACCTGGCCAAGCTCCAGCGCCGGGTGAAGCTCCCTCTCCAGGCTCCACACAGACGCACTCGCCGCCGGGCCCGGCGGCTGACAATGACGTCAGACGCCGGCAACGCCGGCGAGTGCGCACTGCGGCCCTATTCAGCCGCCAGCCTCAGACTGGCTGGCGGCTGTTAACTATTGACGTGCGGGCGCGGGCCCGCACGTCAATAGTGTGCCGCTGCCGCAGCGCCTGCAGGGGGGGCTCGGTGACCAGATGAGACGGGGCCCGATGCGGGCCCCCTCTGCTCACCGGGCCCCATACGCCAGTCACGGCTGTCATGCCCTGATGGCGGCCCTGAGTATAGTTGTAAAATGCACCTGACTTATTAATTATATCAGACATCTGGCTCCTAGAAGTGAAAGCTCAGGTTCCCAAACATTATCTTTGAAGACGTCTAACATATTTGAAAACAGCACTTCAATTTTGATGTATCACATGTAATTATATTAGAAAGGGTAAAGAGAGGGACGCAATAGCGCAGTTACCAAAATAACTATCAGTTTACTGTAAGGTAAAATTCTCACCTTTACATGTTGTGAGTAGAGTTGAGCGACCTTGACCTTTTTAGAGTCGAGCCGGGTTTTGCGAAACCCGACTATGTCCAAAGTCGGGTCGAGTGAAATCGGCCGATTATGACGTAAAGTCGGGATCGACCGAAACACGAAACCCAATGCAAGTCAATGGGGCAGCATAGTCGGCAGTGAGTGGGGGCCAGGAAAACACCTAGAGTGGCCATTTTAATGTCAAAACCATCCATTCTTCTTAATGAAGCTTGTCAAGCGTAATTTACCTTATAATAATTGGAAGGCATTTGAAATTGGGGGTCATTTGGCTAAAGTTGTGGGGGGTAGGGCTGGTTCAAGTAATTAGTGGGCCCAGGAAATCTGGACCACGTCACGGCAGTGGAGCAGGGAGAGGTAAGTATTTCAACTTTGCAAGTGCTGTGAACCTGAGCAAGCAGGGGGGGCCCACTCGTTGGCATTGGCACTGGCACAGGGCCCCTCAAAGTACAGCGGTGTGTTTGCACGGCGGGGGCGCCTCCCACCGGCAGCAACACTTTTGCGTACTATGAGAGGCCCTGTGCCAGTGACGTCGCCAACTAGTATTCCTCCCCCCACCTGATGAAGGAACCTGCACTTTCATCTGCACCTTCCTCTTTGTCCCCGTGTAAGGTGGTATGGTATGCGGGAAGAGCAACCTGACTTTCAGCAGGGTCACAATGTTGTTGTGTAGCGTGCACGGGGAATGTTGCGTTATGGGTCAATGTACCAGCAGACTCATCTATCACTGGCTGGGCAATGGGCACGATGAAGTGGAAACACAGATATAGGCCCAAAGAAGAAAGTGGGCTAAATGCAGTTCAAAATTGGTAACACAGGAATAACCAGGGGGCATTGCAGTGGAGGACAACTGGAATGAGAGGCTGACACAGAGAGTAGGGCCAAATCAGTAAGTAGTCGAAATGCAGTTCAAAATTGGCAACCGTAGTAAACAGGCGGCACAGCTTTGTTCAGTGGAGGAGAACAGCAAGGAGTGGCAGACACCGATAGTAGGCCCCAAACCAACTAGTACGCCAAATGCAGTTGTTCCATTTAACCACAATTTAATGAGAGCCTGAAGATAGAAGCTCAGGAAAGGCAACCTGGGGAACACCTTGGAGTGTAACACACCATCTCTCTCCACCCCATACCCATTTTGTATGGCCTAATGCAGTGTACTTTTCTACAACTACTAAACGAGAGTCGGAAGACCGAAGCAATGGCAAGGAAACCTGGGGAACACCTTAGAGTGTAACACACCCTCTCTCTACACCCCATACCCAATTTGAAGGCCTAATGCAGTGTAGTTTCCAAGAACTACTAAACGAGAGCCGGAAGATCGAAGCTCAGGAAAGGCAACCTGGGGAACACCTTGGAGTGTAACACACCCTCTCGCTACACCCCATACCCAATTTGAAGGCCTAATGCAGCGTAGTTTCCAACAACTACTAAACGAGAGCCGGAAGATCGAAGCTCAGGAAAGGCAACCTGGGGAACACCTTGGAGTGTAACACACCCTCTCTCTACACCCCATACCCAATTTGAAGGCCTAATGCAGTGTAGTTTCCAAGAACTACTAAACGAGAGCCGGAAGATCGAAGCTCAGGAAAGGCAACCTGGGGAACACCTTGGAGTGTAACACACCCTCTCGCTACACCCCATACCCAATTTGAAGGCCTAATGCAGCGTAGTTTCCAACAACTACTAAACGAGAGCCGGAAGATCGAAGCTCAGGAAAGGCAACCTGGGGAACACCTTGGAGTGGAACACACCATCTCTCTACACCCCATACCCAATTTGAAGGCCTAATGCAGAGTAGTTTCCAAGAACTACTAAACGAGAGCCGGAAGATCGAAGCTCAGGAAAGGCAACCTGGGGAACACCTTGGAGTGTAACACAACGTCTCTCTACACGACGGAAGGGCTGATTCTTAGGAAGGAAGGCTGTTGGAAATAAGCATTGCGCGTCCGAGGGTGATTATATTCTTATTAGGTATATACTCACCCTCGGACGCGCCCTGCTTCTTTATTTGGAATGAATGTTTATTTGCAATGTGGTGTTGACTTTCTCTATTATTTTGGTAATTAATGATTTTATTATTTTCATTATTTTGCATCTTCTCGGCAATAATATAAAGAAGACGCGACAGGACAACACTCGGTGGATGCCATATGTGTGTTTTCAATTTAAAAAAACTTTCAGTTAACTACTTGCAGGAGAAAGTAATTGTAGCTGGTGGCCATTTTTAGTACTGTACCAGATTAGAGTTGTGTGTTTGTTTTTAATGTTAAAATGTCTGCATTTGATATCTCACCAGTATTTTCTTTTTTATAAGCAAAATACTTATTTTTATATTTTCTGATGTTGGTTCCAGGGGTACACGGCCAGCAGTGCCCTGGTCAGTGTAGTAGTAGTTGAAAGAATGGACCGCAGACAGGCATCGAAGGCCTAAAATAATAACACATGGCTGTAGGCAATTTTAAATTGGTTCCAGGGGTACACGGACAGCAGTGGTGTGGTCAGTGGAGGCCTAGTGGAAGGAGTGACCGCAGACAGGCATCGAAGGCCTAAAATAATAACACATGGCTGTAGGCAATTTTAAATTGGTTCCAGGGGTACACGGACAGCAGTGGTGTGGTCAGTGGAGGCCTAGTGGAAGGAGTGACCGCAGACAGGCATCGAAGGCCTAAAATAATAACACATGGCTGTAGGCAATTTTAAATTGGTTCCAGGGGTACACGGGCAGCAGTGACCTGGTCAGTGTAGTAGTAGTTGAAAGAATGGACCGCAGACAGGCATCGAAGGCCTAAAATAAAAAAATTGGGCTGGCTGTAGGCAATTTTAAATTGGTTCCAGGGGTACACGGGCAGCAGTGACCTGGTCAGTGTAGTAGTAGTTGAAAGAATGGACCGCAGACAGGCATCGAAGGCCTAAAATAAAAAAATTGGGCTGGCTGTAGGCAATTTTAAATTGGTTCCAGGGGTACACGGGCAGCAGTGGTGTGGTCAGTGGAGGCCTAGTGGAAGGAGTGACCGCAGACAGGCATCGAAGGCCTAACATAACAAACTTGGGCTGGCTGTAGGCAATTTTAAATTGGTTCCAGGGGTACACGGGCAGCAGTGGTCTGGTCAGTGGAAGTCTAGTGGAAGGAGTGACCGCAGACAGGCATCGAAGGCCTAAAATAATAACACATGGCTGTAGGCAATTTTAAATTGGTTCCAGGGGTACACGGACAGCAGTGGTGTGGTCAGTGGAGGCCTAGTGGAAGGAGTGACCGCAGACAGGCATCGAAGGCCTAAAATAATAACACATGGCTGTAGGCAATTTTAAATTGGTTCCAGGGGTACACGGGCAGCAGTGACCTGGTCAGTGTAGTAGTAGTTGAAAGAATGGACCGCAGACAGGCATCGAAGGCCTAAAATAAAAAAATTGGGCTGGCTGTAGGCAATTTTAAATTGGTTCCAGGGGTACACGGGCAGCAGTGACCTGGTCAGTGTAGTAGTAGTTGAAAGAATGGACCGCAGACAGGCATCGAAGGCCTAAAATAAAAAAATTGGGCTGGCTGTAGGCAATTTTAAATTGGTTCCAGGGGTACACGGGCAGCAGTGGTGTGGTCAGTGGAGGCCTAGTGGAAGGAGTGACCGCAGACAGGCATCGAAGGCCTAAAATAATAACACATGGCTGTAGGCAATTTTAAATTGGTTCCAGGGGTACACGGGCAGCAGTGACCTGGTCAGTGTAGTAGTAGTTGAAAGAATGGACCGCAGACAGGCATCGAAGGCCTAAAATAAAAAAATTGGGCTGGCTGTAGGCAATTTTAAATTGGTTCCAGGGGTACACGGGCAGCAGTGACCTGGTCAGTGTAGTAGTAGTTGAAAGAATGGACCGCAGACAGGCATCGAAGGCCTAACATAACAAACTTGGGCTGGCTGTAGGCACTTTTAAATTGGTTCCAGGGGTACACGGGCAGCAGTGGTGTGGTCAGTGGAAGTCTAGTGGAAGGAGTGACCGCAGACAGGCATCGAAGGCCTAAAATAATAACACATGGCTGTAGGCAATTTTAAATTGGTTCCAGGGGTACACGGACAGCAGTGGTGTGGTCAGTGGAGGCCTAGTGGAAGGAGTGACCGCAGACAGGCATCGAAGGCCTAAAATAATAACACATGGCTGTAGGCAATTTTAAATTGGTTCCAGGGGTACACGGGCAGCAGTGACCTGGTCAGTGTAGTAGTAGTTGAAAGAATGGACCGCAGACAGGCATCGAAGGCCTAAAATAAAAAAATTGGGCTGGCTGTAGGCAATTTTAAATTGGTTCCAGGGGTACACGGGCAGCAGTGACCTGGTCAGTGTAGTAGTAGTTGAAAGAATGGACCGCAGACAGGCATCGAAGGCCTAAAATAAAAAAATTGGGCTGGCTGTAGGCAATTTTAAATTGGTTCCAGGGGTACACGGGCAGCAGTGACCTGGTCAGTGTAGTAGTAGTTGAAAGAATGGACCGCAGACAGGCATCGAAGGCCTAAAATAAAAAAATTGGGCTGGCTGTAGGCACTTTTAAATTGGTTCCAGGGGTACACGGGCAGCAGTGGTCTGGTCAGTGGAAGTCTAGTGGAAGGAGTGACCGCAGACAGGCATCGAAGGCCTAAAATAATAACACATGGCTGTAGGCAATTTTAAATTGGTTCCAGGGGTACACGGACAGCAGTGGTGTGGTCAGTGGAGGCCTAGTGGAAGGAGTGACCGCAGACAGGCATCGAAGGCCTAAAATAATAACACATGGCTGTAGGCAATTTTAAATTGGTTCCAGGGGTACACGGGCAGCAGTGACCTGGTCAGTGTAGTAGTAGTTGAAAGAATGGACCGCAGACAGGCATCGAAGGCCTAAAATAAAAAAATTGGGCTGGCTGTAGGCAATTTTAAATTGGTTCCAGGGGTACACGGGCAGCAGTGACCTGGTCAGTGTAGTAGTAGTTGAAAGAATGGACCGCAGACAGGCATCGAAGGCCTAAAATAAAAAAATTGGGCTGGCTGTAGGCAATTTTAAATTGGTTCCAGGGGTACACGGGCAGCAGTGACCTGGTCAGTGTAGTAGTAGTTGAAAGAATGGACCGCAGACAGGCATCGAAGGCCTAAAATAAAAAAATTGGGCTGGCTGTAGGCAATTTTAAATTGGTTCCAGGGGTACACGGGCAGCAGTGGTGTGGTCAGTGGAGGCCTAGTGGAAGGAGTGACCGCAGACAGGCATCGAAGGCCTAAAATAATAACACATGGCTGTAGGCACTTTTAAATTGGTTCCAGGGGTACACGGGCAGCAGTGGTCTGGTCAGTGGAAGTCTAGTGGAAGGAGTGACCGCAGACAGGCTTCGAAGGCCTAACATAACAAAATTGGGCTGGCTGTAGGCACTTTAAATTGGTTCCAGGGGTACATGGGCAGCAGTGTATGGTCAGTGGAAGTCTAGTGGAAGGAGTGACGGCAGACAGTCTTCGAAGGCCTAACATAACAAAATTGGGCTGACTGTAGGCACTTTTAAATTGGTTCCAGGGTAACACGGCCAGCAGTGGCCTGGTCAGTGTAGTAGTTGTAGAAAGAAGGGACCGCAGACAGGCTTCGAAGGCCTAACATAACAAAAATGTCAAAACAATGGTATTGTCAGTGCCAGGCATTGAAGGATGTCAGCGGCTAGACTACACATTGGTGAAGCTGTGAGAGATAATTTTGCTAGTGGTACAGCACTGTTTGAGCTGGGGGGGGGAACTGTCTTGTGGCCGGCGGTACAGGCACAGGGCCCCTCATATTACAACGGTGTGTCTGACGTTGGGTGCGCACCACCACCGCCAGAGACACTTTATTGTACTATGAGGGACCCAGTGGCAGTGCCGTCGACCAAAAGCGGCCACACCCACCTCTTCAGACAAACAGCACTCTCAAGGGTCCAAGCGCAAAGTGGCGATAGCACGGCCCCGTGTGGGGAGTTTGGCCATTTCGTGAGGTGGAAACATGTCGTATGCTGGACAATCAGGTGAAGAAAATTACGAGATTGGAAAAGTCATTCAGAATAGTCCACAGGCAAGACCTTTTCATAGGAAAGCTAGGTGTCAGCCGGGCAGGGTGGGGCAAAAGATTTTGAAATCCAGTTGTGGTTCATTTTAATGAAGGTTAGATCATCTACATTTTGGGTAGCCAGACGAGTCCTTTTTTCTGTTAGTATTGAACCTGCAGCACTGAATACTCTTTCTGATAGGACACTAGCTGCCGGGCAAGCAAGCTCCTGCAATGCATATTCTGCCAATTCTGGCCAGGTGTCTAATTTGGATGCCCAGTAATCAAATGGGAATGACGGTTGAGGGAGAACGTCGATAAGGGATGAAAAATAGTTTGTAACCATACTGGACAAATGTTGTCTCCTGTCACTTTGAATTGATGCTGCAGTACCTGTCCTGTCTGCGGTCATAGAAAAATCACTCCACAACCTGGTCAGAAAACCCCTCTGTCCAACGCCACTTCTGATTTCTGCCCCTCTAACACCTCTGGTCTGCTGGCCCCTGGAGCTCGTGTGAGAACGATCACGGGCGCTGTGTGCAGGGAATGCCAGAAGCAAACGGTCAACAAGAGTTGATTGTTTTGTTGCTAATATTAGTTCCAAGTTCTCATGTGGCATAATATTTTGCAATTTGCCTTTATAGCGAGGATCAAGGAGGCAGGCCAACCAGTAATCGTCATCGTTCATCATTTTTGTAATGCGTGTGTCCCTTTTGAGGATACGCAAGGCATAATCCGCCATGTGGGCCAAAGTTCCCGTTGTCAAATCTGCGGTTGTGCTTGGTTGAGGGGCAGTTGCAGGCAAATCTACGTCACTTGTGTCCCTCAAAA
This sequence comes from Ranitomeya imitator, assembly GCF_032444005.1. Classification (NCBI taxonomy): domain Eukaryota; kingdom Metazoa; phylum Chordata; class Amphibia; order Anura; family Dendrobatidae; genus Ranitomeya; species Ranitomeya imitator. The sequence continues at coordinate 170,708,669 of NC_091287.1, forward strand.
AACCAGAACCCGGCCTTGCCACGCCACCAATTTCCCGTGCCCCCGGGAAAGCTTCCTCATTAAAAATATACTCATCCCCATCATCCTCCTCATCCTCCACCTCCTCTTCGCCCGGTACCTCGTCATGTACACTGCCCTGACCAGACAATCGCTGACTGTCATCAAGGCTTTCCTCTTCCTCTGGTGCAGACGCCTGATCCTTTATGTGCGTCAAACTTTGCATCAGCAGACGCATTAGGGGGATGCTCATGCTTATTATGGCGTTGTCTGCACTAACCAGCCGTGTGCATTCCTCAAAACACTGAAGGACTTGACACATGTCTTGAATCTTCGACCACTGCACACCTGACAACTCCATGTCTGCCATCCTACTGCCTGCCCGTGTATGTGTATCCTCCCACAAAAACATAACAGCCCGCCTCTGTTCGCACAGTCTCTGAAGCATGTGCAGTGTTGAGTTCCACCTTGTTGCAACGTCTATGATTAGGCGATGCTGGGGAAGGTTCAAAGAACGCTGATAGGTCTGCATACGGCTGGAGTGTACAGGCGAACGGCGGATATGTGCGCAAAGTCCACGCACTTTGAGGAGCAGGTCGGATAACCCCGGATAACTTTTCAGGAAGCACTGCACCACCAGGTTTAAGGTGTGAGCCAGGCAAGGAATGTGTTTCAGTTGGGAAAGGGAGATGGCAGCCATGAAATTCCTTCCGTTATCACTCACTACCTTGCCTGCCTCAAGATCTACAGTGCCCAGCCACGACTGCGTTTCTTGCTGCAAGAACTCGGACAGAACTTCCGCGGTGTGTCTATTGTCGCCCAAACACTTCATAGCCAATACAGCCTGCTGACGTATGCCAGTAGCTGCCCCATAATGGGAGACCTGGTGTGCAACAGTGGCAGGTGCGGATGGAGTGTTTGTGCGACTGCGGTCTGTGGACGAGCTCTTGCTTCTGCAGGAGGACGAGGAGGAGGAGGAGGAGGGGGTGCGAACGGCTACAGACAACTGTTTACTAGACCGTGGGCTAGGCAGAACTGTCCCAAACTTGCTGTCCCCTGTGGACCCTGAATCCACCACATTTACCCAGTGTGCCGTGATGGACACGTAACGTCCCTGGCCATGCCTACTGGTCCATGCATCTGTTGTCAGGTGCACCTTTGTGCTCACAGATTGCCTGAGTGCATGGACGATGCGCTCTTTAACATGCTGGTGGAGGGCTGGGATGGCTTTTCTGGAAAAAAAGTGTCGACTGGGTAGCTCGTAGCGTGGTACAGCGTAGTCCATCAGGTCTTTGAAAGCTTCGCTTTCAACTAACCGGTAGGGCATCATCTCTAACGAGATTAGTCTAGCTATGTGGGCGTTCAAACCCTGTGTACGCGGATGCGAGGCTAAGTATTTCCTTTTTCTAACCATAGTCTCATGTAGGGTGAGCTGGACTGGAGAGCTGGAGATCGTGGAACTAGCGGGGGTGCCGGTGGACATGGCAGACTGAGAGACGGTGGGAGATGGTATTGTTGCCGCCGGTGCCCTAGATGCAGTGTTTCCTACTACGAAACTGGTGATTCCCTGACCCTGACTGCTTTGGCCTGGCAAAGATACCTGCACAGATACAGCAGGTGGTGCGCTAAATGGTGGTCCTACACTGCCGGAAGGGATGTTGCGTTGATGACTAGCTTCATTGGCCGAGGGTGCAACAACCTTAAGGGACGTTTGGTAGTTAGTCCAAGCTTTCAAATGCATGGTGGTTAAATGTCTATGCATGCAACTAGTATTGAGACTTTTCAGATTCTGACCTCTGCTTAAGGAAGTAGAACATTTTTGACAGATGACTTTGCGCTGATCAATTGGATGTTGTTTAAAAAAATGCCAGACTGCACTCTTTCTAGCATCGGATACCTTTTCAGGCATTGCAGACTGAGCTTTAACCGGATGGCCACGCTGTCCTCCACCAGGTTTTGGCTTTGCCACGCGTTTTGGGCAAGATACGGGCCCGGCAGATGGAACCTGTGGCGATGTTGATGCCTGCTGCGGCCCCTCCTCCTCCTCTGCTTCAGAACTGCTGCCGCCTGCACCCTGTTCCCCCAATGGCTGCCAATCGGGGTCAAGAACTGGGTCATCTAATAACTCTTCTTGTACCTCCTGCGCAACTTCGTCTGTGTCACCGTGTCGTTCGGTGGTATAGCGTTCGTGATGGGGCAACATAGTCTCATCAGGGTCTGATTCTTGATCAGCACCCTGCGAGGGCAATGTTGTGGTCTGAGTCAAAGGACCAGCATAGTAGTCTGGCTGTGGCTGTGCGTCAGTGCACTCCATGTCAGATTCAATTTGTAATGGGCATGGACTGTTAACTGCTTCACTTTCTAAGCCAGGGACGGTATGTGTAAAGAGCTCCATGGAGTAACCCGTTGTGTCGCCTGCTGCATTCTTCTCTGTTGTTGTTTTTGCTGAAGAGGACAAGGAAGTGACTTGTCCCTGACCGTGAACATCCACTAACGACGCGCTGCTTTTACTTTTACCAGTTTCACGAGATGAGGCAAAAGAGCTAGAGGCTGAGTCAGCAAGATAAGCCAAAACTTGCTCTTGCTGCTCCGGCTTTAAAAGCGGTTTTCCTAATCCCAGAAAAGGGAGCGTTCGAGGCCTTGTGTAGCCGGACGACGAACCTGGCTCCACAGCTCCAGACTTAGGTGCAATATTTTTTCCCCCACGACCACCTGATGCTCCACCACTACCACTACCCTCATTACCAGCTGACAATGAACGCCCCCGGCCACGACCTCTTCCACTAGACTTCCTCATTGTTTTAAAAACGTAACCAAACTAACGTTATTTGTTGCAGTCACACAACTTACACGGTGAGCTATAACTTCTGTATGATTTAGCTACCCCTTTACAGGTTGGTGAGACCACAGCGAAAATCAGGCCCAATGTTACACACTCTTTTTTTGGTGGCTGCAAATTAGAGAGATGCCCCACACGCAGGACTGTCACTGAAGCACAAATGTTAATATTAATGTCACACTATTATTTTTTTTTTATTTTTATTTTTTTCAGGAACACTTTAGAAACCCCCCCAAAAAAAAAAAATAGATTTTTGCAGGGAGAATTTAGAAAACAAATGTAACAAACTATATGCTTTCTATGGGCCACTGAGTGAGAGATGACGCACACAGGAATCAGGAGTGGCACACAAGCCCAGAGGCCAATATTTTTCTACCAATGATTGATGGAGTTATTTTCTCTGGTAGATTTTGGAACCCAAATCAAGGAAAAAAAATGTAGGCTTTCTATGGACCACAATTGGAGAGAGAGAGAGAGAGAGATGGCACACCCAGGAGTCAAGACTGGCACACAAGCAGAAAGGCCAATATTAATCTCCCACTGTTTTTTTTGGTTGTTTTTTTTTTTTTTTTTTTCAGGGAGACTTTAGAAAAAAAAATAATAAAAAAAATATGATTTTATCAGGAAGAATTTAGAAACCAAATAAAATAAAATGATTTTTTCAGGGAGAATTTAGAAAACAAATAAAACCAAAAATAGGCGTTCTATGGCCCACTGACTGAGAGATGACGCACCCAGGAGTCAAGACTGGCACACAAGCAGAAAGGCCAATATTAATCTCCCACTGTTTTTTTTGGTTGTTTTTTTTTTTTTTTTTTCAGGGAGACTTTAGAAAAAAAAATAATAAAAAAAATATGATTTTATCAGGAAGAATTTAGAAACCAAATAAAATAAAATGATTTTTTCAGGGAGAATTTAGAAAACAAATAAAACCAAAAATAGGCGTTCTATGGCCCACTGACTGAGAGATGACGCACCCAGGAGTCAAGACTGGCACACAAGCAGAAAGGCCAATATTAATCTCCCACTGTTTTTTTTTTTTTTTTTCAGGGAGACTTTAGAAAAAAAAATAATAAAAAAAATATGATTTTATCAGGAAGAATTTAGAAACCAAATAAAATAAAATAATTTTTTCAGGGAGAATTTAGAAAACAAATAAAACCAAAAATAGGCGTTCTATGGCCCACTGACTGAGAGATGACGCACACAGGAGTCAGGAGTGGCACACAAACCCAGAGGCCAATATTTTTCTACCAATGATTGATGTAGTTATTTTCTCTGGTAGATTTTAGAACCCAAATCAAGGAAAAAAAATATAGGCTTTCTATGGACCACAATTGGAGAGAGAGAGAGAGAGAGAGAGAGAGAGAGAGAGAGAGAGAGAGATGGCACACCCAGGAGTCAAGACTGGCACACAAGCAGAAAGGCCAATATTAATCTCCCACTGTTTTTTTGGTTGTTTTTTTTTTTTTTTTTTTTCAGGGAGACTTTAGAAATAAAAATAATAAAAAAAATATGATTTTATCAGGAAGAATTTAGAAACCAAATAAAATAAAATGATTTTTTCAGGGAGAATTTAGAAAACAAATAAAACCAAAAATATGCGTTCTATGGCCCACTGACTGAGAGAGAGAGAGAGATGGAACGCTTAGTACTGGCACACAAGCCCAAAGGGCAATATTAATCTCCCTTTTTTTTTCCAGGGAGAATTTCTGAAACCCAAAAAAAAAATAAAATAGGCTTTCTATGGCCCACTATTTGTGAGAGAGATGGGACGCTCAGGACTGGCACAGATGGCACGCTCAGGACTGGCACAGAAGCCCAGAGGCCAATATTAATCTCCCTTTTTTTCTGGGAGAATTTATAAAACCAAAAAAATATTTAAATAGGCTTTCTATGGCCCACTATTTGTGAGAGAGATGGCACGCTCAGGACTGGCACAGATGGCACGCTCACAACTGGCACAGAAGCCCAGAGGCCAATATTAATCTCCCTTTTTTTCTGGGAGAATTTATAAAACCAAAAAAATATTTAAATAGGCTTTCTATGGCCCACTATTTGTGAGAGAGATGGCACGCTCAGGACTGGCACAGATGGCACGCTCACAACTGGCACACAAGCCCAGAGGCCAATATTAATCTCCCTTTTTTCAGGGAAAATTTATAAAACCAAAAAAAAAATTAAATAGGCTTTCTATGGCCCACTATTTGTGAGAGAGATGGCACGCTCAGGACTGGCACAGATGGCACGCTCACAACTGGCACACAAGCCCAGAGGCCAATATTAATCTCCCTTTTTTCAGGGAAAATTTATAAAACCAAAAAAAAAATTAAATAGGCTTTCTATGGCCCACTATTTGTGAGAGAGATGGGACGCTCAGGACTGGCACAGATGGCACGCTCAGGACTGGCACAGAAGCCCAGAGGCCAATATTAATCTCCCTTTTTTTCAGGGAGAATTTATAAAACCCAAAAAAAAATAAAATAGGCTTTCTATGGCCCACTATTTGTGAGAGAGATGGCACACTCAGGACTGGCACACAAGCCCAAAGGCCAATATTAATCTCCCACTGTATTTTTATCAGGGAGAATTTATACACCCCACAAAAAAAAATACAGAAAAATGAAAAGGCTTTCTATGGCCCACTATGTGAGAGAGATGGCACACACAGGGATGGCACTCTAGCAGAAATGCCAAATTGCCAATCTTAATCTCCCACCAAAAAAAAAAAAAAAAAAAAAACAGGGAATGTCCTACAATTACTATCTCCCTGCCTGCAGTAATCTCAGCCAGGTATGGCAGGCAGCTACTATCTCCCTGCCTGCAGTAATCTCAGCCAGGTATGGCAGGCAGCAATAAGGAGTGGACTGATGCACAAATGAAATAAAAAGTGTGGACAAACAAAAAAGATAGCTGTGCAGAAAGGAAGGAACAAGAGGATTTGTGCTTTGAAAAAAGCAGTTGGTTTGCACAGCGGCGTACACACAGCAATGCAGCTATCAGGGAGCCTTCTAGGGCAGCCCAATGAGCTACAGCGCTGAGGGGAAAAAAAAAAAAAAAAAAAATTCCACTGTCCCTGCACACCGAGGGTGGTGTTGGACAGTGCAAATCGCTGCAGCACAAGCGGTTTTGTGGTTAATGGACCCTGCCTAACGCTATCCCTGCTTCTGACAAAGCGGCAGCAACCTCTCCCTAAGCTCAGATCAGCAGCAGTAAGATGGCGGTCGGCGGGAACGCCTCTTTATAGCCCCTGTGACGTCGCAGACAGCAAGCCAATCACTGCAATGCCCTTCTCTAAGATGGTGGGGACCAGGACCTATGTCATCACGCTGCCCACACTCTGCGTTTACCTTCATTGGCTGAGAAATGGCGCTTTTCGCGTCATTGAAACGCGACTTTGGCGCGAAAGTCGCGTACCGCATGGCCGACCCCGCACAGGGGTCGGATCGGGTTTCATGAAACCCCGACTTAGCCAAAAGTCGGCGACTTTTGAAAATGTTCGACCCGTTTCGCTCAACCCTAGTTGTGAGTATGCACAGCACATATAGTAAGTATGATAGGAGGGCTGCAGATGGCATGGGACCTGCGAATGACCTTCAAGAAATTCTGGATCGGATATTCAAGATTCCGACAATTCTGCGCTCCTCCAAAATCAGGCAAGGGAATCACAGAGTTCAGAAGAGTACTTTATTCAGGGCTATAATACTACGCGTTTTGTGGACATCCTGTCCACTTCCTCAGGTACATAGCCAATCAAATGTGCGTGGCTATGTACCTGAGGAAGTGGACAGGACGTCCACGAAACGCATAGCTTTATAGCCCTGAATAAAGTACTCTTCTGAACTCTGTGATTCCCTTGCCTGATTTTGGAGGAGCGCGGAATTGTCGGCATCTTGACTATCCTATCCAGAATCTATAATATAACGGTGGGAGCGTCACTCTGTCCGAAGCCTTTATAGACTGCGCAAGCGCGAAGCACCGCATCTGCGCAGTCTGGACCAGAGTGACGCAGCCGAACTTAATTATCCCCCCCATAATATACCGGCCGTGGGGGCTCCATACCCCACTCCCACCCCCTGTGCACCCCACCCCCTGTGCACAACCCCCTCCCACCCCCTGTGCGCCCATCCCCCGTGTGCCCCTCCCCCCCACGTGCCCCACCCCCTCGCTGTGATTAAAATACTCACCTAGCTTCCGGATCCCTCGCGGCAGCGTCCTCTTCTGGCCGCAGCCTCTCCTGTATGCGGTCACGTGGGACCGCCGATTACAGTACTGAATATGCGGCTCTGCCCCTTTGGGAGGCGGAGCCGCATATTCATGATTTTAATCGGCGGCCCCACGTGACCGCATACAGGAGAGGCTGCGGCCAGAAGAGGACGCTGCAACGAGGGATCCGGAAGCTAGGTGAATATTTTAATCACAGCGGGGGGGGTCGGGGGCACGCGGGGGGGGCGCACAGGGGGTGGGAGGGGATTGACCTGGATCTGCATTTTAAACACTAATATTCATATGTTCCCTGCAGCAAACGCTGCTGCAGGGAACATATGAATCGTGGCTTCAGCACCAGTGGGGGGGACAGCGCTTAATGTAGCGCTGTCTCCTGCACGGCACACGGACTGCACACGGACAATGTCCGTGTGTGGTACGAGTTTTACACGGACCCATTGACTTTAATGGGTCTGTGTAATAGGTGCGCTCCCACGAACACTGACATGTCTCCGTGTTTGGCACACGGAGACACGGTCCGCAAAAAATCAATGACATCTGAAAAGATGCATTGATTTTTATGTGTCTACGTGTGTCAGTGGCTCCGGTACGTGAGGAAACTGTCACTGTCATATAGCCAGCGCCGCACTCAAGCAGTAAGCACAGCCGCCCCCAGCACAGCCGCCCCAGCACAGCCACAGCTACAGCCACGCACAGCCGCCCTAGCACAGCCACGCACAGCCGCCCCCAGCACAGCCACAGCCACGCACAGCCGCCCCCAGCACAGCCGCCCCCAGCACAGCCACCCCAGCACAGCCACGCACAGCCACCCCAGAACAGCCACAGCCACGCACAGCCGCCCCCAGCACAGCCACCCCAGCACAGCCACCCCAGCACAGCCACAGCCATGCACAGCCGCCCCTAGCATAGCCACAGCCACGCACAGCCGCCCCCAGCACAGCCGCCCCAGCACAGCCACAGCTACAGCCACGCACAGCCGCCCCAGCACAGCCACGCACAGCCGCCCCAGCACAGCCACGCACAGCCACCCCAGCACAGCCACGCACAGCCGCCCCCAGCACAGCCACAGCCACGCACAGCCGCCCCCAGCACAGCCGCCCCCAGCACAGCCACGCACAGCCACCCCAGCACAGCCATGAACAGCCACCCCAGCACAGCCACAGCCACGCACAGCCGCCCCCAGCACAGCCGCCCCAGCACAGCTACCCCAGCACAGCCACAGCCATGCACAGCCGCCCCCAGCACAGCCACAGCCACGCACAGCCGACCCCAGCACAGCCGCCCCAGCACAGCCACAGCTACAGCCACGCACAGCCGCCCCAGCACAGCCATGCACAGCCGCTCCAGCACAGCCACCCCAGCACAGCCACGCACAGCCGCCCCCAGCACAGCCACGCACAGCCGCCCCAGCACAGCCGCCCCAGCACAGCCACAGCCACGCACAGCCACCCCAGCACAGCCACGCACAGCCACACCAGCACAGCCACAGCCACGCACAGCTGCCCCCAGCAAAGCCGCCCCAGCACAGCCATGCACAGCCGCCCCAGCACAGCCACGCACAGCTACCCCAGCACAGCCACAGCCATGCACAGCCGCCCCCAGCACAGCCGCCCCCAGCACAGCCACAGCCACGCACAGCCGCCCCCAGCACAGCCGCCCCAGCACAGCCACAGCTACAGCCACGCACAGCCGCCCCAGCACAGCCACGCACAGCCGCCCCAGCACAGCCATGCACAGCCACCCCAGCACAGCCACGCACAGCCGCCCCCAGCACAGTCACGCACAGCCGCCCCAGCACAGCAACCTCCAGCACAGCCACAGCCACGCACAGCCGCCCCAGCACAGCCACGCACAGCCACCCCGGCACAGCCACAGCCACGCACAGCTTCCCCCAGCACAGCCACAGCCACGCACAGCCGCCCCCCAGCACAGCCGCCTCCAGCACAGCCACAGCCACGCACAGCCGCCCCCAGCACAGCCGCCTAGAGCACAGCCACAGCCACGCACAGCCGCCCCCAGCACAGCCACAGCCACGCACAGCCGCCCCCAGCACAGCCACAGCCATGCACAGCTGCCCCCAGCACAGCCACACACAGCCGCCCCAGCACAGCCACGCACAGCCGCCCCAGCACAGCCACGCACAGCCACCCCAGCACAGCCACGCACAGCCGCCCCCAGCACAGCCACGCACAGCCGCCCCCAGCACAGCCGCCTCCAGCACAGCCACAACCACGCACAGCCGCCCTAGCACAGCCACGCACAGCCACCCCAGCACAGCCACAGCCACGCACAGCTGCCCCCAGCACAGCCACAGCCTTGCACAGCCGCCCCCAGCACAGCCGCAGCCACGCACAGCCGCCCCCAGCACAGCCACAGCCACGCACAGCCGCCCGCAGCACAGCCACCCCCAGCACAGCCACGCACAGCCGCCCCCAGCACAGCCGCCTCCAGCACAGCCACAGCCACGCACAGCCGCCCCCAGCACAGCCACAGCCACGCACAGCCGCCCCCAGCACAGCCACAGCCATGCACAGCCGCCCCCAGCACAGCCACGCAAAGCCGCCCCCAGCACAGCCACAGCCATGCACAGCTGCCCCCAGCACAGCCACACACAGCCGCCCCAGCACAGCCGCCCCAGCACAGCCACGCACAGCCACCCCAGCACAGCCACGCACAGCCGCCCCCAGCACAGCCACGCACAGCCACCCCCAGCACAGCCGCCTCCAGCACAGCCACAACCACGCACAGCCGCCCTAGCACAGCCACGCAACGCCACCCCAGCACAGCCACAGCCACGCACAGCTGCCCCCAGCACAGCCACAGCCTTGCACAGCCGCCCCCAGCACAGCCGCAGCCACGCACAGCCGCCCCCAGCACAGCCACAGCCACGCACAGCTGCCCGCAGCACAGCCACCCCCAGCACAGCCATGCACAGCCGCCCCCAGCACAGCCGCCTCCAGCACAGCCACAGCCACGCACAGCCGCCCCCAGCACAGCCACAGCCACGCACAGCCGCCCCCAGCACAGCCACAGCCATGCACAGCCGCCCCCAGCACAGCCACGCACAGCCGCCCACAGCCACAGCCACGCACAGCCGCCCCCAGCACAGCCACGCACAGCCACTCCAGCACAGCCACAGTCACACACAGCCGCCCCCAGCACAGCCACAGCCATGCACAGCCGCCCCAGCACAGCCGCCCCCAGCACAGCCACAGCTACAGCCACGCACAGCCGCCCCAGCACAGCCGCCCCAGCACAGCCACCCCAGCACAGCCACGCACAGCCGCCCCCAGCACAGCCACAGCCACGCACAGCCGCTCCCAGCACAGCCACACACAGCCGCCCCCAGCACAGCCACAGCCACGCACAGCCACCCCCAGCACAGCCGCCCCCAGCACAGCCACGCACAGCCGCCCCCAGCACAGCCGCCTCCAGCACAGCCACAGCCACGCACAGCCGCCCCCAGCACAGCCACGCACAGCCGCCCCCAGCACAGCCACAGCCATGCACAGCAGCCCCCAGCACAGCCACGCACAGCCACCCCCAGCACAGCCACAGCCACGCACAGCCGCCCCCAGCACAGCCACGCACAGCCACCCCCGCAACAGCCCCGCACAGCCGCCCCCAGCACAGCCACAGCCACGCACAGCCGCCCCCAGCACAGCCACAGCCACGCACAGCCGCCCCCAACACAGCCACGCACAGCCACCCCCAGCACAGCCACAGCCGCCCCCAGCACAGCCACACACAGCCGCCCCAGAACAGCCACAGCCACGCACAGCCGCCCCCAGCACAGCCACGCACAGCCGCCCCAGCACAGCCGCCCCAGCACAGCCGCCCCCAGCACAGCTGCCCCCAGCACAGCCACGCACAGCTGCCCCCAGCATAGCCATGCACAGCCGCCCCCAGCACAGCCACGCACAGCCACCCCCCAGCACAGCCACGCACAGCTGCCCCCAGCACAGCAACGCACAGCCGCCCCCAGCACAGCCACGCACAGCCGCCCCCAGCACAGCCACGCACAGCCGCCTCCAGCACAGCCACGCACAGCCGCCCCCAGCACAGCCACGCACAGCCGCCCCCGCCACAGCAACGCACAGCCGCCCCAGCACAGCCACGCACAGCCGCCCCCAGCACAGCTGCCCCCAGCACAGCCACGCACAGCCGCCCCCAGCACAGCCACGCACAGCCGCCCCCAGCACAGCCACGCACAGCCGCCCCCAGCTCAGCCACGCACAGCCGCCCCAGCACAGCCACGCACAGCCGCCCCAAGCATAGCCACGCACAGCCGCCCCCAGCACAGCCGCCCCCAGCACAGCCACGCACAGCAGCCCCCAGCACAGCCACGCACAGCAGCCCCCAGCACAGCCACGCACAGCCGCCCCATGCACAGCCACGCACAGCCGCCCCATGCACAGCCACGCACAGCCTCCCCCAGCACAGCCACACACAGCGCCCCCAACACAGCCACGCACAGCCGCCCCCAGCACAGCCACACACAGCGCCCCCAGCACAGCTGCCCCCAGCACAGCCACGCACAGCCGCCCCCAGCACAGCCACGCACAGCCGCCCCCAGCACAGCCATCCGCACTCGGGCAGTAGAGCCGGAGAGAGAAAGATGGGAGCGACATATGGCAGAATGGAAACAGAAACAGGCAGAATGGGTGCAGCACATTACAACAGAATGGGGGCACAGGATGGGAACAGCACATGACAGAATGGTTGCGCACCATGGGAGCAGCACATGACAGAATGGGGGTGCACGATGGGAGCAGCATATGACAGAATGGGGGCGCACACATGACAGGATGGGGGTGCAGGATGGGAGCACATGACAGGATGGGGGTGCAGGATGGGAGCACATGACAGGATGAGGGTGCAGGATGGGAGCACATGACAGGATGGGGGTGCAGGATGGGAGCATATGACAGGATGGGGACGCAGGATGGGAGCACATGACAGGATGGGGACGCAGGATGGGAGCATATGACAGGATGGGGACGCAGGATGGGAGCACATGACAGGATGGGGACGCAGGATGGGAGCATATGACAGGATGGGGACGCAGGATGGAGCAGCACATGACAGAATGGGGGCGCAGGATGGGAGCAGCACAAGACAGGATGGGGGTGCAGGATGGGAACAGCCCATGACAGAATGGGGGCGCAGGATGGGAGCAGCACATGACAGAATGGGGGTGCAGGATGGGAACAGCACATGACAGGACGGGGACACAGGATGGAGCAGCACATGACAGGATGGGGACGCAGGATGGGTGCAGCACATGACAGGTTGGAGACCATATACTAATATAAATGCTCGCCACCCGGGCGTAGAACGGGTTCAATAGCTAGTGTAATTATATTAATATAGTATGCCACAATGGCACACATATGTCTATATGTTTTCAAGGCTTTTGTGGACTCAATAGATATTAAATACATGGTATATGCAATTAACATTCATCATATCATTGAATAAATAACAAGAGGAGAGTAAAAAAGAGCTCTACCCACAGTAAATTGTTTATCTATATTTATTGTTGCAAAAGACCCTAAACTTAATTCCTGAGAACCCCCAACCATATGGCAGTATTTAAAGCTGAAGTATAGCAACTCCATTTGCTGCTTGAATGTTTAATTGACAATAAGTGCCGTGTTTTTTCTTTCCCAGCATCAGAATAAAAAAGCCTCTCATTTGCTCAATTGTATGGAACCTGCATTGAGTGCCTGCATGAAATTACATAAGAATTCACCACTGTGCAAATCCTCAAGCCTTTGACTGTTTACTGTTGTTTAACAGCTGTAGCTGACAGAACACAGACTTCATGTTCTGCGCTCGCTGTGTGACTACGGCTCTACACGTTTTCTTTATTTCCTGTGCAGAGAGCTAATTCTAGATTGATGCTCTCTTAATGTATTGTAATCAATTACTTGATACATGCATTAAAGTAAAATTACCATTGGGAACATATTGACAGGAATGGTAATCCCTTTACACAGTTAATGGCTTTAACCTCACAAGCCTTAGGTCTCATTTAGCTTAGAGCTTGGGAACTGGTGAGAAGGCAAATGCATACGTTGGCTTGCTGAGTAAATACAGTGTTAGCTTATTGCTTGCTGCACTGTGCAAATAAAATAATCAATTTCAAAGTTCGAACAGTTGCTGTAAAATTCCTTTAATGTCTACTGGCCTTTCCTGAAGTAATCTGTCTCAAATTCTTTGTGTCATAACAGTATGACTTTCGTGTAGGCACTTCAGAGGTTCCTATAAGATCTTAGACAATTCATCTGGAGCTAATCTACCTTTAGAGATGTAAGGTTGGTGTTTTGCTCCCATCTCGGCAGACACTGAAATGTAGGTGAGCAATTTAGTGGGAACTGCTCTTCATCACTCGGCGCTCATATTTTTGAATGGGGATTGTATTAAAGTCCCTCATACAGAAATGTATTAACTCAACCTCAATTAAAAGTCCTACAGACTACTATGTAAAATGAATGTACCTCTCCCTTGATAACATATTGGAGAAATAGCTCAATAGCTTCTTCCAATGGCTTAAAGTAAGACAAGGCTTTTACATGTTATGGATGTATTGCATGCCCGTACATTGAGAACAGCAAGGTGTTCGGTAGCCTGATTACTCTGGAACAGTTCACCACAAAGGGGTTCATAAACTGCAGCACCAAACCCATTGTCTATATGGCTACATGCACATGTGGGAAACAGTACATTGGCAAAAGAAGGTGGGAGTTCCGAAGGAGGATGGGGTAGCACCTAGGGGACATCAACAATCACTTGAGCTATGTTTAGGTCCGGCCCAGTTCTTCTCATCCGTGTACCTGATTAGGCCTTACCTCCACTGAGAGATGAATGTAAGTGACCATAAAGGCACGTATGAGTGTGTATATTCAAATTACCGATAATATAAATGAGGGTATTATTAAAAACCCCTCCAGATAACATTCCAGCCAGATGTATTTTGTCTGCACACTATATGCAATGTATGTGGTACATGGCCCTTACTAGCCGCTTTGCAGTCCTTTCTGTCCTCTTTTTCTTGTGGTCATACGACTCATATAATATTTTATACTCTGTATACATCATTATATATGCAGGGAAAGAATGATCTTTACCTTTATTCAGTTATTTTCATGTATTAGCTAGCAGAACTAAAAGTACTATCCAAGATGCACTATTGGGTGCTATAGTATAAAACTGGAATACACGTCTTTTATAATACATGCATGGTGACTTGTAGACCTACCCCTTGATGACACTCAATGTGTCAGAGAGTTATGACATGCACTGTGTCTTATTGATTGAGGATACGACTCCTGATGATAAATGGATCAAAGACATGCCCAGTGATGATGCATATCCCGTCATGTAGTGATGATGGACACCGTGTCACACGGTCCAGTGACACAACCACTGAGGACACTTTGCTTTGTATCTATCCAGGATCCATCCCTGGATAGCTTGTCGTGTATCACTTAATCCATGATCAGCTGATAGGCTGGCAAGCGACGAATGGGAGTACCTTTTATTTAGATAAGCTCCTCATGACATCTAGCAGTGGGAAGGGTTTTGTCAATTGTGGTATGGCCCCCTGTCTGTGGGCAGGTACTGTCATCAGACACAAGGCCTTTTTAAAGGGGCCAAAACAGCATATGGTCTTGAAGATGTCAGGCACATTTTAGATGATACTATTTGATATGCCCTTACTTTAGTACTTAGTGCCACTGCACTCTGAACCTTTGATAATATTTAATACGTAACCGTTGTTACATTTTCCTCTGTTGAGGCCTATGCACAAAGGCTGAAATGCTCAGGAAATGGCTGGGGTTCACTACTATAGGGCAACACTTGGGTACTGCCCTGGTTAGAGCGAGAGTCCTGCATATGGGGTACGACAGGGCATATTTGGGAATTTTATTATCTGCATTGTTTTCGTCTTGTGCACCTTTTTATATTTGGTGTCACATATATGTTCTATTGGAGTTTGAAGTACATTTTATTCTTTATTTATTGAAGGCTAAGTTTTATGGTGTCCCATGTTATACATTGTGGGCCATTTATATGGATACACCTAAATAAAATGGGAATGGTTGGTGATATAAACTTTCTCTTTGTGGCACATTAGTATATGGGAGGGGGAAAACTTTTCAAGATGGGTGGTAACCATGGTGGCCATTTTGAAGTCGGCCATTTTGGATCCAACTTTATTTTTTTAAATGGGAAGAGGGTCATGTGACACATGAAACTTATTGAGAATTTCACAAGAAAAACAATGGTGTGCTTGGTTTTAATGTAACTTTATTCTTTCATGAGTTATTTTCAAGTTTATGATCACTTATAAAATGTGTTCAAAGTGCTGCCCATTGTGTTGGATTGTCAATGAAACCCTTTTCTTCAACTCTTGACACACTGATAGCAACACCGCAGAAGAAATGCTAGCACAGGCTTCCAGTATCCGTTGTTTCAGATGCTGCACATCTTGTATCTTCACAGCATAGACAATTGCCTTCAGATTACTCCAAAGATAAAAGTCTAAGGAGGTCATATTTGGGGACCTTGGTGGCCATTCAACTGGCCCACGATGACCAATCCACTTTCCAGGAAACTGTTCATGTAGGAATGCTCGGACCTGACACCCATAATGTGGTTGTTCACCATCTTGGGTGTCATATAAATGGCCCACCCTGTAGAATAGTAAAATTAATATAAATTCTACCTTACTGACAGGCATAGATGCATTGTCCAGTACTTTTACAGTGGGTACATGTGTAAATTTTTCACTCTTTGTTTCATTGCAGCCATTTGGTATATTCAAAAAAGTTCATTTTTTTCTCATTAATGTACACTCTGCACCCCTTCTTGACTGAAAAAAAACAGAAATGTAGTAATTTTTGCAAATTTATTAAAAAAGAAAAACTGAAATATCACATGGTCATAAGTATTCAGACCCTTTGCTCAATATTGAGTAGAAGCATCCTTTTGAGCTAATACAGCCATGAGTCTTCTTGGGAATCATGCAACAAGTTTTTCACATGTGGATTTGGGGATCCTCTGCCATTCTTCCTTGCAGATACTCTCCATTTCCGTCAAGTTAGATGGTGAATGTTGGTGGACAGCCATTTTCAGGTCTCTCCAGAGATGCTCAATTGGGTTTAGGACAGGGCTCTGGCTGGGTCAGTCAAGAATGGTCATAGAGTTGTTCTGAAGCACTCCTTTGTTATTTTAGCTTAGGGTGTTGTCTTGTTGGAAGGTGAACCTTCGGCCAAGTCTGAGGTCCAGCACACTCTGGAAGAGATTTTCATCCATGATATCTCTGCACTTAGCCACATTCAAGTTTCCTTCAATGACTCCCAGTCGTTCTGTCCCTGCAGCTGAAAAACACCCCCATAGCATGATGCTGCCACCACCATGTTTCACTGTTGGGATTGTATTGGGCAGGTGGTGAGCAGTGCCTGTTTTCCCCACACATACTACTTAGAATTATCACCAAAAAGGTCTATCTTTGTCTTATCAAACCAGAGAATCTTATTTATCATAGACTGTGTGTCCTTCATGTGTTTTTTAGCAAACTCTATGCGGGCTTTCATATGCACTGAGGAGAGGCTTCCGTCAGCCACTCTGCCATAAAGGCCATACTTGTGGACGGCTGCAGTGATAGTTGACTTTGTGGAACTTTCTCCCATCTCCCTACTGCATCTCTGTAGCTCAGCCACAGTGATCTTGAGGTTCTCCTTTACCTCTCTCACCAAGGCTCTTCTCCCATGATTGCTCAGTTTGGCTGGACGGCCAGGTCTGGGAAGATTTCTGGTGGTCCCAAACTTCTTCCATTTAAGGATTATGGAGGCCACTGTGCTCTTAGGAATCTTGAGTACTGCAGAAATCCTTTTGTAGCCTTGGCCAGTTCTATGCCTTGCCACAACTCTGTCTCTAAGCTCCTAGGCCAGTTCCTTTGACCTCATGATTCTCATTTGGTCCGACATGAACTGTGAGCAGTGAGGTCTTATATAGACAGGTGTGTGACTTTCCAAATCAAGTCCTATTAGGTTAATTAAACACAGCTAGACTCCAATGAATGAGTAGAACCATCTCAAGCAGGATCACAAGGAAATGGACAGCTTGTGAGTGTGACTTAAATATGAGTGTCTGAGCAAAGGGTCTGAATACTTATGACCAAGTGATATTTAAGTTTTTCTTTTTTTTTATTTAAATTTGGAAAAAAATTCTACATTTCTGTTTTTTTCAGTCAAGATGGGGTGCACATTCCTGTGAATGAGATATTAATGAGAAAACAAATGAACTTTTTTGAATGTACCAAATGGCTGCGAAGAAACAGAGTGAAAAATGTAAAGAGGTCTGAATACTTTCCGTATCCGCTGTATATCATTAACCTATCTTTAGGATATGTCACCAATACAAGATCAGTGGTGGTCAAACACCCATCACCTCCACAGATCAGCTGTTATCACCTTCGGTGGCAGTGGATGTAAACAGTGTACAGAGTGGAATACTGCAGCTCCGCACATGGTTTAGTCACCTCTGTCAAGTACTGCAGATTGGCTCCTGTTCTCCTCAAAAGAAGACACTAAATTAGCCACAAGCGCTCGCTCGATACTGGGTTGTGACATGCGGTGAAACTCCGCCCACAGCCCAATCAATCATTAGGGTGCCTGCGACTGGGTCATGCCCAGGGGAATGCAGGAGATTCACAACTTGACGTGACATCAGCAGATCTCAGCTACGGCTGCATCCGGGGTCACGTGATGCTGAGTGAGCAGTCAGCGATAACGCCGCTCGCAGGTACAGATGGCAACAAGAGGTATTTACAAAAATACTTCATTACAAGGTTTAAATCGGTGGGCGAATAATAAAATGTAGTGAAACACCTCTTTAATAATAGAGACCTTCAGTTAAAAAATGCATTTTGTATTTACTTGTGTTATCTTTGTCTAATATTTAAATTTCTTTGGCGATCTGAAACATTAAAGTGACAAACATGCAAAAGAATAGGAAATCAGGAAGGGGACCAACACTTTCCCCCACTTCTGTATACTATGAAATACCACAGCATTTCAAGTAAAACATTTATGGCTGCAAACGTGCCGGCAGTGTTTGATTCATACTGCGGCATGAATCTGATCACAGGTTTCCATTAAAGGGGCAATGCATATTATTTTTCAAAGTCCTGCTTTGAAATTTTTTTGTACATTCACTTGTACATTGTGAGATAGATAATTCTTCAGTATAAAGACCAAATGACTGTTGACAATGCCGCATCAACGGGAACAAAGACACATTTTTAACTCCAGCTTTCTGCACCAGGAGTGATTATTCCTCCCCTGATTGATGAACACAAACATGTTAACAATGATTAATTGCTGACAATTTTAGCAAGATGACCTTCCTCCTAATTATTGCTGTGTGGCTTAGACCTAAGTATACAAAGTTGGGTTTATTTTCAGGCAGCCCTTATCTACACAGCAGTAAGGATTTCTATACTTAGTATTTACTGTGAAGTTCACTGGAGGCACTGCTGAAACAAGTAGGTGAAATTTCATATGCTAAAAACTGATCGGGTTGTCATGTTGGGGTAATTCTCAACATTTTCTGATGTGATAATTAAGTGAAAACAAGTCTCTACACTGGTACACACTACATAATACATCGTCTTCAAATTTAATGGAATAGATGTCTTAACTTCGTCTTTACGTGTCTCAGTTACTGGCTTTTCTGCCCGTTGCCTGGATACATGACATGTCCCTTCTGGTTCCTCCCCATGTTCTTCTTTAGGTGCGTCTCTGTAACATCTTACTCAATCCTGTATCTCTGCCTCCGTTGCCATGGACACTCTGGTCGTCCCGCTGTGCCGGATGTTGTCGGGCTGCCTCCCCATATGTGGCCCAACACTTCCGGGCCGCGGCATGGCTTCCTGTGTCTCTGCAATGCATTCAGCATCACCTAGTAATCTTGTATCTCTGACCCTGTTGCCTTGGACGCCTGGCTTGCCTTGCTATACCGGATGTTGCCGGGCAGCTGCCTGTCAGGTAACGCGACACTTTCGGTCATGCGCATTGGCCCCCCGGGTCCGCATAACGAATACTGCATCATCATGTTGCTATCTGCCTTCGTATACTCTCGGACGCTCACACATGTGTTTAATGACTCACGTCACACCCCCCCCTTTTTTAATTGAGTCGCTTCAACACATCCTTGGTTTGAATATAATACAAAGGACCAGCTGCACAATGCAATAGTCACCAATATACTGACTCAAACATAATATTGGAAGAAACAGGAAGACTCATGTTCTCCTGTTTTTTCCAACATCCTTGTTTTGATTTGTCCGTGTTTGTATTTATACCTCACTTTCCTAATGACATAACCACCTGCGTGCCGAAACGCTCAATGGGGAGGACGCCATCCAGGAAACCGAGATTGCATCATTATTGTAAGTATTGTCCCACTGTGGTTTTACTATTCATATAAACTTTGCACTTTACATATTTTTTCTCGGTTTCATGACCTATGAATGTCTACACCGACAATTACTGGTGTCTTTAGCACTTGCACCTTAAATATTTTTTGTGCATACTTGTTATTATAATTTATTATTTATTTATTTTTTTGTTCATTATTCACATATTTGTAGTTATTCATTGTTATTCATCATCTTGATGTCATAATGTATCGATTCTTTTATATACCTTATATATTGGTTACATCACATGAATTGATACAGCAACATTTCTGGATTGAGTGCCCTTTTATAAGGTTATTCTCTGTTTGCATTGTCCTTTGCTCTGTTATGATTGACCTGATTTATGAATAAACTTTATGGTCTTTAACCCCTTTACCCCCAAGGGTGGTTTGCACGTTATGGACCGGGCCAATTTTTACAATTCTGACCACTGTCCCTTTATGAGGTTATAACTCTGGAACGCTTCAACGGATCCCGGTGATTCTGACATTGTTTTCTCGTGACATATTGTACTTCATGATAGTGGTAAAATTTCTTTGATATTACCTGCGTTTATTTGTGAAAAAAACGGAAATATGACGAAAATTTTGAAAATTTCGCAATTTTCTAACTTTGAATTTTTATGCAATTAAATCACAGAGATATGTCACACAAAATACTTAATAAGTAACATTTCCCACATGTCTACTTTACATCAGCACAATTTTGGAACCAAAATTTTTTTCTGTTAGGGAGTTATAAGGGTTAAAAGTTGACCAGCAATTTCTCATTTTTACAACAAAATTTAGAAAACCATTTTTTTAGGGACCACCTCACATTTGAAGTCATTTTGAGGGGTCTATATGGCAGAAAATACCCAAAAGTGACACCATTCTAAAAACTGCACCCCTCAAGGTGCGCAAAACCATATTCAAGAAGTTGATTAACCCTTCAGGTGTTTCACAGCAGCAGAAGCAACATGGAAGGAAAAAATTAACATTTTACTTTTTAGTCACAAAAATGATCTTTCAGCAATAATTCTTTTAATTTCCCAAGGGTAAAAAGATTAAATGGACCTCAAAAGTTGTTGTCCAATTTGTCCTGAGTACGCTGATACCCCACATGTGAGGGGGAACCACTTTTTGGGCGCACGGCAGGGCTCAGAAGGAAAGGAGCGCCGTTTGACATTTTCAATCTAAAATCGGCTGGAATTGAGATCGGACGCCATGTCGCGTTTGGCGAGCCCCTGATGTGCCTAAACAGTGGAAAACCACCACAAGTGACCCCATTTTGGAAACTAGACCCCCTAAGGAACTTATCTAGATGTGTCGTGAGAACTTTTATCCCCCAAGTGCTTCACGAAAGTTTATAATGCCCGGGCGTGAAAATAAAAAATCCTATTTTTTCCACAAACATGATCGTTTAGTCCCCAATTTTTTATTTGCTCAAGGGTAAAAGGAGAAATTGGACCCCAAAAGTTGTTGTCCAATTTGTCCTGAGTACGCTGATACCCCATATGTAGGGGGGAACCACTGTGTGGGCGCATGGCAGGGCTCAGAAGGAAAGGAGAGCCGTTTGACATTTTCAAGGTAAAATTGGCTGGAATTGAGATCGGACGCCATGTCGCATTTGGCAAGCCCCTGATGTGCCTAAACAGTGGAAAACCCCCACAAGTGACCCCATTTTGGAAACTAGACCCTTTAAGGAACTTATCTAGATGTGTCGTGAGCACTTTTATCCCCAAAGTGCTTCACGAAAGTCTATAATGCCCGGGCGTGAAAATAAAAAATCCTATTTTTTCCACAAACATGATCGTTTAGTCCCCAATTTTTTATTTTCTCAAGGGTAAAAGGAGAAATTGGACCCCAAAAGTTGTTGTCCACTTTGTCCTGAGTACGCTGATACCCCATATGTAGGGGGGAACCACTGTTTGGGCGCATGGCAGGGCTCAGAAGGAAAGGAGCGCTGTTTGGCATTTTCAAGCTAAAATTGGCTGGAATTGAGATCAGACGCCATGTTGCGTTTGGCAAGCCCCTGATGTGCCTAAACAGTGGAAAACCCCCACAAGTGACCCCATTTTGGAGACTAGACCCCCTAGTCAAATGTATTTAAATATACTATATAATTAATTCACATGTCTAAGCACTTTGAACAATTTTAATATTAACTAATAATATACGTTATTGCACAGTACATACACTACCGTCAGGGCCGGCGTCAGCACCCGGCGTTCCCGTGCAAGTGCCAGGGCCCTGGCAAGACAGGGGGGCCCATTCAAGGCCGGCATTAAGGGCAGGCAGCTTCCAGTGCCTAGGACCACTGCTCCCCCAAGGGTTCCTCAGCTAGCGGCACATCACGGAGCTGACTTGGCAGGAGAGGGGGAGTGGGGGCTGTTTATAGTCACCTACTCCTGGCAGCTGGCGCGGTACCTGCAGGTCCCTGGCTCCCCAGCTTCCTCCTGTACTGAGCGGTCACATGGTATCGCTCATTACAGTAATGAATATGTGGCTCCACCTCCCATAAGGGAAGAAGCTGCGGCACCGGAGAAGCAGGGACTGCACAGCGCCAGCAGCAGGTGAGTATAACGGGGAGCACAGTGCTGCGCAATATTCACCGCTCCATCTTCCACGTTCTCTGCAGTGATGCTGAGGTCACAGGGTGCGGTGACGTGGTTAGTGCGCGCCCTCTGCCTGAGCGTCAGTGCAGAAGATGCTGAAGAAGATGGAGCGGCGGCTGGAACGAGGACAGGTGAATATTGAAAGTGCCGGGGGCCTGAGCGATGGAGAGGTCAGTATGTGATTTTTTTTTTTTTTATTATTGCAGCAACAACAAATGGGGCAAATGTCTGTATGGAGCATCTTATGGTGCCATAATGTCTGTGCAGCACTATATGGGGCAAGTGTCTGTATGGGGCCATAATGTTTGTGCAGCACTATATGGGGCAAGTGTCTCTATATACTACATGGCTGTTCTATATACTATGTGGGCTGTGTTATATACTACGTGGGCTGTTATATGCTACGTGGGCTGTACTATATAGTAGATGGCTGTTCTATAAACTACGTGGGCCATGTTATATACTATGTGGCTGTGCTATATACTATATGGGCTGTGCTATATACTATGTGGCTGTGTTATATGCTACATGGGCTGTTACATACTACATGGCTGTGTTATATGCTACATGGCTGTGCTATATACTACGTGGGCTGTGTTATATACTACATGGCTGTGTTTATATGCGATCATGAATCATGGTATGTGTTAAAGTGGGGGCCCACTGAGACTCTTTTGCCCGGGGCCCTCAAAAACCTGGAGCCGGCCCTCACTACCGTTCAAAAGTTTAGGGTCACTTAGAAATTTCCTTATTTTTGAAAGAAAAGCACAGTTTTTTCCAATGAAGCTAACATTAATTGATTCAGAAATACACTCTATACATTGATAATGTGGTAAATGACTATTATAGCTGCAAACATCTGGTTTGTAATGCACTACTTCATAGGTGTGTAGAGGCAAATTTCCAACAACCATCACTCCAGTGTTCTTATGGTACTTTGTGTTTGATAACTGTGTAAGAAGGCTAATGGATGGTTAGAATACCCTTGAAAACCCTTGTGCAAGTATGTTAGCACAGCTGAAAACAGATTGGCTGATTAGAGAACATATAAATCTGACCTTCCTTTTAGTTAGTTGAGAATCTGGAGCACTACATTTGTTGGTTCCATTAAACTCTCAAAATTGCCAGAAAAAAAGAAGTTTCATTTGAAACTCAACAGTCTATTTTTGTTCTAAGAAATCAAGGCTATTCCATGCGAGAAATTGCCTAGAAGCTGAAGATTTCCTACAATGGTGTGTACTACTCCCTTCAGAGGAGAGCACAAACAGGCTCTAACCAGAGTAGAAAGAGAAGTGGGAGGCCTCGCTGCACAACTGAGCAATAAGACAAGTACATTAGAGTCTGTAGTTTGAGAAAACAACTCCTCAAAGGTCCTCAACTGGCAGCTTCATTAAATAATACATGCAAAACGCCAGTGTCAACGTCTACAGTGAAGAGGCGACTCCGGGACGCTGGCCTTCAGGGCAAGAGTGGCAAAGAAAAAGCCATATCTGAGACTGGCTAATAAAAGTTAAAGATTAATTTGGGCAAAATAACACAGACATTGGACAGAGGAAGATTAGAAAATACTGTTATGGACAAACAAATCCAAGTTTGAGGTGTTTGGATCACACAGAAGACCATTTCTGAGACGCAGAACAACTGAAAAGATGGTAGAAGAGTGCCTGATACCATCTGTCAAGCATGGTGGAGGTAATGTGATGGTCTGCGGTTGCCTTGGTTCTGGCAAAGTCGAAGATTTATAGAAGGTAAAAGGGATTTTGAATAAGGAAGGCTATCACTCCATTTTGCAATGCCATGCCATACCCTGTGCACGGCACTTGATTGGAGCCAATTTCATTCTGATATAAATAGGAAAAAAGTTGATTCAGCTCACCCATTAGAAGTTAAATCGCTGTGGTGGTATCCGAGCACGGAAATTAAATCTCTGCCAGGACGTGGAAAATTTGTAAATAAAATGTAGGAATCCAGCTCCAGGATGTAAAATATCAAAAAATACTTATTCAAACATTTAAAAATTGGAACAAGGGCTTCCAAATGACCAGCAAAATAGTTAGGGAGCAGCCATGGACGACTGAACGCGTTTCAAACAACTGCTGTGTTCTTAGTCTTCAGTCAAAGACAAAGATTTAATTCTACAACAGGACAATGACCCACAGTACACCTCCAAAATTATGCAAGAACTATTTAGGGAAGAAGCAGGCAGCTGGTATTCTATCTGTAATGGAGTGGCCAGTGCAGTCACCAGATCTCAACCCCATTGAGCTTTTGTGGGAGCAGCTTGACCTTATGGTACGCAAAAAGTGCCCATCAAGCCAAACCAACAAGGGCCTTCTGGAAGCATGGGGTGAAATTTCTCCAGATTACCTCAGCAAATTAACTGCTAGAATGCCAAAGGTCTGCAATGCAGTAGGGAGCATTCTTTGAAAGCAAAGTTTGAAGGAGAAAATTATTATTTCAAATAAGAATCTTTTTTTTTTCTAACCATGTCTATATCTGGACTAGATTTTAAATTCATTTGGCAACTCATTTGATTAATAAAAGTATGAGTTTTCATGGAAAACACAAAATTGTCTGGGTGACCCTAAACTTTTGAAAGGTAGTGTATGTCCTTAGTCACTGGATACTCAGCTCATTTTTACTTGTCTCTTGTATTCAAGCATTGGATTATCTTTGGTGATTGTCCAACAGTAGTCTGCAAGCATCGAAGGGATTTAATTACCCTGATATCTTTTTTCTATAGTCGCAATTTCCTGGTGAAATCGCTCACCACGCTCGTCACTCACTGCTCCACAGTTTGGTGCAAAGAAGTCTAGAAGCGAATGCAAGAGATGAATCTTTAATGATATGTTGCAGACAAGATTAAGATACACCTCAAGAAGATTTTCCACCAGCTCTTTATAGTGGTCTGACTTGGTGTTTCCAAGGAAATTTGTTATCACTAACTAGAATGCTACCCATGCAGACTTTTCCTTGCCACGCAGTAAACGGTGAAACTCCTCATCTTGCAGAAGCACACGAATCTGAGGACCAATGCAGACTCCTTCCTTTATCTTTGTTTCACTCAACCTTGGAAACAACAAATGAGATACTTGAATGCTTCTGCATTTTTGTCCATTGCCTTTACGAAGTTCTTCATGAGTCCCAACTTGATATGCAATGGAGGTAACAGAATTTTGTGTTGTTCAACAAGTGCTGGATGAAGAACACTTTTAGTCCCCGGCTGCAGTGCATTTCTGAGGAACCAATCTCTTTTCTTGTAGTGTTCTTGTCTTGCTTGACTGTCCCATTCACATAGGAAACAACAGTACTTTGTGTAACTAAACTCTAGACCAAGCATGAGGGCAACCACCTTTAAGTCACCACAGAGGCACCATAGATATTTGTCATAGTTTATGCACCTCAAAAGCTGCTTCATGTTGTCATAGGTTTCTTTCATGTGCACTGCATAACCGTTTGGAACTGATGGCAGCGCGTTACCAATGTGCAGTAACACAGCTTTGAGACTCTGTTTTGAAGAATCCATAACTAACCTCCATTCATCTGCATGATAGAGGGAGAACATGCACCTTTAATAGAGTCATGTGATGCAAGTTTAAATAGGAGTGCATCATCTAATTATTGCTGTGTGGCTTAGACCTAAGTATATGGTTCCAGCTCCTTAAAATGAACAAAGATCGTTCTGATTAAAATACATTGCCTCTGTTCTTGTTTTGGCAATAGTCTGAGGAGAGCATGCACACGTTTATTTTAATATGATAGAATAAAGAAGAATTCATTTTAAGGAGCTGGAACTGTCTACTTTTCTCATGGCTTCTACGTTTATCTGCATGGAGTTCCAAGCACCTGCGGTGGTTACTGGTGAGCTGGCTTAAATCCCCCTTTTCTTAGACCTAAGTATACAAGTTTGAGTTTATTTTCTGGCAGCCCTTATCTACACAGCAGTAAGGATTTCTATACTTAGTATTTACTGTGAAATTCAGAGGAGGCACTGCTGAAACAGGGAGGTGAAATTTCATATGCTAAAAACTGATCGGGTTGTCATGATAGGGTAATTCTCAACATTTTCTGATGTGATAATTAAGTGAAAACAAGCCTCTACACTGGTACACACTACATAATACATCATCTTCAAGTTTAATGGAACAGATGTCTTAACTGCAGGCAAGATTCTCAACCCTAAAATCTTACTGACACCTAAAATGTTCTGTAATTACAAATTTATATAGATTTATGTACAATTATCTATTTCCTTCAATTGTATGCACTCATCTATTTAATTTCTATTCTAATCTATAATTCAGAAAATTTCAATTCCAAATAGCATTTCCATTGTTCAGTTCAGTTTTGGAGGTAGGGAGAGCAGTAGGATGAAAAGGAAGACAAGCTGGAGGTAGTAAAGTTAGCAGGTAAAAAACAACTGAATCAAAACAATTATTTCAAATAGTATGTTATTTTAATTGAATGTTTTTAAGTGTCAAATTATATAATAAAAAAGTCATGTTAAAAGGTCTTACATTTAGGTAAATAAAATCTCAGATGAACAACAACATAAGGCAAATTACACCATGTTTAGTGTTCAGCGATACAATCCGATATTCGGAAATATCAGTATCGGATTGTATCGGCCGATATAAAAAAATTATCGGATATTGCCGATACCGATACCCGATACCAATGCAAGTCAATGGGACACAAATATCGGAATTAAAATAAACCCTTTCTGTCCTTGTACATCCTGTTGCGGAGGAGGGAAGAGTGTGGGCGGTGCATGGGCGGAGACTGCGTGTCTGTGCGGGGTCTGTGTGGGCCTGCCGGGGGTCTGTGTGGGACCGTGCGAGGTCTGTGCGGGCCTGCCGGGGTCTGTTTGGGCCTCTCAGGGGTCTGTGTGGCCGGCCGGGGGTCTGTGCGGCCTGCCAGGGATCTGTACGGTCCTCTCGGGGGTCTGTGCGGCCTGCCAGGGGTCTGTGCTGCCTGCCGGCGGTCTGTATGGGACTCTTTGGGGTCTGTGGGGCCTGCCGGGGGTCTGTGTGGGCCTCTCTGGGGTCTGTGCAGCCTGCCGGGGGTCTGTGCAGCTTTCCGGGAGTCTGTACGGGCCTCTCGGGTGTCTGTTCGGGCCTCTCGGGTGTCTGTGCGGCCTGCCAGGTGTCTGTATTGGCCTCTCGGGGGTCTGTGCGAGCCTGCCGGGGGTCTTTGTTTGTGTGCAGGCATCGTCCAATGGGACTACAAGTCCCATTGGGCTATGCCTGCTACAATGGCAGTGATTGACATATTATCCAATGATGGGACAGTAGTAGTCCCATCATCCGGCAAATGTGTTGAATGTAAAAAAAAACAAAAAACATACATACTACATGCATACTACGTACATACAACATACTACATACATACTACATACATACATACATACAACATACATACAACATACTACATACATACATACTACATACATACAACATACATACAGCATACATACTACATACCACATACATACAACATACATACAACATACTACATACAACATACAATATACCCGATATTTGCAGTATCGGAATGCTCAACACTAACCATGTTATAATTTATAAAACAATAGCTAGACCTAATACAGAACCAGTGTGCAAAATATTCAGCACACCCTTACTGCTTCCATAGGAATTTGGAAAGTAGAATCTAAGTGCTTTTATTCAAACGCCCTTGATTAGTTGTTCATCAGCAAGTATGACCTATATAAAAGCTTGGGCAGTTTGGCAGTTTGCTAGTCCACATCATTCTGGCGTGTGTTAACAATGCAGAGGAGGAAAGTCCTCAGCAGTCATCTTATAGAAGCAAACATTGCTGCCCATCAAGCTGGGAAATTTCTAAACAATTTAAAGTCCATCTTTCTACAATGAGAAAGATTATTCACAAGTGGAAAAAGTTCAAGACAGTTGACACTTTTCCTGGGGTTGGACGTCCAAGCAAATTTAATCCAAGGTCAGACAATACTCAAAAAATTAAAAAAAGACAAAGGTTATGTGCAAACGTTGCATTTTTGTTGCAGTTTTTTCTGTGCAGTTTTGTCAAAAAAAACCTAAAGAGTTTCCTGTTGCCAGCAAAGTGATTGAGATTCCTGAAGTCACATGCACACATTGCTTATTTTTTCCTTGCAGTTTTAAAGCAGATTTAAATCTGCAGCATATCAATGTTTAAGTTTTTTGTTGCAAATTTCACACATTCTAATGAGAGGGGAAAAATCAGCTACAAAAACACATGTAAAAAACGGGGGAAAAACGTGGATATTTTATACTATGTTTTTACAGCCAAGAGATGCAGAAGTGGTGTAAAATTTTAGCACCAAATGGTTAGCGTGTGCACATACCCATAAGGCTCAAACTCTAAAGGTCTTAGCCTGTTAAATGTTCACGTGCATAACAGTACAGTTAGAAAAATACTAAACTTGTACAGCTTGTTTAGAAAGGTTACTAGCAGGAAGCCTCTTCTTTCTAAAAAGATTATGGTTATGGCAGTTTGGCTGAAGTTGCATCTGAACATTTCACTGGACTCTTGGAACTTTGTCTTTTGGATAAGACCAATGTGGCGATGTTTGGCCTGAAAGCTCTGAGCCACTTTTGTTGAAAGCCCAAACACCCCATACTAGTGGAAGAGTGATGATTTGGGTTTGTTTTGCAGCCACAGCATATGGGCTCCTTGCAGTCATTGCATCAACCATGAACTCCTCTATATACAAACGCAAATGCACACAAATGTGAGGACATCTTTCCAAGATAAAGCTTGGACTAAACTAGGTCATGCAACAGGGCAAGGATCGAAAAGCACACCTGAAAATCTACATGAGAGTGGCTGATAAACAAAAGAATAAGGGTAAGCGTTAAAAACTAAAAGTTCCACTGTTTCCAAATGAGAGTATGTAGATGCCCACAGGTGAATGTTGTAACCAGCAGGCTGCAGTCAGAGAATAGGGTGTGTTAGACCTTCCTTGTGAGTGTTTAATAGTTAAAGGTTAACAGCCTGGTGCATATATAATCTATTTCGCATACCTGTACAATGCTGCATCAAGATGCCCTGTTGTCCATAGGGTAGATTAACTTTTTGTTCTTACCAATCCTTTGTAGCGAGACATTTCTTAGCGCAGTATTTTTTAACGCTTACTACCTATGTCAAATTAATCGACAGAGGTCAGCACAGCTTCTGTCTAAATACCAGCTGCTTTTATCGTATCCTCTCTCCCCCTTTATACACGTGCAGTGCCAGTGTGGTCATTGGTTGAATATAAGAATAAGGGTGTTACAATGGCCTGGTCAAAGTCTAGACCTCAGCCTAATTGAATTGCTATAGTGGGACCTTAAGGCTATGTGCACACGTTCAGGTTTTTTCGCGTTTTTTTCGTGTTTTTTCACGATAAAAACTCAATAAAAATGCATACATTATGCATTTTATCATTTAGAATGCATTCTGCAATTTTTTGCACATGATGCATTTTTTTCCGTGAAAAATACGCATCGCGGTAAAAAAGCAGCATGTTCATTAATTTTGTGGATTTTCTGCGTTTTTCCCGCTAGTCTATGCATTTGGAAAGAACGCAAGAAAAAACGCATAAAAAACGCACAAAAAACGCATCAAAACCGTGAAAAAAAACGTGAAAAAAATGCATGCGGATTTCTGGCAGAAATGTCAGGTTATTGTCAGGAAAATTTCTGCCAGAAATCCTGACGTGTGCACATAGCCTTAGAGAGTTGTGTATAAATGTGTGCTCAAAAATCTCAATTAACTTAAGCAATTTTATAAAGAAAAGTGGGTGAAAACTCATCCAGAATGAAGCGAGAGACTGATAAAGCCATGCAGAAAACGATTTCTTCAACAAGTTATTTTTTTCTAAAGGAGATTCTACAAGATGTTGATTAATGAGTAGAGATGTGTAAACCTGAACAAAAAAGTTCAGGGTTCTTACCGGATAGATAGTGTTGGGTGCTAAACACCGAATATGGACTTCTCCAAGAAGTCTATTGCAATGTTTGGAGATCCGGGGGAAGTCCGTTGTAGAAAGAGTGAGATAATATTTTCTAGATTAACAATTCGGTTGCCCATTGTTTTCAGTGGTGTCTGGGTTCTGATTGATGTTCGGGTAAAGTTTTGGTTTTGATAAAGTTTTGGTACCCAAACCGAACTTTGAAATAAAATTTGGGTTCGGTATCAGAACCCAAACTTCTAGGCGTCTGCTCATCCCTATTCATGAGGTGTACATAATTTATCACATACTGCTTCTGCCTTTTGACCTAAGTTTTGTTAAATAGCAAATTAAATTTTCCAATTTTTCATGTATTGTTTATCTAAGATTTTTTTTTCCGAATTTTAAGACCTTCTAAGGATCAGGTGTAAAATTCAATGCTTATCAAATGACTACATGTTAAAATAAAAGCACTGAATTGAATTTAATATTACACCTACAGTATATAGTGACCATATAGTCGTAGATACCATCTCTGTAGAGCCTATAAGTTTTTACTGTGCAGTTAAGTCCAGTGACTCATAGGTTTTGTCTTCCTTAGCAGAAGTCATTAATTTACTTTCCCGTCTTTATCTGTCCTAAGCTGCCAGGAGACTTCCACATCTCATCTCTTATAATTTCATGGGTTATCCAGGCTTGGATTCAAGTCTGCAGTGACTACAGACATGTGTACCCCCACAGCACGCACACTGTACGTTGTCAGGATTCTCTGGTGCTGGCCCCCGAGAGCAGGTAATTGCGTGGTCGCAAGGATGTGATTTGCATACATGCGGTCATGTGCTGACTAGATGAACGTGGCCTCATTCAATACAAGTGAACTGAGCAAGGCCGAATACGTCCAGTCAAAATGTGGTCGGAAGTGTGCAAATTGCATACTTGCGGTCACATTACCACCCGTTACTGGTGCTGGCAACTGAGAATACAGATAGTACTCGCCGTGAAATTTTATAAGTGTGTAGTTAGAAGTCACTGTAGACTTGTATCCCAAGCTTGAACTACCCCTTTAACGCATATCATCTTTGGCTGATTGCTTTTCAGTCACTCCATAGTGCTATCATCTAGTGCGCTAAATTAATAGTATAGTAATAATCTCCCAACAAATACAGTAGTAATAGTACATTTATTTTGTGCCCCCACCATGAATAGCGTTCATTCACAGAATGAAAATGTCCTCTTTGTGCCTTCAATGGGTAATAGACCAATGCTCAGACACATGCTGAGCCTTTAACCCTTAAATTTAATAGCTTTCAGGAATGTAAGGGTTAAAATCGCTGAAAAAATTGGCGTGGGCTCCCACGCAATTTTCTCCGCCAGAGTAGTAAAGCCAGTGACTGAGGGCAGATATTAATAGCCTGGAGAGGGTCCACGGTTTTTGCCCCCCCCCCCCGGCTAAAAACATCTGCCCCCAGCCACCCCAGAAAAGGCACATCTGGAAGATGCGCCTATTCTGGCACTTGGCCACTCTCTTCCCATTCCCGTGTAGCGGTGGGATATGAAGTAATGAAGGGTAAATGTCACCTTGCTATTTTAAGGTGACATTAAGCCAGATTAATAATGGAGAGGCGTCAATTCTGACACCTATCCATTATTAAACCATTTGCATTAAATGGTTAAAAAAAACACACACACATTATTAAAAAGTATTTTAATAAAATAAAAAAAAACAGGTTGTTTTAATATTTGATTGTACGCTCAATCCACTCGCTGAAGACCCTCGCTCTGTAACAAATAAAAAATAATAAACCAACAATATCCATACCTTCCGTAGATCTGTAACGTCCCACGTTGTAAATCCATCTGAAGGGGTTAAAATATTTTACAGCCACAAGCTCTACTAATGCAGCTGTGCTTGTGGCTGCCAACCCCAGCGAATGAAGGTAATGTAGGTCAATGACCTATAGTTACCTTCATTCGCGGTGATGCGCCCCCTGCTGGATGTCCTCATATGACCTCGAGCCTGGGAACTTTTCCCACGCTCCAGGGACATCCAGCAGGGGGCGCATCACCGCGAATGAAGGTAACTACTAGGGTTGAGCGAAACGGGTCGAACATTTTCAAAAGTCGCCGACTTTTGGCGAAGTCGAGTTTCATGAAACCCGATCCGACCCCTGTGCGTTGTCGGCCATGCGGTACGCGACTTTCGCGCCAAAGTCGCGTTTCAATGACACGAAAAGCGCCATTTCTCAGCCAATGAAGGTAAACGCAGAGTGTGGGCAGCGTGATGACATAGGTCCTGGTCCCCACCATCTTAGAGAAGGGCATTGCAGTGATTGGCTTGCTGTCTGCGGCGTCACAGGGGCTATAAAGGGGCGTTCCCGCCGACCGCCATCTTACTGCTGCTGATCTGAGCTTAGGGAGAGGTTGCTGCCGCTTCGTCAGAAGCAGGGATAGCATTAGGCAGGGTCCATTAACCACCAAACCGCTTGTGCTGTAGCGATTTGCACTGTCCAACACCACCTTCGGTGTGCAGGGATAGTGGAAGCTACATTTTTTTTTTTCTCAGCGCTGTAGCTCATTGGGCTGCCCTAGAAGGCTGCCTGATAGCTGCATTGCTGTGTGTACGCCGCTGTGCAAACCAACTGCTTTTTTCAAAGCACAAATCCTCTTGTTCCTTCCTTTCTGGACAGCTATCTTGTTTGTTTGTCCACACTTTTTATTTATTTGTGCATCAGTCCACTCCTTATTGCTGCCTGCCATACATGGCTGAGATTACTGCAGGGAGATAGTAATTGAAGGACAGTTCCTTTTTTTTTTTTTTTTTGTGGGAGATTAAGATTGGCATTTCTGCTAGAGTGCCATCCCTGTCTGTGCCATCTCTCACTCAGTGGGCCATAGAAAGCCTATTTATTTTTTTGCTTGATTTGGGTTCTAAAATCTACCTGAAAAAATCACTACATCAATCAGTGGGAGAAAAATATTGGCCTCAGGGCTTGTGTGCCACTCCTGACTCCTGTGTGTGCCATCTCTCAGTCAGTGGGCCATAGAAAGCCTATTTATTTTTTTGCTTGATTTGGGTTCCAAAATCTACCTGAAAAAATCACTACATCAATCAGTGGGAGAAAAATATTGGCCTCAGGGCTTGTGTGCCACTCCTGACTCCTGTGTGCATCATCACTCACTCAGTGGGCCATAGAAAGCCTATTTTTTTTTTTTGCTTTATTTGGGTTCTAAATTCTACCTGAAAAAATCAATAAATCAATCAGTGGGAGATTAATATTGGCCTTTGGGCTTGTGTGCCAATCCTAAGCGTGCCATCTCTCTCACAAATAGTGGGCCATAGAAAGCCTATTTATTTTTATTTTTTTGGTTTTATAAATTCTCCCTGAAAAAAAAAAGGGAGATTAATATTGGCCTTTGGGCTTGTGTGCCAGTCCTAAGCGTGCCATCTCTCTCTCTCAGATAGTGGGCCATAGAAAGCCTATTTATTATTTTTTTTATTGGGTTTATAAATTTTCCCTGAAAAAAAAAAAAAAAAAGTGGGAGATTAATATTGGCCTCTGGGCTTGTGTGCCAGTCCTGAGCGTGCCATCTCTCTCACAAATAGTGGGCCATAGAAAGCCTATTTATTTTATTTTTTTTGTGTTATAAATTCTCCCTGAAAAAAAAAAAAAAGGGCGATTAATATTGGCCTTTGGGCTTGTGTGCCAGTCCTAAGCGTGCCATCTCTCTCTCTCAGATAGTGAGCCATAGAAAACCTATTAATTTTTTTGGTTGATTTGGGTTCTAAATTCTACCTGAAAAAATCAATAAATCAATCAGTGGGAGATAAATATTGGCCTCCTGACTCCTGTGTGCGTCATCTCTCACACAGTGGGCCATAGAAAGCCTATTTTTTGTTTTATTTGTTTTCTAAATTCTCCCTGAAAAAATCATTTTATTTTATTTGGTTTCTAAATTCTTCCTGAAAAAAATCATTTGTTTTTATTATTTTTTTTTTCTAAAGTCTCCCTGAAAAAAAAAAAATCATTGGGAGATTAATATTGCCCTTTCTGCTTGTGTGCCAGTCTTGACTCCTGGGTGTGCCATCTCTCTCTCTCTCTCCAATTGTGGGCCATAGAAAGCCTATTATTTTTTTTGCTTGATTTGGGTTCCAAAATCTACCTGAAAAAATCACTACTTCAATCATTGGGAGAAAAATATTGGCCTCTGGGCTTGTGTGCCACTCCTGACTCCTGTGTGCGTCATCTCTCACTCAGTGGGCCATAGAAAGCCTATTTTTTGTTTTATTTGTTTTCTAAATTCTTCCTGAAGAAATCATTTTATTTTATTTGGTTTCTAAATTCTTCCTGAAAAAATCATTTTATTTTATTTTGTTTCTAAAGTCTCCCTGAAAAAAAAAAATAAAAAAAAACTGTGGGAGATTAATATTTACATTTGTGCTTCAGTGACAGTCCTGCGTGTGTGGCATCTCTCTCATTTGTTGCCACCAACAACAGAGTGTGTAACATTGTGCCTGATTTTCGTTGTGGTCTCACCCACCTGTAAAGGGGTAGCTAAATCATACTGAAGTTATAGCTCACCGTGTAAGTTGTGTGACAGCAACAAATACCGTTAGTTTGGTTACGTTTTTAAAACAATGAGGAAGTCTGGTGGAAGAGGTCGTGGCCGGGGGCGTTCATTGTCAGCTGGTAATGAGGGTAGTGGTAGTGGTGGAGCATCAGGTGGTCGTGGGAAAAAAAATATTGCACCTAAGTCTGGAGCTGTGGAGCCAGGTTCGTCATCTGGCTACACAAGGCCTCGAACGCTCCCTTTTCTGGGAGTAGGAAAACCGCTTTTAAAGCCGGAGCAGCAAGAGCAAGTTTTGGCTTATCTTGCTGACTCAGCCTCTAGCTCTTTTGCCTCCTCTCGTGAAACTGGTAAATGTCAAAGCAGCGCGTCGTTAGTGGATGTTCACGGTCAGGGACAAGTCGCTTCCTTGTCCTCTTCAGCAAAAACAACAACAGAGAAGAATGCAGCAGGCGACACAACGGGTTACTCCATGGAGCTCTTTACACATACCGTCCCTGGCTTAGAAAGTGAAGCAGTTAACAGTCCATGCCCATTACAAGTTGAATCTGACATGGAGTGCACTGATGCACAGCCACAGCCAGACTACTATGCTGGTCCTTTGACTCAGACCACAACATTGCCCTCGCAGGGTAATGATCAAGAATCAGACCCTGATGAGACTATGTTGCCCCATCACGAACGCTATACCACCGACCGACACGGTGACACAGACGAAGTTGCACACAGGCTACAAGAAGAGATAATAGATGACCCAGTTGTTGACCCCGATTGGCAGCCATTGGGGGAACAGGGTGCAGGCGGCAGCAGTTCTGAAGCGGAGGAGGAGGGGCCGCAGCAGGCATCAACATCGCAACAGGTTCCATCTGCCGGGCCCGTATCTTGCCCAAAACGCGTGGCAAAGCCAAAACCTGTTGGAGGACAGCGTGGCCATCCGGTTAAAGCTCAGTCTGCAATGCCTGAAAAGGTATCCGATGCTAGAAAGAGTGCAGTCTGGCATTTTTTTAAACAACATCCAATTGATCAGCGCAAAGTCATCTGTCAAAAATGTTCAACTACCTTAAGCAGAGGGCAGAATCTGAAAAGTCTCAATACAAGTTGCATGCATAGACATTTAACCACCATGCATTTGCAAGCTTGGACTAACTACCAAACGTCCCTTAAGGTTGTAGCACCCTCGGCCAATGAAGCTAGTCATCAACGCAACATCCCTTCCGGCAGTGTAGGGCCACCATTTTCCGCACCACCTGCAGTATCTGTGCAGGTTTCTTTGCCAGGCCAAAGCAGTCAGGGTCAGGGAATCACCAGTTTCGTAGTAGGAAACACTGCATCTAGGGCACCGGCGGCAACAATACCATCTCCCACCGTCTCTCAGTCTGCCATGTCCACCGGCACCCCCGCTAGTTCCACGATCTCCAGCTCTCCAGTCCAGCTCACCCTACATGAGACTATGGTTAGAAAAAGGAAGTACTTAGCCTCGCATCTGCGTACACAGGGTTTGAATGCCCACATAGCTAGACTAATCTCGTTAGAGATGATGCCCTACCGGTTAGTTGAAAGCGAAGCTTTCAAAGCCCTGATGGACTACGCTGTACCACGCTACGAGCTACCCAGTCGACACTTTTTTTCCAGAAAAGCCATCCCAGCCCTCCACCAGCATGTTAAAGAGCGCATCGTCCATGCACTCAGGCAATCTGTGAGCACAAAGGTGCACCTGACAACAGATGCATGGACCTGTAGGCATGGCCAGGGACGTTACGTGTCCATCACGGCACACTGGGTGAATGTTGTGGATGCAAAGTCCACAGGGGACAGCAATTTTGGGACAGTTCTGCCTAGCCCACGGTCTAGGAAACAGTTGGCTGTAGCCGTTCGCACCCCCTCCTCCTCGTCCTCCTGCAGAAGCGAGAGCTCGTCCACAGACCGCAGTCGCACAACCACTCCATCCGCAGCTGCCACTGTTGCACACCAGGTCTCCCATTATGGGGCAGCTACTGGCAAACGTCAGCAGGCTGTATTGGCTATGAAGTGTTTGGGTGACAACAGACACACCGCGGAAGTTCTGTCCGAGTTCTTGTAGAAAGAAACGCAGTCGTGGCTGGGCACTGTATATCTTGAGGCAGGCAAGGTAGTGAGTGATAACGGAAGGAATTTCATGGCTGCCATCTCCCTTTCCCAACTGAAACACATTCCTTGCCTGGCTCACACCTTAAACCTGCTTCCTGAAAAGTTATCCGGGGTTATCCGACCTGCTCCTCAAAGTGCGTGGACTTTGCTCACATATCCGCCGTTCGCCCGTACACTCCAGCCGTATGCAGACCTATCAGCGTTCTTTGAACCTTCCCCAGCATCGCCTAATCATAGACGTTGCAACAAGGTGGAACTCAACACTGCACATGCTTCAGAGACTGTGTGAACAGAGGCGGGCTGTTATGTTTTTGTGGGAGGATACACATACATGGGCAGGCGGTAGGATGGCAGACATGGAGTTGTCAGGTGTGCAGTGGTCGAAGATTCAAGACATGTGTCAAGTCCTTCAGTGTTTTGAGGAATGCACACGGCTGGTTAGTGCAGACAACGCCATAATAAGCATGAGCATCCCCCTAATGCGTCTGCTGATGCAAAGTTTGACGCACATAAAGGATCAGGCGTCTGCAGCTGAGGAAGAGGAAAGCCTTGATGACAGTCAGCCATTGTCTGGCCAGGGCAGTGTACAGGACGAGGTAGCGGGCGAAGAGGAGGAGGAGGACGAGGAGGATGATGGGGATGATTATATTTTTAATGAGAAAGCTTTTCCGGGGCCACTGGAAATTGTTGGCGCGGCAAGGCCTGGTTCTGGTTTTTGGAGGGACACAAGTGACGTGGATTTGCCTGAAACTGCCCCTCAACCAAGCACAACCGCAGATTTGAGAACTGGAACTTTGGCCCACATGGCGGATTATGCCTTACGTATCCTCAAAAGGGACACACGCATTACTAAAATGATGAACGATGACGATTACTGGTTGGCCTGCCTCCTTGATCCTCGCTATAAAGGCAAATTGCAAAATACAATGCCACATGAGAACTTGGAAATAATATTAGCAACCAAACAATCAACTCTTGTTGCCTGTTTGCTTCTGGCATTCCCTGCACACAGCGCCCATGATTGTTCTCACACGAGCTGCAGGGGCCAGCAGACCAGAGGTGTTAGAGGGGCGGAAATCAGAAGTGGCGTTGGCCAGAGGGGTTTTCTGACCAGGTTGTGGAGTGATTTTGCTATGACCGCAGACAGGACAGGTACTGCAGCATCAATTCAAAGTGACAGGAGACAACATTTGTCCAGTATGGTTACAAACTATTTTTCATCCCTTATCGATGTTCTCCCTCAACCGTCATTCCCATTTGATTACTGGGCATCCAAATTAGACACCTGGCCAGAATTGGCAGAATATGCATTGCAGGAGCTTGCTTGCCCGGCAGCTAGTGTCCTATCAGAAAGAGTATTCAGTGCTGCAGGTTCAATACTAACAGAAAAAAGGACTCGTCTGGCTACCCAAAATGTAGATGATCTAACCTTCATTAAAATGAACCACAACTGGATTTCGAAATCTTTTGCCCCACCTTGCCCGGCTGACACCTAGCTTTCCTATGAAAAGGTCTTGCCTCTGGACTATTATGAATGACTTTTCCAATATCGTAATTTGCTGCACCTGATTGTCCAGCATACGACATGTTTACACCTCCCTAAATGGCCAAACTCCCCACACGGGGCCGTGGTATCGCCACTTGGCGCCAGCACCCGTGAGAGTGCTGTTTTTTTTCTGAAGAGGTGGGTGTGCCCGCTTTTGGTCGACGGCACTGCCACTGGGTCCCTCATAGTACAATAAAGTGTCTCTGGCGGTGGTGGTGCGCACCCAACGTCAGACACACCGTTGTAATATGAGGGGCCCTGGGCCTGTACCGCCGGCCACAAAACAGTTCCCCCCCAGCTCAAACAGTGCTCTACCACTTGCAAAATTATCTCTCACAGCTCCACCAATGTTTAGTCTATTCGCTGATATCCTTCAATGCCTGGCACTGACAATACCATTGTATTGACATTTTTGTTATGTTAGGCCTTCGAAGCCTGTCTGCGGTCCCTCCTTCCACTAGGCCTCCACTGACCATTGTACTGCTGCCCGTGTACCCCTGGAACCAATTTTAAATTGCCAACACCCCAATTTTGTTATGTTAGGCCTTCGAAGCCTGTCTGCAGTCCCTTCTTTCTACTACTACTACACTGACCAGACCACTGCTGCCCGTGTACCCCTGGAACCAATGTTAAATTGCCTGCACCCCTATTTTTGTTATGTTAGGCCTTCGAAGCCTGTCTGCGGTCCCTCCTTCCACTAGGCCTCCACTGACCATTGTACTGCTGCCCGTGTACCCCTGGAACCAATTTTAAATTGCCAACAGCCCAATTTTGTTATGTTAGGCCTTCGAAGCCTGTCTGCAGTCCCTTCTTTCTACTACTACTACACTGACCAGACCATTGCTGCCCGTGTACCCCTGGAACCAATGTTAAATTGCCTGCACCCCTATTTTTGTTATGTTAGGCCTTCGAAGCCTGTCTGCGGTCCCTCCTTCCACTAGGCCTCCACTGACCATTGTACTGCTGCCCGTGTACCCCTGGAACCAATTTTAAATTGCCAACAGCCCAATTTTGTTATGTTAGGCCTTCGAAGCCTGTCTGCAGTCCCTTCTTTCTACTACTACTACACTGACCAGACCACTGCTGCCCGTGTACCCCTGGAACCAATGTTAAATTGCCTGCACCCCTATTTTTGTTATGTTAGGCCTTCGATGCCTGTCTGCGGTCCCTCCTTCCACTAGGCCTCCACTGACCATTGTACTGCTGCCCGTGTACCCCTGGAACCAATTTTAAATTGCCAACAGCCCAATTTTGTTATGTTAGGCCTTCGAAGCCTGTCTGCGGTCCCTCCTTCCACTTGGCCTCCACTGACCATTGTACTGCTGCCCGTGTATCCCTGGAACCAATGTAAAAGTGCCTACAGCCTGTCCAATTTGTTATGTTAGGCCTTCGAAGCCTGTCTGCGGTCCCTTCTTTCTACTACAACTACACTGACCAGACCACTGCCGCCCGTGTACCCCTGTAACCTATTTTAAAGTGCATACAGCCAATTTTTTTTCTCTATTTTACAATTATAAAGCCCAGATGGACTACGCTGTACCACGGTAAGAGCTACCCAGTCGTCACTTCTTTTGCAAGAAAAGCCATCCCAGCACTACAGCATCATGTAAAAATCTGCATTGTCCATGCTCTCTGGCTATCTAATAGTAGAAAGGTGCACCTGACAACAGATGCATGGACCAGTAGGCATGTCCACGAAAGGTTAGATGTCCATTACGGCGCACTGGGTTAATGTTGTGTATGCATGGTCCACAGGGGACAGCCTACAAAGTCTGTCTGCAGTCCCAAATATAAATTGTCCTCCGCTTACCACACCAATGCTGCCTGTGTACCCCTGGAACATTTCATAAACTCCATTGACCAAAATTTGGGGTTTACAGCCTACTACCAGTGTCTGCCGCTCCAAGGTGTTCCCCGGGTTGCCTTTTCTGAGCTTTGATCTTCAGGCTCTTCTTAAGTAGTTGTTGAAAACAACACTGCATACGGCCTACAAGTTGGGTTTGGGGTGTAGAGATGGTGTGTTCCACTCCAAGGTGTTCCCCAGGTTTCCTCGCCATTGCTGCGATCTTAATGCTCTCGTTTAGTAGTTGTTGGAAACTACAGTGCATTAGGCCTACAAATTGGGTATGGGGTGTAGAGAGATGGTGTGTTCCACTCCAAGGTGTTCCCCAGGTTTCCTCGCCATTGCTGCGATCTTAATGCTCTCGTTTAGTAGTTGTTGGAAACTACAGTGCATTAGGCCTACAAATTGGGTATGGGGTGTAGAGAGATGGTGTGTTCCACTCCAAGGTGTTCCCCAGGTTTCCTCGCCATTGCTGCAATCTTAATGCTCTCGTTTAGTAGTTGTTGGAAACTACAGTGCATTAGGCCTACAAATTGGGTATGGGGTGTAGAGAGATGGTGTGTTCCACTCCAAGGTGTTCCCCAGGTTTCCTCGCCATTGCTTCGATCTTCCTGCTCTCGTTTAGTAGTTGTTGGAAACTACACTGCATTAGGCCTACAAATTGGGTATGGGGTGTAGAGAGATGGTGTGTTCCACTCCAAGGTGTTCCCCAGGTTTCCTCGCCATTGCTTCGATCTTCCTGCTCTCGTTTAGTAGTTGTTGGAAACTACAGTGCATTAGGCCTACAAATTGGGTATGGGGTGTAGAGAGATGGTGTGTTCCACTCCAAGGTGTTCCCCAGGTTTCCTCGCCATTGCTGCGATCTTAATGCTCTTGTTTAGTAGTTGTTGGAAACTACAGTGCATTAGGCCTACAAATTGGGTATGGGGTGTAGAGAGATGGTGTGTTCCACTCCAAGGTGTTCCCCAGGTTTCCTCGCCATTGCTGCGATCTTAATGCTCTCGTTTAGTAGTTGTTGGAAACTACAGTGCATTAGGCCTACAAATTGGGTATGTGGTGTAGAGAGATGGTGTGTTCCACTCCAAGGTGTTCCCCAGGTTTCCTCGCCATTGCTTCGATCTTCCTGCTCTCGTTTAGTAGTTGTTGGAAACTACACTGCATTAGGCCTACAAATTGGGTATGGGGTGTAGAGAGATGGTGTGTTACACTACAAGGTGTTCTCCAGGTTGCCTTTCCTGAGCTTCTATCTTCAGGCTCTTATTAAATTGTGGTTAAATGGAACAACTGCATTTGGCGTACTAGATGGGTTGGGGCCTACTATCGGTGTCTGCCACTCCTTGCTGTTCTCCTGGTTTCCTGTCCTGAAATTCCATTTTCAGGCTCTCGTTAAGTAGTTGTTAATGTTAGACTGCATTTGGCCTACTAGTTGGGTTGGGGCCTACTATCGGTGTCTGCCACTCCTTGCTGTTCTCCTCCACTGAACAAAGCTGTGCCGCCTGTTTACTACGGTTGCCAATTTTGAACTGCATTTCGACTACTTACTGATTTGGGCCTACTCTCTGTGTCATCCTCTCATTCCAGTTGTCCTCCACTGCAATGCCCCCTGGTTAGTCCTGTGTTGCCAATTTTGAACTGCATTTAGTCCACTTTATTCTTTGGGCCTATATCTGTGTTTCCTCCTCATCCTGCCCATTGCCCAGCCAGTGATAGATGAGTCTGCTGGTACATTGACCCATAACGCTAAATTCCCCGTGCACGCTACACAGCAAGATTGTGACCCTGCTGAAAGTCAGGTTCCTCTTCCCGCATACCATACCACCTTACACGGGGACAAAGAGGAAGGTGCAGATGAAAGTGCAGGTTCCTTCATCAGGTGGGGGGAGGAATACTAGTTGGCGACGTCACTGGCACAGGGCCTCTCATAGTACGCAAAAGTGTTGCTGCCGGTGGGAGACGCCCCCGCCGTGCAAACACACCGGTGTACTTTGAGGGGCCCTGTGCCAGTGCCAATGCCAACGAGTGGGCCCCCCCTGCATGCTCAGGATCACAGCACTTGCAAAGGTGAAATACTTTCCTCTCCCTGCTCCACTGCCGTGACGCGTTCCAGATTTCCTGGGCCCACTAATTACTTGAACCAGCCCTACCCCCCACAACTTTAGCCAAATGACCCCCAATTTCAAATGCCTTCCAATTATTATAAGCTAAAT
This sequence comes from Ranitomeya imitator, assembly GCF_032444005.1. Taxonomy (NCBI): domain Eukaryota; kingdom Metazoa; phylum Chordata; class Amphibia; order Anura; family Dendrobatidae; genus Ranitomeya; species Ranitomeya imitator. Next base: position 170,751,055 of record NC_091287.1, read on the forward strand.
TACGATTGACAAGCTTCTTTAACAAGAATGGATGTTTTTGCCATTAAAATGGGCAGTGTAGGTGTTTTCCTGGCCTCCACTCACTGCCGACTATGCTCCCCCATTGACTTGCATTGGGTTTCGTGTTTCGGGCGATACCCGACTTTTCGCGATAATCGGCCGATTCCACTCGACTCGACTTCTAAGATAGTCGGGTTTCGCGAAACACGACTCGACTCTAAAAAGGTCAAGGTCGCTCAACCCTAGTAACTACAGGTCATTGACCTACATTACCTTCATTCGCTGGGGTTTACAGCCACGAGCAGCGCTGCATTAGCAGAGCTTCTGGCTGTAAAATATTTTAACCCCTTCAGATGGATTTACAACGTGGGACGTTACAGATCCTCGGAAGGTATGTATATTGTTGGTTTATTATTTTTTATTTGTTACAGAGCGAGGGTCTTAAGCGAATGGATTGAGCGTACAATAAAATATTACAACAAACGGTGTGTTTATTTCATTAAAATACTTTTTAATATTGTGTGTGTTTTTTTAACTCTTTCATACAATTGGATTAATAATGGATAGGTGTCAAAATTGACGCCTCTCCATTATTAATCTGGCTTAATGTCACCTTACAATAGCAAGGTGGCATTAACCCTTCATTACCCCATATCCCACCGCTACACGGGAATGGGAAGAGAGTGGCCAAGTGCCAGTATAGGCGCATCTTACAGATGTGCCTTTTCTGGGGTGGCTGGGGGCAGGTGTTTTTAGCCAGGGTGGGGCCAATAACCGTGGACCCTCTCCAGGCTATTAATATCTGCCCTCAGTCACTGGCTTTACTACTCTGGCGGAGAAAATTGCGCGATTTAACCCTTAAATTTAAGAGCTAGAGCGCCAAAATTTTGCATATACACACTACTAACATTAGTAGTGTGGAATAGGGTTGAGCGAAACGGGTCGAACATTTTCAAAAGTCGCCGACTTTTGGCTAAGTCGGGGTTTCATGAAACCCGATCCGACCCCTGTGCGGGGTCGGCCATGCGGTACGCGACTTTCGCGCCAAAGTCGCGTTTCAATGACGCGAAAAGCGCCATTTCTCAGCCAATGAAGGTAAACGCAGAGTGTGGGCAGCGTGATGACATAGGTCCTGGTCCCCACCATCTTAGAGAAGGGCATTGCAGTGATTGGCTTGCTGTCTGCGACGTCACAGGGGCTATAAAGAGGCGTTCCCGCCGACCGCCATCTTACTGCTGCTGATCTGAGCTTAGGGAGAGGTTGCTGCCGCTTTGTCAGAAGCAGGGATAGCGTTAGGCAGGGTCCATTAACCACAAAACCGCTTGTGCTGCAGCGATTTGCACTGTCCAACACCACCCTCGGTGTGCAGGGACAGTGGAATTTTTTTTTTTTTTTTTTTTCCCCTCAGCGCTGTAGCTCATTGGGCTGCCCTAGAAGGCTCCCTGATAGCTGCATTGCTGTGTGTACGCCGCTGTGCAAACCAACTGCTTTTTTCAAAGCACAAATCCTCTTGTTCCTTCCTTTCTGCACAGCTATCTTTTTTGTTTGTCCACACTTTTTATTTCATTTGTGCATCAGTCCACTCCTTATTGCTGCCTGCCATACCTGGCTGAGATTACTGCAGGCAGGGAGATAGTAGCTGCCTGCCATACCTGGCTGAGATTACTGCAGGCAGGGAGATAGTAATTGTAGGACATTCCCTGTTTTTTTTTTTTTTTTTTTTTTGGTGGGAGATTAAGATTGGCAATTTGGCATTTCTGCTAGAGTGCCATCCCTGTGTGTGCCATCTCTCTCACATAGTGGGCCATAGAAAGCCTTTTCATTTTTCTGTATTTTTTTTTGTGGGGTGTATAAATTCTCCCTGATAAAAATACAGTGGGAGATTAATATTGGCCTTTGGGCTTGTGTGCCAGTCCTGAGTGTGCCATCTCTCTCACAAATAGTGGGCCATAGAAAGCCTATTTTATTTTTTTTTGGGTTTTATAAATTCTCCCTGAAAAAAAGGGAGATTAATATTGGCCTCTGGGCTTCTGTGCCAGTCCTGAGCGTGCCATCTGTGCCAGTCCTGAGCGTCCCATCTCTCTCACAAATAGTGGGCCATAGAAAGCCTATTTAATTTTTTTTTTGGTTTTATAAATTTTCCCTGAAAAAAGGGAGATTAATATTGGCCTCTGGGCTTGTGTGCCAGTTGTGAGCGTGCCATCTGTGCCAGTCCTGAGCGTGCCATCTCTCTCACAAATAGTGGGCCATAGAAAGCCTATTTAATTTTTTTTTTGGTTTTATAAATTTTCCCTGAAAAAAGGGAGATTAATATTGGCCTCTGGGCTTGTGTGCCAGTTGTGAGCGTGCCATCTGTGCCAGTCCTGAGCGTGCCATCTCTCTCACAAATAGTGGGCCATAGAAAGCCTATTTAAATATTTTTTTGGTTTTATAAATTCTCCCAGAAAAAAAGGGAGATTAATATTGGCCTCTGGGCTTCTGTGCCAGTTGTGAGCGTGCCATCTGTGCCAGTCCTGAGCGTGCCATCTCTCTCACAAATAGTGGGCCATAGAAAGCCTATTTAAATATTTTTTTGGTTTTATAAATTCTCCCAGAAAAAAAGGGAGATTAATATTGGCCTCTGGGCTTCTGTGCCAGTCCTGAGCGTGCCATCTGTGCCAGTCCTGAGCGTCCCATCTCTCTCACAAATAGTGGGCCATAGAAAGCCTATTTTATTTTTTTTTTGGGTTTCAGAAATTCTCCCTGGAAAAAAAAAGGGAGATTAATATTGCCCTTTGGGCTTGTGTGCCAGTACTAAGCGTTCCATCTCTCTCTCTCTCTCAGTCAGTGGGCCATAGAACGCATATTTTTGGTTTTATTTGTTTTCTAAATTCTCCCTGAAAAAATCATTTTATTTTATTTGGTTTCTAAATTCTTCCTGATAAAATCATATTTTTTTTATTATTTTTATTTCTAAAGTCTCCCTGAAAAAAAAAAAAAAAAAAAACAACCAAAAAAACAGTGGGAGATTAATATTGGCCTTTCTGCTTGTGTGCCAGTCTTGACTCCTGGGTGTGCCATCTCTCTCTCTCTCTCTCTCTCTCTCTCTCTCTCTCTCTCTCTCTCCAATTGTGGTCCATAGAAAGCCTATATTTTTTTTCCTTGATTTGGGTTCTAAAATCTACCAGAGAAAATAACTACATCAATCATTGGTAGAAAAATATTGGCCTCTGGGTTTGTGTGCCACTCCTGACTCCTGTGTGCGTCATCTCTCAGTCAGTGGGCCATAGAACGCCTATTTTTGGTTTTATTTGTTTTCTAAATTCTCCCTGAAAAAATTATTTTATTTTATTTGGTTTCTAAATTCTTCCTGATAAAATCATATTTTTTTTATTATTTTTTTTTCTAAAGTCTCCCTGAAAAAAAAAAAAAAAAACAGTGGGAGATTAATATTGGCCTTTCTGCTTGTGTGCCAGTCTTGACTCCTGGGTGCGTCATCTCTCAGTCAGTGGGCCATAGAACGCCTATTTTTGGTTTTATTTGTTTTATAAATTCTCCCTGAAAAAATCATTTTATTTTATTTGGTTTCTAAATTCTTCCTGATAAAATCATATTTTTTTTATTATTTTTTTTTCTAAAGTCTCCCTGAAAAAAAAAAAAAAAAAACAACCAAAAAAAACAGTGGGAGATTAATATTGGCCTTTCTGCTTGTGTGCCAGTCTTGACTCCTGGGTGCGTCATCTCTCAGTCAGTGGGCCATAGAACGCCTATTTTTGGTTTTATTTGTTTTCTAAATTCTCCCTGAAAAAATCATTTTATTTTATTTGGTTTCTAAATTCTTCCTGATAAAATCATATTTTTTTTATTATTTTTTTTTCTAAAGTCTCCCTGAAAAAAAAAAAAAAAAAAACAACCAAAAAAAACAGTGGGAGATTAATATTGGCCTTTCTGCTTGTGTGCCAGTCTTGACTCCTGGGTGCGTCATCTCTCAGTCAGTGGGCCATAGAACGCCTATTTTTGGTTTTATTTGTTTTCTAAATTCTCCCTGAAAAAATCATTTTATTTTATTTGGTTTCTAAATTCTTCCTGATAAAATCATATTTTTTTTATTATTTTTTTTTCTAAAGTCTCCCTGAAAAAAAAAAAAAAAAAAACAACCAAAAAAAACAGTGGGAGATTAATATTGGCCTTTCTGCTTGTGTGCCAGTCTTGACTCCTGGGTGTGCCATCTCTCTCTCTCTCTCTCTCCAATTGTGGTCCATAGAAAGCCTACATTTTTTTTCCTTGATTTGGGTTCCAAAATCTACCAGAGAAAATAACTCCATCAATCATTGGTAGAAAAATATTGGCCTCTGGGCTTGTGTGCCACTCCTGATTCCTGTGTGCGTCATCTCTCACTCAGTGGCCCATAGAAAGCATATAGTTTGTTACATTTGTTTTCTAAATTCTCCCTGCAAAAATCTATTTTTTTTTTTTTGGGGGGTTTCTAAAGTGTTCCTGAAAAAAATAAAAATAAAAAAAAAATAATAGTGTGACATTAATATTAACATTTGTGCTTCAGTGACAGTCCTGCGTGTGGGGCATCTCTCTAATTTGCAGCCACCAAAAAAAGAGTGTGTAACATTGGGCCTGATTTTCGCTGTGGTCTCACCAACCTGTAAAGGGGTAGCTAAATCATACAGAAGTTATAGCTCACCGTGTAAGTTGTGTGACTGCAACAAATAACGTTAGTTTGGTTACGTTTTTAAAACAATGAGGAAGTCTAGTGGAAGAGGTCGTGGCCGGGGGCGTTCATTGTCAGCTGGTAATGAGGGTAGTGGTAGTGGTGGAGCATCAGGTGGTCGTGGGGGAAAAAATATTGCACCTAAGTCTGGAGCTGTGGAGCCAGGTTCGTCGTCCGGCTACACAAGGCCTCGAACGCTCCCTTTTCTGGGATTAGGAAAACCGCTTTTAAAGCCGGAGCAGCAAGAGCAAGTTTTGGCTTATCTTGCTGACTCAGCCTCTAGCTCTTTTGCCTCATCTCGTGAAACTGGTAAAAGTAAAAGCAGCGCGTCGTTAGTGGATGTTCACGGTCAGGGACAAGTCACTTCCTTGTCCTCTTCAGCAAAAACAACAACAGAGAAGAATGCAGCAGGCGACACAACGGGTTACTCCATGGAGCTCTTTACACATACCGTCCCTGGCTTAGAAAGTGAAGCAGTTAACAGTCCATGCCCATTACAAATTGAATCTGACATGGAGTGCACTGACGCACAGCCACAGCCAGACTACTATGCTGGTCCTTTGACTCAGACCACAACATTGCCCTCGCAGGGTGCTGATCAAGAATCAGACCCTGATGAGACTATGTTGCCCCATCACGAACGCTATACCACCGAACGACACGGTGACACAGACGAAGTTGCGCAGGAGGTACAAGAAGAGTTATTAGATGACCCAGTTCTTGACCCCGATTGGCAGCCATTGGGGGAACAGGGTGCAGGCGGCAGCAGTTCTGAAGCAGAGGAGGAGGAGGGGCCGCAGCAGGCATCAACATCGCCACAGGTTCCATCTGCCGGGCCCGTATCTTGCCCAAAACGCGTGGCAAAGCCAAAACCTGGTGGAGGACAGCGTGGCCATCCGGTTAAAGCTCAGTCTGCAATGCCTGAAAAGGTATCCGATGCTAGAAAGAGTGCAGTCTGGCATTTTTTTAAACAACATCCAATTGATCAGCGCAAAGTCATCTGTCAAAAATGTTCTACTTCCTTAAGCAGAGGTCAGAATCTGAAAAGTCTCAATACTAGTTGCATGCATAGACATTTAACCACCATGCATTTGAAAGCTTGGACTAACTACCAAACGTCCCTTAAGGTTGTTGCACCCTCGGCCAATGAAGCTAGTCATCAACGCAACATCCCTTCCGGCAGTGTAGGACCACCATTTAGCGCACCACCTGCTGTATCTGTGCAGGTATCTTTGCCAGGCCAAAGCAGTCAGGGTCAGGGAATCACCAGTTTCGTAGTAGGAAACACTGCATCTAGGGCACCGGCGGCAACAATACCATCTCCCACCGTCTCTCAGTCTGCCATGTCCACCGGCACCCCCGCTAGTTCCACGATCTCCAGCTCTCCAGTCCAGCTCACCCTACATGAGACTATGGTTAGAAAAAGGAAATACTTAGCCTCGCATCCGCGTACACAGGGTTTGAACGCCCACATAGCTAGACTAATCTCGTTAGAGATGATGCCCTACCGGTTAGTTGAAAGCGAAGCTTTCAAAGACCTGATGGACTACGCTGTACCACGCTACGAGCTACCCAGTCGACACTTTTTTTCCAGAAAAGCCATCCCAGCCCTCCACCAGCATGTTAAAGAGCGCATCGTCCATGCACTCAGGCAATCTGTGAGCACAAAGGTGCACCTGACAACAGATGCATGGACCAGTAGGCATGGCCAGGGACGTTACGTGTCCATCACGGCACACTGGGTAAATGTGGTGGATTCAGGGTCCACAGGGGACAGCAAGTTTGGGACAGTTCTGCCTAGCCCACGGTCTAGTAAACAGTTGTCTGTAGCCGTTCGCACCCCCTCCTCCTCCTCCTCCTCGTCCTCCTGCAGAAGCAAGAGCTCGTCCACAGACCGCAGTCGCACAAACACTCCATCCGCACCTGCCACTGTTGCACACCAGGTCTCCCATTATGGGGCAGCTACTGGCATACGTCAGCAGGCTGTATTGGCTATGAAGTGTTTGGGCGACAATAGACACACCGCGGAAGTTCTGTCCGAGTTCTTGCAGCAAGAAACGCAGTCGTGGCTGGGCACTGTAGATCTTGAGGCAGGCAAGGTAGTGAGTGATAACGGAAGGAATTTCATGGCTGCCATCTCCCTTTCCCAACTGAAACACATTCCTTGCCTGGCTCACACCTTAAACCTGGTGGTGCAGTGCTTCCTGAAAAGTTATCCGGGGTTATCCGACCTGCTCCTCAAAGTGCGTGGACTTTGCGCACATATCCGCCGTTCGCCTGTACACTCCAGCCGTATGCAGACCTATCAGCGTTCTTTGAACCTTCCCCAGCATCGCCTAATCATAGACGTTGCAACAAGGTGGAACTCAACACTGCACATGCTTCAGAGACTGTGCGAACAGAGGCGGGCTGTTATGTTTTTGTGGGAGGATACACATACACGGGCAGGCAGTAGGATGGCAGACATGGAGTTGTCAGGTGTGCAGTGGTCGAAGATTCAAGACATGTGTCAAGTCCTTCAGTGTTTTGAGGAATGCACACGGCTGGTTAGTGCAGACAACGCCATAATAAGCATGAGCATCCCCCTAATGCGTCTGCTGATGCAAAGTTTGACGCACATAAAGGATCAGGCGTCTGCACCAGAGGAAGAGGAAAGCCTTGATGACAGTCAGCGATTGTCTGGTCAGGGCAGTGTACATGACGAGGTACCGGGCGAAGAGGAGGTGGAGGATGAGGAGGATGATGGGGATGAGTATATTTTTAATGAGGAAGCTTTCCCGGGGGCACGGGAAATTGGTGGCGTGGCAAGGCCGGGTTCTGGTTTTTTGAGGGACACAAGTGACGTAGATTTGCCTGCAACTGCCCCTCAACCAAGCACAACCGCAGATTTGACAACGGGAACTTTGGCCCACATGGCGGATTATGCCTTGCGTATCCTCAAAAGGGACACACGCATTACAAAAATGATGAACGATGACGATTACTGGTTGGCCTGCCTCCTTGATCCTCGCTATAAAGGCAAATTGCAAAATATTATGCCACATGAGAACTTGGAACTAATATTAGCAACAAAACAATCAACTCTTGTTGACCGTTTGCTTCTGGCATTCCCTGCACACAGCGCCCGTGATCGTTCTCACACGAGCTCCAGGGGCCAGCAGACCAGAGGTGTTAGAGGGGCAGAAATCAGAAGTGGCGTTGGACAGAGGGGTTTTCTGACCAGGTTGTGGAGTGATTTTTCTATGACCGCAGACAGGACAGGTACTGCAGCATCAATTCAAAGTGACAGGAGACAACATTTGTCCAGTATGGTTACAAACTATTTTTCATCCCTTATCGACGTTCTCCCTCAACCGTCATTCCCATTTGATTACTGGGCATCCAAATTAGACACCTGGCCAGAATTGGCAGAATATGCATTGCAGGAGCTTGCTTGCCCGGCAGCTAGTGTCCTATCAGAAAGAGTATTCAGTGCTGCAGGTTCAATACTAACAGAAAAAAGGACTCGTCTGGCTACCCAAAATGTAGATGATCTAACCTTCATTAAAATGAACCACAACTGGATTTCAAAATCTTTTGCCCCACCCTGCCCGGCTGACACCTAGCTTTCCTATGAAAAGGTCTTGCCTGTGGACTATTCTGAATGACTTTTCCAATCTCGTAATTTTCTTCACCTGATTGTCCAGCATACGACATGTTTCCACCTCACGAAATGGCCAAACTCCCCACACGGGGCCGTGCTATCGCCACTTTGCGCTTGGACCCTTGAGAGTGCTGTTTGTCTGAAGAGGTGGGTGTGGCCGCTTTTGGTCGACGGCACTGCCACTGGGTCCCTCATAGTACAATAAAGTGTCTCTGGCGGTGGTGGTGCGCACCCAACGTCAGACACACCGTTGTAATATGAGGGGCCCTGTGCCTGTACCGCCGGCCACAAGACAGTTCCCCCCCCCAGCTCAAACAGTGCTCTACCACTAGCAAAATTATCTCTCACAGCTTCACCAATGTGTAGTCTAGCCGCTGACATCCTTCAATGCCTGGCACTGACAATACCATTGTTTTGACATTTTTGTTATGTTAGGCCTTCGAAGCCTGTCTGCGGTCCCTTCTTTCTACAACTACTACACTGACCAGGCCACTGCTGGCCGTGTTACCCTGGAACCAATTTAAAAGTGCCTACAGTCAGCCCAATTTTGTTATGTTAGGCCTTCGAAGACTGTCTGCCGTCACTCCTTCCACTAGACTTCCACTGACCATACACTGCTGCCCATGTACCCCTGGAACCAATTTAAAGTGCCTACAGCCAGCCCAATTTTGTTATGTTAGGCCTTCGAAGCCTGTCTGCGGTCACTCCTTCCACTAGACTTCCACTGACCAGACCACTGCTGCCCGTGTACCCCTGGAACCAATTTAAAAGTGCCTACAGCCATGTGTTATTATTTTAGGCCTTCGATGCCTGTCTGCGGTCACTCCTTCCACTAGGCCTCCACTGACCACACCACTGCTGCCCGTGTACCCCTGGAACCAATTTAAAATTGCCTACAGCCAGCCCAATTTTTTTATTTTAGGCCTTCGATGCCTGTCTGCGGTCCATTCTTTCAACTACTACTACACTGACCAGGTCACTGCTGCCCGTGTACCCCTGGAACCAATTTAAAATTGCCTACAGCCAGCCCAATTTTTTTATTTTAGGCCTTCGATGCCTGTCTGCGGTCCATTCTTTCAACTACTACTACACTGACCAGGTCACTGCTGCCCGTGTACCCCTGGAACCAATTTAAAATTGCCTACAGCCAGCCCAATTTTTTTATTTTAGGCCTTCGATGCCTGTCTGCGGTCCATTCTTTCAACTACTACTACACTGACCAGGTCACTGCTGCCCGTGTACCCCTGGAACCAATTTAAAATTGCCTACAGCCAGCCCAATTTTTTTATTTTAGGCCTTCGATGCCTGTCTGCGGTCCATTCTTTCAACTACTACTACACTGACCAGGTCACTGCTGCCCGTGTACCCCTGGAACCAATTTAAAATTGCCTACAGCCAGCCCAATTTTTTTATTTTAGGCCTTCGATGCCTGTCTGCGGTCCATTCTTTCAACTACTACTACACTGACCAGGTCACTGCTGCCCGTGTACCCCTGGAACCAATTTAAAATTGCCTACAGCCATGTGTTATTATTTTAGGCCTTCGATGCCTGTCTGCGGTCACTCCTTCCACTAGGCCTCCACTGACCACACCACTGCTGTCCGTGTACCCCTGGAACCAATTTAAAATTGCCTACAGCCATGTGTTATTATTTTAGGCCTTCGATGCCTGTCTGCGGTCACTCCTTCCACTAGGCCTCCACTGACCACACCACTGCTGTCCGTGTACCCCTGGAACCAATTTAAAATTGCCTACAGCCATGTGTTATTATTTTAGGCCTTCGATGCCTGTCTGCGGTCACTCCTTCCACTAGACTTCCACTGACCAGACCACTGCTGCCCGTGTACCCCTGGAACCAATTTAAAAGTGCCTACAGCCAGCCCAAGTTTGTTATGTTAGGCCTTCGATGCCTGTCTGCGGTCACTCCTTCCACTAGGCCTCCACTGACCACACCACTGCTGCCCGTGTACCCCTGGAACCAATTTAAAATTGCCTACAGCCAGCCCAATTTTTTTATTTTAGGCCTTCGATGCCTGTCTGCGGTCCATTCTTTCAACTACTACTACACTGACCAGGTCACTGCTGCCCGTGTACCCCTGGAACCAATTTAAAATTGCCTACAGCCAGCCCAATTTTTTTATTTTAGGCCTTCGATGCCTGTCTGCGGTCCATTCTTTCAACTACTACTACACTGACCAGGTCACTGCTGCCCGTGTACCCCTGGAACCAATTTAAAATTGCCTACAGCCATGTGTTATTATTTTAGGCCTTCGATGCCTGTCTGCGGTCACTCCTTCCACTAGGCCTCCACTGACCACACCACTGCTGTCCGTGTACCCCTGGAACCAATTTAAAATTGCCTACAGCCATGTGTTATTATTTTAGGCCTTCGATGCCTGTCTGCGGTCACTCCTTCCACTAGGCCTCCACTGACCACACCACTGCTGTCCGTGTACCCCTGGAACCAATTTAAAATTGCCTACAGCCATGTGTTATTATTTTAGGCCTTCGATGCCTGTCTGCGGTCCATTCTTTCAACTACTACTACACTGACCAGGGCACTGCTGGCCGTGTACCCCTGGAACCAATTTAAAATTGCCTACAGCCAGCCCAATTTTTTTATTTTAGGCCTTCGATGCCTGTCTGCGGTCCATTCTTTCAACTACTACTACACTGACCAGGTCACTGCTGCCCGTGTACCCCTGGAACCAATTTAAAATTGCCTACAGCCATGTGTTATTATTTTAGGCCTTCGATGCCTGTCTGCGGTCACTCCTTCCACTAGGCCTCCACTGACCACACCACTGCTGTCCGTGTACCCCTGGAACCAATTTAAAATTGCCTACAGCCATGTGTTATTATTTTAGGCCTTCGATGCCTGTCTGCGGTCACTCCTTCCACTAGGCCTCCACTGACCACACCACTGCTGTCCGTGTACCCCTGGAACCAATTTAAAATTGCCTACAGCCATGTGTTATTATTTTAGGCCTTCGATGCCTGTCTGCGGTCACTCCTTCCACTAGACTTCCACTGACCAGACCACTGCTGCCCGTGTACCCCTGGAACCAATTTAAAAGTGCCTACAGCCAGCCCAAGTTTGTTATGTTAGGCCTTCGATGCCTGTCTGCGGTCACTCCTTCCACTAGGCCTCCACTGACCACACCACTGCTGCCCGTGTACCCCTGGAACCAATTTAAAATTGCCTACAGCCAGCCCAATTTTTTTATTTTAGGCCTTCGATGCCTGTCTGCGGTCCATTCTTTCAACTACTACTACACTGACCAGGTCACTGCTGCCCGTGTACCCCTGGAACCAATTTAAAATTGCCTACAGCCAGCCCAATTTTTTTATTTTAGGCCTTCGATGCCTGTCTGCGGTCCATTCTTTCAACTACTACTACACTGACCAGGTCACTGCTGCCCGTGTACCCCTGGAACCAATTTAAAATTGCCTACAGCCATGTGTTATTATTTTAGGCCTTCGATGCCTGTCTGCGGTCACTCCTTCCACTAGGCCTCCACTGACCACACCACTGCTGTCCGTGTACCCCTGGAACCAATTTAAAATTGCCTACAGCCATGTGTTATTATTTTAGGCCTTCGATGCCTGTCTGCGGTCACTCCTTCCACTAGGCCTCCACTGACCACACCACTGCTGTCCGTGTACCCCTGGAACCAATTTAAAATTGCCTACAGCCATGTGTTATTATTTTAGGCCTTCGATGCCTGTCTGCGGTCCATTCTTTCAACTACTACTACACTGACCAGGGCACTGCTGGCCGTGTACCCCTGGAACCAATTTAAAATTGCCTACAGCCAGCCCAATTTTTTTATTTTAGGCCTTCGATGCCTGTCTGCGGTCCATTCTTTCAACTACTACTACACTGACCAGGTCACTGCTGCCCGTGTACCCCTGGAACCAATTTAAAATTGCCTACAGCCATGTGTTATTATTTTAGGCCTTCGATGCCTGTCTGCGGTCACTCCTTCCACTAGGCCTCCACTGACCACACCACTGCTGTCCGTGTACCCCTGGAACCAATTTAAAATTGCCTACAGCCATGTGTTATTATTTTAGGCCTTCGATGCCTGTCTGCGGTCACTCCTTCCACTAGGCCTCCACTGACCACACCACTGCTGTCCGTGTACCCCTGGAACCAATTTAAAATTGCCTACAGCCATGTGTTATTATTTTAGGCCTTCGATGCCTGTCTGCGGTCACTCCTTCCACTAGACTTCCACTGACCAGACCACTGCTGCCCGTGTACCCCTGGAACCAATTTAAAAGTGCCTACAGCCAGCCCAAGTTTGTTATGTTAGGCCTTCGATGCCTGTCTGCGGTCACTCCTTCCACTAGGCCTCCACTGACCACACCACTGCTGCCCGTGTACCCCTGGAACCAATTTAAAATTGCCTACAGCCAGCCCAATTTTTTTATTTTAGGCCTTCGATGCCTGTCTGCGGTCCATTCTTTCAACTACTACTACACTGACCAGGTCACTGCTGCCCGTGTACCCCTGGAACCAATTTAAAATTGCCTACAGCCAGCCCAATTTTTTTATTTTAGGCCTTCGATGCCTGTCTGCGGTCCATTCTTTCAACTACTACTACACTGACCAGGTCACTGCTGCCCGTGTACCCCTGGAACCAATTTAAAATTGCCTACAGCCATGTGTTATTATTTTAGGCCTTCGATGCCTGTCTGCGGTCACTCCTTCCACTAGGCCTCCACTGACCACACCACTGCTGTCCGTGTACCCCTGGAACCAATTTAAAATTGCCTACAGCCATGTGTTATTATTTTAGGCCTTCGATGCCTGTCTGCGGTCACTCCTTCCACTAGGCCTCCACTGACCACACCACTGCTGTCCGTGTACCCCTGGAACCAATTTAAAATTGCCTACAGCCATGTGTTATTATTTTAGGCCTTCGATGCCTGTCTGCGGTCCATTCTTTCAACTACTACTACACTGACCAGGGCACTGCTGGCCGTGTACCCCTGGAACCAACATCAGAAAATATAAAAATAAGTATTTTGCTTATAAAAAAGAAAATACTGGTGAGATATCAAATGCAGACATTTTAACATTAAAAACAAACACACAACTCTAATCTGGTACAGTACTAAAAATGGCCACCAGCTACAATTACTTTCTCCTGCAAGTAGTTAACTGAAAGTTTTTTTAAATTGAAAACACACATATGGCATCCACCGAGTGTTGTCCTGTCGCGTCTTCTTTATATTATTGCCGAGAAGATGCAAAATAATGAAAATAATAAAATCATTAATTACCAAAATAATAGAGAAAGTCAACACCACATTGCAAATAAACATTCATTCCAAATAAAGAAGCAGGGCGCGTCCGAGGGTGAGTATATACCTAATAAGAATATAATCACCCTCGGACGCGCAATGCTTATTTCCAACAGCCTTCCTTCCTAAGAATCAGCCCTTCCGTCGTGTAGAGAGACGTTGTGTTACACTCCAAGGTGTTCCCCAGGTTGCCTTTCCTGAGCTTCGATCTTCCGGCTCTCGTTTAGTAGTTCTTGGAAACTACTCTGCATTAGGCCTTCAAATTGGGTATGGGGTGTAGAGAGATGGTGTGTTCCACTCCAAGGTGTTCCCCAGGTTGCCTTTCCTGAGCTTCGATCTTCCGGCTCTCGTTTAGTAGTTGTTGGAAACTACGCTGCATTAGGCCTTCAAATTGGGTATGGGGTGTAGCGAGAGGGTGTGTTACACTCCAAGGTGTTCCCCAGGTTGCCTTTCCTGAGCTTCGATCTTCCGGCTCTCGTTTAGTAGTTCTTGGAAACTACACTGCATTAGGCCTTCAAATTGGGTATGGGGTGTAGAGAGAGGGTGTGTTACACTCTAAGGTGTTCCCCAGGTTTCCTTGCCATTGCTTCGGTCTTCCGACTCTCGTTTAGTAGTTGTAGAAAAGTACACTGCATTAGGCCATACAAAATGGGTATGGGGTGGAGAGAGATGGTGTGTTACACTCCAAGGTGTTCCCCAGGTTGCCTTTCCTGAGCTTCTATCTTCAGGCTCTCATTAAATTGTGGTTAAATGGAACAACTGCATTTGGCGTACTAGTTGGTTTGGGGCCTACTATCGGTGTCTGCCACTCCTTGCTGTTCTCCTCCACTGAACAAAGCTGTGCCGCCTGTTTACTACGGTTGCCAATTTTGAACTGCATTTCGACTACTTACTGATTTGGCCCTACTCTCTGTGTCAGCCTCTCATTCCAGTTGTCCTCCACTGCAATGCCCCCTGGTTATTCCTGTGTTACCAATTTTGAACTGCATTTAGCCCACTTTCTTCTTTGGGCCTATATCTGTGTTTCCACTTCATCGTGCCCATTGCCCAGCCAGTGATAGATGAGTCTGCTGGTACATTGACCCATAACGCAACATTCCCCGTGCACGCTACACAACAACATTGTGACCCTGCTGAAAGTCAGGTTGCTCTTCCCGCATACCATACCACCTTACACGGGGACAAAGAGGAAGGTGCAGATGAAAGTGCAGGTTCCTTCATCAGGTGGGGGGAGGAATACTAGTTGGCGACGTCACTGGCACAGGGCCTCTCATAGTACGCAAAAGTGTTGCTGCCGGTGGGAGGCGCCCCCGCCGTGCAAACACACCGCTGTACTTTGAGGGGCCCTGTGCCAGTGCCAATGCCAACGAGTGGGCCCCCCCTGCTTGCTCAGGTTCACAGCACTTGCAAAGTTGAAATACTTACCTCTCCCTGCTCCACTGCCGTGACGTGGTCCAGATTTCCTGGGCCCACTAATTACTTGAACCAGCCCTACCCCCCACAACTTTAGCCAAATGACCCCCAATTTCAAATGCCTTCCAATTATTATAAGGTAAATTACGCTTGACAAGCTTCATTAAGAAGAATGGATGGTTTTGACATTAAAATGGCCACTCTAGGTGTTTTCCTGGCCCCCACTCACTGCCGACTATGCTGCCCCATTGACTTGCATTGGGTTTCGTGTTTCGGTCGATCCCGACTTTACGTCATAATCGGCCGATTTCACTCGACCCGACTTTGGACATAGTCGGGTTTCGCAAAACCCGGCTCGACTCTAAAAAGGTCAAGGTCGCTCAACTCTAGTGTGGAATATGCAAAAAAAAGGGGGATATGACATGGTTTACTGTATGTAAACCATGTCTCATATCATGTCGGGTTTTGGCAGGAGAAATGAAAAGCCGGTAATTGAATTACCAGCTTTTCTGCTATATCGCCCTGAAGGAAATGTAAAAAAAAAAAAAACCCATAGACTTACATTGGGTTTCGAGTTTCGGCCGATCCCCGACCCCGACTTTTCAATAGGATCGGGAAACCCGACTCGACCCTGAAAAACTAAAAGTCGCTCAACCCTACTCTCAGCTAGTGAGGTGAGAATCTTTATTTCTGTCATTTGTGAGTAATAGAGTTAACATTATTAATCCTTGGGGCGCTTTTAAGCTTTCTTTTTGAAATTATTAGGACTGATTGGTAATGTTGCAGAAATTTAATTATGTGGCACTGTTTTCTTTAAAGGGAATCTGTCATTAACTTCAACCCTCCTAAGCTGTTTATAAAAGCAAGTAGGTCATAGGGCTCCGAATTACATGATACCTTTATATCTGCGATCTGATGTCTTATTCCAGAGATATCCATGTTTTTCTTATATGTAAATGAGCTCTGGGCTGGACACTGATTTGGATGAGAATCTGCCTCCAGAGCTTATTTTAAGTAAATGGGGATGTTACCAGTGTGATGTGTAATGGCCTCCCTCTCTCTCCTCTCCTGATCTCACTGCAGAGCTGTGTGTGATTATAACTGACACATCTGCAGGTTCCTCTCAGCTTCAGCCCCCATCTCACAGGCAGACTGGGCTGCAATAGGGCTCAAATACTGCAGAGCTGTGAGAGCTCCAGCAAATGTGATTTTAAAGAGTCAAAGTTCAGTTCCACTGTTCTGTGTTGGTTAGGTGTCTCACAATTTTTATTAAAAATAAGCTCTGGAGGCAGATTCTCATGCAGATCAGTATTAAACCCATAGTTCTTAATAGCTCATTTACACATTAAAAATGTGAATTTCTCTGGAATAAAACATTGAATTACAGATATCAAAGTACCATATTATTCATCTCTCTATGACCATGTAGATGGCTTAGGAGGGTGGATCCAGCTGACAAATTAAATTCCCTTTAAGAACGTGATCATGTTTTCCTAATTCTAAACAATCCTCATTGAATGGATTAGAGCAGATTAGAAAAAAAAAATGGTCTCAGGTTTTGCAGAAACAGCACAATGAATACATGTCATCCTCAGTCAAGTAAATGAAGTCCAATGTATTACGATATAAAATAGTTCATGGACAATGTTCTTATTCTGATTAGAAATTGGAACCATTGGGCAATTGGCACGTATTTTATCACAGTTTATAGACATTAGTGTTCTAGCACCCCAGGACTAAAGACGGCCAATGTACTTTTATTTTGTTTTACTTAGATCTAATTTCTTTGTGTTTTCTCTCATAAAACAGAAATGATGACCAACATTGTAGAGAGGACAGAGGAGTGAAAAGAATTCCATAAATTGATAAGACAAATGAAAGGACATAGAAGCATTCAGTTATCTGAGGCAGCAGTAATCTCACAAATACGCTTCATGCAGGGGCCTCTACATGTCAGAAAAAGACACAGGGTTTTTGCAGAGCCCACTGATTTAGAATGTCACTTACTAAACCGAATGCACTCTCACCTTGTCATAGGTCACCTTTTTGTTATTTCCACATAGTGAAAGATGAAACTTCTCTTTTCTTTAGGTGGCCTTTAAACAAATGCTTTGCTGTATCACTTTCCATTATAAACTATTCTTGCACTCTCTAAAAGCAACACCTTGGTGCCAATCGTGTAAATTAGATTTCAGTTGAAAAATATGAATATGCAAATTCCCTTTAAAGCAAACTTGTCAGCAGAATTTTGCAAAGTAAACTACAGGAATTGTCATGTTGGCAGTGTTACACTGATTAAAGTGATACATGGGGTGAAGAAATCCATCTTGTGGTTCTTGTTCTGCTCAAAGCCAGAGACACCAAGGAGAGACATGCCCACAGGCCGCCCGAAAACACAAACATGCTCCTCATCATAGAGACAGACAGTCAGCTAGAGAGACAACCAGCCAGAGAGAGAAAGAGACAGCCAGAGAGAGAGAAATATAGCCAGACAGTAACAGCCAGCCAGCAAGAGAGAGAGAGAGACAGCCTGTGAGAGAGATAGAACATCAGCCAAAAAGAGAGACAGCCAGAGAGACAGCCAGCCTGAGAGAGAGAGACAGCCTGAGAGACAGCCAGAGAGAGAAAGACACCACAAGCTAGAGAGAGACAGCCATCCAGAGAGACAGTCAGAGAGAGAGCTAGCCACAGAGAGAGAGAGACAGACAGACAGAAAAAGAGAAATACAGCCAGACAGAGACAGGCAGCCAGAGAAAGTGAGCCTGTGAAAGAGAAAGTCAACCAGAGAGAGGGAGACAGCCAAAAAGGGAGAGACAGCTAAACAGAGAGACAGCTAGCCACAGAGAGAGAGAGACAGACAGAAAAAGAGAAATACAGCCAGACAGAGACAGGCAGCCAGAGAGAGAGAGAGCCTGTGAGAGAGAAAGTCAACCAGAGAGTGGGAGACAGCCAAAAAGGGAGAACCAGCCAAACAGAGAGACAGCCAGCCTGAGAGAGATCTAGCCAGCCTGAGAGACAGCTTGAGAGATAGCCAGAGGGAGACAGCCAGAGAGAGACACCACAAGCCAAAGAGAGAGACAGACAGCCAGAGGGACAGCCAGAGGGCAAGACAGACAGCCAGCCAGAGAGAAATAAAGAGAGACTCTCTGGCTGTCACTCTCTCTCTCTCTCTATCTTTCTCTGCCTGGCTGTCTCTCTCTTGCTGGCTGTCTCTCTCAGGCTGGCTGTCTCTCTTTCTGTCTCTCTTGCTGGCTGACCGTCTCTCTCTCTGACTGTCTCTCAAATTCAAATAGGCTTTAATGGCAGGACAAAAATACAATTAATGTTGCCAAAGCAAGTAAAATAAGTGTGACAGAAGAGGGGATCAGGGTAATGGTGATGGGATCTTGGGGGGCACAATTGCAGTAATAATCCATTCGGGGGTCTTGCATTCCTCTTAACTTATGACATGTGGTGATGTACTGGGTGGCCATTTCCACAGTTGTTACTTTCCCCCAGTAAGATGCGCAGTTTCCTCTCCTCATCCATGGATGGCAAGTCTGGGATGTCAGTGTAGAGTCTCTGGAAGTGGGATGCCCTCACTGCTGAGTATTTGTTGCAGTGCAGTAGGAACTGCGCCTCATCCTCCAGGGCCACCTGCTGGCAATGTTGGCACAGTCTGTTTTCCCACAGCTTGTATGTCTGTCCACCCTGTTTCCACCTCTAGGCTGTGGTTAATCAATCTGTACAGACTCAGGGTCAGCCTGTCTTTGGGGTGGGACAACCTCTCCAGATATGGGGTCAAAGTGTAGCCCCTCTCTCTGGCTGTCTCTCTTTCTCTCCGAAAACATAAAGAAAACCTTAAAAATGTCCTTCTGTCTGACTCTATGATGACAAACTGCTTGTGCTTTGGTGCGGGCCTGTGTCAGGTCTTTTCTTAGTTTCTCTAGCCTAGAGAACCAAGACTCTGTCCCTACAGTCCCGCCCTGAAGCAGGAACATATCAATAACTGAAAACTTCTAACAATGATTACACAAGTGCCACTAAATATGATTATTCATCCCAGGTATCATTTTAATCTACCGTATATACTCGAGTATAAGCCGAGATTTTCAGCCCACTTTTTTGGGCTGAAAGTCCCCCTCTCGGCTTATACTCGAGTCATATACCCGGGGGTCGGCAGGTGAGGGAGAGCGGGGGCTGTGTAATCATACTTACCTGCTGCGGCGCGGTCCCTGCAGTCCCTGGCTTCTCCGGCGCTGCAGATTCTTCCTGTACTGAGTGGTCACATGGCACCGCTCATTACAGAAATGAATAGGCAGCTCCACCCCCATAGGGGAGGAGCCGCATATTCATTGCTGTAAATGATTGGTAACTGTGACCGCTCAATTACAGGAAGAAGCTGCAGCGCCGGAGAAGCCAGGGACTGCAGGCACCGCACCAGGAGCAGGTAAGGGGAGCGCTGCACTATATTTACCTGCTCCTCGCTCCGGTGTGGCTTCGTCTCCAGCGTCCTCTAGCAATGACGCTCAGGTTAGAGGGCGCGGTGATGTAGTCAGTGTGCGCCCTCTGCTGAGCGTCAGTGCTGGAGACGGAGCCGCCCGAGGAGTAGGTAATTATTGAAAGCGCCGGCGTCCTGAGCAAGAGAGGTGAGTATGTGATTTTTTTTTTTTTTTATGGCAGCACCAGCAGCATTATATAAGGAGCATCTATGGGGCCATAAAGAACGGTGCAGAGCATTATATATGGCACAGCATTATATAAGGAGCATCTATGGGGCTAAAAAGTACGGTGCAGAGCATTATATATGGCACAGCATTATATAAGGAGCATCTATGGGGCTAAAAAGTACGGTGCAGAGCATTATATATGGCACAGCATTATATAAGGAGCATCTATGGGGCTAAAAAGTACGGTGCAGAGCATTATATATGGTACAGCATTATATAAGGAGCATCTATGGGGCCATAAAGAACGGTGCAGAGCATTATATATGGCACAGCATTATATAAGGAGCATCTATGGGGAAATAATGAACGGTGCAGAGCAATATACCGTATATGGGGCACAGCTTTATAAGGAGCATCTATGGGACCATAATCAACGGTGCAAAGCAATATATATGGGGCACAGCTTTATAAGGAGCATCTATGGGGCCATAATCAACGGTGCAGAGCAATATATATATGGCACAGCTTTATAAGGAGCATCTATGGGGCCATAATGAACGGTATAGAGCATTCTATATAGCACAGTTGTATATGGAGCATCTATGGGGCAATAATGAACGGTATGGAGCATCTATTTTTATTTTTGAAATTTACGAGTAGCTACTGCATATTCCACCCTAGGCTTATACTCGAGTCAATACGTTTTCCCAGTTTTTTGTGGCAAAATTAGGGGGGTCGGCTTATACTCGGGTCGGCTTATACTCGAGTATATACGGTAATCAGTGTAACAGCTCCAACAAGACAATGCCTGTAGTTTCCTTAGCAGAATCCTGCTGCCATGTTCTCTTTAAGTGAAACAGATGACGCTTAGACTTGCTTCATCATGCAGGGCAAATAATAAAGCTTGTTTGTGAATTATGACAATGTATGGCCAGTTTAAAGTCCATGGCATTGTACAATATCTCAGTAATATCTACAGCATGTTTGATTCCCCACTGAGACTGTTCAAAAACCAACAATCATGTACCGTATTTTTCGGACTATAAGATGCACTTTTTCCCCAAAACAATTGTGAGGAAAGTGGGGGTGCATCTTATAGTGCGAACTCAGTCTTACCGGTTGGTTGCGGCAGTGGTGTGGTGTGGCGGCGGCAGAGGTGCGGCGATGCTGAGGCGCAATACGGCGTGCACCTGAGCAGGGTCCCTTCCTCAGGTGAGGTGACGCCGTGGCCCAGTGTCCACGGAGAGCAGAGCTGGGTGCATCATGGGTTTCTCGGTGGCAGCAGCCATCTTCCTGAGGCCACAAGTGCGCAGATTGAGTTTTCCGCTTCCCCGGGCTTCAGAAAAAATGCCGTGGGAGGCCACACGTGCACAGGTTGAGATTGTGGCAGCCATTTTTCTGAAACCGAGTTCGCAGATTGAGTTCTCGGCTTCACTCAGCTTCAAGAAAATGGCCGCTGCGATCTCAATCTGCACACGCGTGGCCTCCCGTGGCCATTTTCCTGAAGCTCCGGGAAGCATAGTATTCAATCTGCACACGCAGCCTCAGAAATATGGCCGCCACCACCGATAAACCAATGATTAAC
The DNA here is from genome assembly GCF_032444005.1 of Ranitomeya imitator. Taxonomy (NCBI): domain Eukaryota; kingdom Metazoa; phylum Chordata; class Amphibia; order Anura; family Dendrobatidae; genus Ranitomeya; species Ranitomeya imitator. The sequence continues at coordinate 170,772,360 of NC_091287.1, forward strand.
CTGGCTCAGCTGCTCGCCTTGGACACCAGGCCACGGCGTCACCACACCTGAAGAAGGGACCCTGCTCAGGTGCATGCCGTACCACCCACCGTGCCTCAGCATCACCGCACCTCTGCCACCCCCCACCCCACTGCCGCAACCCCCGTGGACACCAGGCCACAGCATCGCCCACCTTAGCAGGAAGGGACTCTACTAAGGTGCAGTCCCCACAGCCCACACCGAACATCAGCACCGCCGACACAGGAATGGACTCATCCTGAGGAAGGGACCATGCCTCCTGTGACCCTGCTGTACCACCGCCAGCCCTCAGGTAAGATTCCTTAAACTCGGACAATAAGATGGACCCGCATCTTATAAAAAAAAAATGTTCTGCTATTTTCACCCCAAAATTTAGGTTGCGTCTTATGGTCCGGTGCGTCTTATAGTCCAAACAATACGGGTATTACACAATTAATAAATATCACCACTTTCCACATGTTATTCCACAAATAAATACCACCATACAGAACTAAAAAATATATCAAGTCATACCATGTGCCGAGTACAAATAGTAGTATGCTAGACAGTCTACATAGCACTAACATACCAAACACTATATGCCTAGAATACACAAAACTGTTGCAGTCAGTTGTAGATGTGCATTAGATATAGTGTGGCTAGGAATATTATGTATGAGAGCTGGATGATACACTCAGTCCCATTATAACTATGGACCAATAGTAGTCAGAATGCAAATGCACTTGGCCGATTGTTCACACACTGATGGTCTACATGGAAAAAAATCACAGTATGCAGAATTCTGGTCTGATGCACTAACCAGAATAATGCATTCAATGTAAAGGCAGCTCTGGCTCTTATCCAAACTGCAGAATATTGCGGCAGGCCTGTCCACAATTTTCCAGACGTGACTGTCACATTTTGCAATTTGGCTTGTTTCTCTGTACTTAGTGGTGTAGTATTAGAGCTGCGCCATGTGCTCTGCTCATGTATTCTACTGCTTGTCCTCTCAAATCTCAGGCAGAACGTAACATACAGTAATCCTCTCCTCCCCATTCCCAGAAGACAAATATTGAAAAAGAAATCTTACTGCAGTTTACCCTCCTCCTTTTCACGTACGTATTGGATGGATTATTGTAGTGGTACAAGAGGGTTTTGATTATTTGCATAGACTCTACACTATAACATACAGTGATGAAAACAGATGTAGGTAGTCAGACTGGGAGTTAGACAGGGTCGGACTGGCCATCTGGCAATTCTGGCAAATGCCAGAAGAGCCTGTCTGGTCATGGACTGCCTTGTCTGCTACATTGTTATCAAAATTGGTGTTGTCAAGATACCCATACTGTTAAGAGTTGTGATGGAGCACAAAGTCGCTGACTCCGTCACTTACCCCAGCATGCTATGGGTATCATTAGAAATATTGGTCTTGTAGTAAATCTTCCTTTCCTCCATCCAGGGTAATATTAGTAATATATCCCATCTGGTTCATGGGGTCAGGGACAGCACGGGCCTGTGTGATTTCAAATGCCAGGACTGAATTTCAGCCTCAGTCCATACCTGGAGTTAGACATATCATTGGAGCAACCTGTGCAGCCGCACAGGGGCCCGAGAGCTAAGGGGGCCCATTTGTACCTCAAAAACAGGTGGAATTGTGTATTATGAGGAGTTATTAGACTGGAAAGGGTCCATATATTGTTCTTGCATGGGGACCCTTTTCTGTTTGTGTCCACCAGTGTAGCTAGGGTAGTTAGGAGGGGTATCTGAACCCCCAAAAAGTTAAAATTGAGGGTGGTGGGACTGCTTGCCTTGTTGAACAGTGTTTTTTAACTAGTGTTTACTGTCACATAGAGACAAGCTCAGCACCTCTGTCAATTAAAGAAGTGGCCAATCCACAGTTTTCACTGATATGTAAATGTGCAAGCTGGGCAAGTGCCGTATATCTTCAGGTCTGCAGTTTGTTAATAAGCTAGGTGGTACTATAGCAGTTAGCTTATGTCTTCAATAAGGGCACTTAGTGTGTTGGACGGCTCTGTGTGTAAAGTGGGTGAGAACGTAATCCTTTCACTGTAGATAATCCTGAATTATTCACCCCCTGTATGTGCACGTATCATTGCCCAGCTTTGTCGCCATCTTGTCTTGGTAGTTCTCTTATTATTAGATGATATGGCATTGGCTAGTAGCTGAATGGGGAGAAAGTGTTTAGCTTCTGTGTGGTGGGGCATTTGTGTTGTCATTGCAGAAGTACATGAGCATTTAGCTTGTGTCATGCCATGCCGGTAGCCTCCGCCTGACGTAGCATATTGCGTGACCACTGGAATGATGTATGTGCAATATGGCGTGCTAAATTCGAAGATCCTGCTGCTAGTTACTCCTGGAAGACTAGTTCCCCAAAAAAACAAGTGTAGCCAAGAGACGTGCTTGCAGGCCTCTTACAATACATAGCCTGAGATAGAGTAGGAAAAATGTTGAAGCAGTTGCTGCCGCCATTGAGAGCTTCTGTGCTTGCGTTATATGTCGCTGCCAAGCCTGACATTGCATGCCATGCATCTAACCATCCTATAAGGGCAGTGCATCATTATTGTGATTTTTGCAAAATGTGCAGTTATATTGACCTATAGCGCTAGTGGAGAGATTAATTCTCATTTTTTTTCTGTGCTTAACATATTCAAACTTTTGTTTAAAGAAGTATGATTTTATAATCCTCTCATAAGATATCTATGCTATACATGTTGACGTGTGCTATACCGTACAGCAAGAAAGACGTAAACCCCAAAGGCTAAACAGCCGAACAGATACAGGCTGTAAAGAGCCCAACAGATGTACAACTGCCTGAAAGGGTTTTCAGATATCTACACTATATATATGATGTTATGGCATCATTTATTAGATGTTAAACTATCATTGACCAGACCGTGATATACATATTCCCATTATACCAGTATCAACATTTTATAGTTATAAAGCAGCAAGGCTTACTTCCTAATTCCCAGAAGAGGCAATTTGCATATTTAATTTCCCAGAGGAGCATTGCACGGTGAATAAGCCAGAGATGGTATGTCACTCTCCATAAGGAGAAACGATACCCCTTAGACCCCAGTCCAGAGTCTCTCACCTAGCCAAATTAGTTCTCATGCTTCGCACTGACGAGGGCCAACAGCCCGAAACACCGTGTCTGCAAATTGAGATACTGATTTGGCTTTAATCCTAAGTCATATTGCACGACTCGTTAAAGGGTTGATTGTGACTTGTAGGATCGCTACTTCCAACAGGTGGCGCTATAGAGTTTAAGTCCTCTTTTTCTCAGAAGAGGCAATTTGCATTCCTAATTCCCTGTGTTACAAGCCACAGCAATAAGATACATTGACTATAAAAAGTAACAATGATATACAGTACATACACTAAGGAAACACTTCTAATGTGTCCACTTACGTATCAGCTAGTGTTTTGTCTAAGTAAAAAAAAAACATAAAAGAGGAATGTTGAAATAGTCATAGAGGACAGATAACTCCACTTGACTAATAGGCAGAAGTCTCTAATTAGCTACAGACAAGATATTGGTAAGTGGCCTCTTACAACTATCACTATTGCTACTAATGAAATTGAAAAGTAATGTATGATATGAGTCATTTCTCTTTGATCTGACTGCGCAAAAGATAAATTAAGCAAATTATGTTCAAGTGGACATAGGCATATTTTTAATCACTTTTGACATAATCAATGTTATAAAGAGGAAGACTGATATAAATCTGGGTAACCTGGAAAATATTCATTGGGATGCCCAGTTGGGCTGTCCTTCTGATTTACATGGGGGCCTCACAATTTTCCCTCGACAGATGATGCCAGGGGATACATGGATTGGGCAATTTGATCTCCTGATCCATTAGTTTTCAGGAGAGATAAGCCACTGTCAGAGGTGTCTGGCAGCAGCTTTATTCTCTCTCCATTGAAAACACATGAGCACTCGGCTAATGGTGCGTAATGTGAGGACATGATTGAGTTTAGTATAAATGATAAACAAGCATAAGTCTATAATACGATATAACATCATTTATTGGCACATCTACTATATTTTAATGTATATTTCTCATCTGATCATTATTGAGTATTCTAATTACTGTAGTGATGCTTTTCTACAGACATCATTGATTAATAGTATCCATCTACAATGGATTCAGGTCTGGGAAACGGGTGGGCGAATCCATAGCTTCAATTACTTCATCTTACAGGAACTGCTGACACACTCCAGCCACATGAGGTCTGGCATTGTCCTGCAATAGGAGGAACTTAGGGCCAACCACAACAGCATATGGTCTCACAAGGGATCTGAGGATCTCATCTCGGTACCTAACGGCAGTCAGGCTACCTCCGGCGAGCACATAGAGGACTGTGCGGCCCTCCAAAGAAATGCCACCCCACACCATTACTGACTCACTGCCAAACTGGTCATGCTGAAGGATGTTGCAGGCAGCAGATCACTCTCCATGGCGTCTCCAGACTCTGTCACGTCTGTCACATGTGCTCAGTGTGTACCTGCTTTCATCTGTGAGAGCACAGGGTGCCATTGGCGAATTTGCCAATCCTGGTGTTCTGTGGCAAATGCCAAGCATCCTGCACGGTGTTGGGCTGTGAGCACAACCCCCATCTGTGGATATCAGGCACTTAGACCATCCTCATTCATGGAGTCGGTTTCTCTGGACACTACGCTGGCAAACACAGCAAACCTTTTTGCCACTCCTTGCATTGATGTGCCATCCTGGATGAGCTGCACTACCTGAGACACTTGTTTGGGTTGTAGAGTCATGCTACCAAGAGTGTGAAATCACAACCAACATTCAAAAGTGACCAAAACATCAGCCAGAAAGCATTGGTACCGAGATGTGGTCTGTGGTCCCCACCTGCAGAACGACTCCTTTATTGAGTGTGTCTTGTTAATTGCCAATAATTTTCATCTGTTTTCTATTCCATTTGCAGAACAGCATGTGAAATTGATTGTCAAACAGTGTTGCTTCTTAAGTGGACAGTTTGATTTCACAGAAGTTTGATTTACTTGGAGTTACATTCTGTTGTTTAAATGTTACCTTTATTTTTTTGAGCAGTGCATATAAATATATATATATATAGTAGTGTAGTGGGGTTGGTGCAGTGCGACAGATAGGCAGGGAACACAGAAAAGTTCAAAGCAAATGTCCTTTATTGTCCAAAAACTTACGCATAGGAGGTCACTCCAAAAATAAAAACCCTTATCTGGTTTTCCTAAGACTCTGACTGGGTCACTACTTGGACCCAATCCAAACTTTCTTTTATTTTGCCTTGTGATTCACAGGCATCCTGCTGTGAAAGCAAGGCACTCCAGCAGGTTTAATAAGACTGTTCGCATCCTGGGGGACACATATCAACCCTTGCATATGATCCCCCTCACTGCCTCACAATATATATACAGGTACTTCTCAGAAAAATAGAATATCATCAAAAAGTTAATTTATTTCAGTTATTCAATACAAAAAAATGAAACTCATATATTATATGGTGTCATTACAACCAGAGTGATCTGTTTCAAGTGTTTATTTCTGATCATGTTAATGATTATGGCTTACAGCCAATGAAAACCCAAATGTCATTATCTCAATAAATTAAAATAAATAGCAAAAAATGTTAAATAACAAAAGATGCAGCACTCACCAGAATCTTGCTGAAGATAGTGTCCTTTATTCGCTTAAAGCAGTGTAAGACATTATGCGGAGAGGCAGCAGGAGAGAGGAATAGGTGCGGGGGAGAGGAGATGGACCTGCTGCATCTTTTGTTATTTAACAAGTTGGGAAGTCTGTCTGCTTTATATGCTAAGCACCACCCGGCATCTGCAATTACACAGACTGGTGGCTTGAAGTTTATGCCAAGACTCCTCCTATGCTGTTACTGCCTGTGAAGATTAGCATACCGAGTGCTGCTCAGTTCTCCTTCTGCGGGTCAGTAAATAACAAAAAATACCTGCAAAGGCTTCCAAAGCATTTAAAAAGGTCCAGTAGTATGTTTCAGTAGACTACACAATCATGGGGAAGACTGCTGACTTGACAGATATCCAGATGTCACTCATTGACACACTCCAGAAGGAGGGTTAGCCACAAAAGGTCTTTGCTAAAGAAGCTGACTGCTTGCTTAGTGCTATATCCAAGCATATTAATGGAAAAATGAGTGGAAGGAAAAAGTGAGGTAGAAAAAGGTGCACAAGCAACTGGGATAACTGCAGCTTTGAAAGGACTGTTAAGTAAAGGCCATTCAAAAATTTGGGGAGATTCACAAGAAGTGGACTGCTGCTGGAGTCATTGCTTCAAGAGCCACCACACACAGGCGTATCCAGGACATGGGCTACAAGTGTCTCATTCTTTGTGTCAAGCCATTCATGACCAATAGTCAATGCCAGAAGCGTCTTATCTGGACCAAGGTGAATAAGAACTGGAATGTTGCTCAGCAGTCCAAGGTGTTGTGTTCAGATGAAAGTAAATTTTGCATTTCTTTTGAAAACCAAGGTCCCAGAGTCTGGAGGAAGAGTGGATAGGCACACAATCCAAACTGCTTGAGGTCTAGTGTGAAGTTTCCACAATCAGTGTTGGTTTGGGGAGCTATGGCATTCCGCTGGTGTAGGTCCACTGTGTTTTATCAAGAACAAAGTCAGCGCAGCCGTCTACCAGGAAATTTTAGAGTACTTCATGCTTCCCTCTGCCGACAAGCTTTTTGGAGCTTGGAAAATTCATTCTCCAGCAGGACTTGGAACCTGTCTACACTACCAAAAGTACCAATACCTTGTTTAAAAATGTGACGCTGTAAGAATCTGGCTGCACTCGGATGTCACCCGAGTGCAGTCTGATTAGAGCATGTAGATTCAAGCGGAGAGTGGACCCACTGGACCGTGATGACGAACCCCTCTCGGACGAGCTGACCAGGTGGACCGCCCCCTATACAGGGAGAGTTAGGGGCAGGCCCATGAGGGACTATCGCCACGGAAGCTGGAGGGTCGACTGAGAACAGATGGGAACAAAGCAGGCACAAAGGGAAAGAGGGAACAGAAAGGAAATACTGAGACAAGGGAGAAGATGGGAACGCTACAGAGGCACGGAGGCTGGCAGGACAATATGGAGACACCGAGGCTGACGGGAGCAAGGAAAAGATATAGGAGCCGGGCAGGTACCGCAGAGGAAAAGGAACTGAAGGAACAAGGCAGGAACACAGGAAACAGGCAGGCACTGCAGAGGGCGGAGGAGACCCAAAGTCAGAGAGCTGGGAACGCTCAGAGACCACAGGTGGCCAGAAGCACTTGTAAACACAAATGAACATCAGGCACAGAGAAGCAGCAGGAAGCAGTTTACATAGCAGCATGGGAGCTACTTCCGGGTTACAGTCCTCCAGGATGACGGAGAGGACAGGAAAGAGCGCCAACAGAGGAATCAGATGTGCGCACGCGCAGAGCTGAATGCGACGCGCGCGCGCACCCGGCGAGCTGCAGTGGGGAGAGGCGGCGGCAGCAACGGCATGACAGTACCCCCACCTTTACGCCCCTCCTTTTTAAGACTAGAAAGAAACCGGGACAAAATACGAGGAGTCCGAATGTTCTCTCGAGGCTCCCAGGACCTCTCCTCAGGACCAAAACCCTTCCAGTCAACCAAAAACAAAGTTCTCTCTCTAAGTTTTTTCATGGCTAAGATGTCCCTAACCTCAAAGACATCATCCTCGGAAACAGGCGAAGGAGAACAAAAGTTAGAAGAATGAAACGGATTCAAAACTACAGGTTTAAGGAGAGACACATGAAAAGAATTAGAAATATGCAGAGAGGCAGGCAACTTAAGTTTGTAAGAAACGTCATTAATACGAGACAAAACTTCGAATGGACCGATATAGCGAGGACCCAGCTTATGTGAAGGGATTTTGAGACGGATAAATTTAGAAGAAACCCAAACCTTGTCCCCAGGATGGAATATAGGAGAATTAAGACGTCTTTTGTCCGCATGTCTCTTCATCCTAACTTGAGCCAAGTCAAGGGCGGACTTGGTCTCCTGCCAGACCCTGGAGAACTTTCTAGACAGAAGATCAGCCGCTGGTACAGTAGAGACAGGAGGAACCGGAAGAGGAAGACCAGGATGTTGACCGTAGACGATAAAAAATGGAGATTTGTTAGTGGCTTCGCTGGGATGGTTATTGTAAGAAAACTCAGCCCATGGCATTAAGTCAGACCAATCATTCTGATGAGAATTGGAGAAATGGCGGAGATAAGTTACCAAGGTCTGATTAGTATGTTCCACCTGGTCATTGGACTGTGGATGGTAGGCTGAAGAAAAATCAAGCGAAATGTTCATAGATCTGCAGAGGGATCTCCAGAAGCGGGCGGTGAATTGAACACCTCGGTCAGAAACAATATGTAAAGGAAGACCATGAAGACGAAAAATATGGTGAACAAAAATCTTTGCCAATTCGGGAGTAGAAGGTAAACCTGGGAGAGCGATGAAATGAGCCATCTTGGAGAAACGGTCCATGACCACGAAGATGACGGTGGAACCAGAAGAATGAGGCAGATCAGTGATGAAATCCATAGATAAATGTTGCCACGGAGAGGAAGGTACTGGCAAAGGATGTAGAAGCCCAGAAGGTAGTTGCCTGGGAATCTTATTCTTGGCACAGGAAGGACAAGAGGCGACAAAACTTTGGACATCCTTAGGCAACGTTGGCCACCAGTAAAAACGAGAGATCAAACGAAAGGTTTTTTTGAAACCAACATGTCCAGCCAGTTTGGAGGCGTGACCCCAAAGTAAGACACGTCTCCTGTTCCCTTCAGCGACAAAGGTCTTACCCGGAGGCAACGAAGTGAGAGAGACTGGAGCAACTGTGATGACTCTGGCAGGATCAATGATGTGTGCAGGCTCGTCCTCCAAATTCACCACCTGGAATGACCTAGACAGAGCGTCGGCTTTGGAGTTTTTATTTCCTGGCAAGAAACGAAGTTCGAAGTCAAACCTGGCGAAAAACAAGGCCCACCTGACCTGCCGAGGATTAAGTCTTTGCGCAGAACGAATATACGCCAGATTCTTGTGATCGCTGTAGATTATAAAACGATGTAAAGCCCCTTCTAAGAGGTACCGCCACCCCTCTAATGCCAACTTGATTGCCAACAGTTCTTTATCACCGATGGAATAATTTTTTTCCGAGGAGGAGAAGATCTTTGAGAAAAAACCACAGGGCACAAGACGACCAGAAGAGGATTTCAGCGAGAGCACAGCTCCAGCTCCAATTGCAGAAGCATCTACTTCAAGGATTAAGGGTTTATTGGCCACTGGACGATGAAGAATAGGAGCTGAGGCAAAGGCTTGCTTGATGGACCGGAAAGCCTCTTCGGCCTCAGACGACCACAGATGAGGATTGGCACCCTTCCGAATCATGGAGGAGATTGGAGCTGAAAGAGAGGAAAAGTGAGGTATAAACTGCCGATAGTAGTTAGCAAATCCAAGAAATCGCTGAATTGCTTTCACTCCAAGAGGACGCGGCCAGTTGAGCACGGCAGAAACTTTTCCCGGATCCATACACAAACCAGCGTCGGAAATGATGAAACCCAAGAAGGGTAGAGATGACTGTTCGAAGACACATTTTTCCAGTTTTGCGTACAGCCGATTCTCTCTCAAACGCTGAAGTACTTGCCGTACATCTCTTCTGTGAGTAGACAGATCTGGAGCGAACACAAGGATATCGTCCAAGTACACTACAACACAGGTGTAAAGTAGATCCCAAAAAACATCATTTATGAACTCCTGGAAGACTGCGGGTGCATTGCATAAACCGAAGGGCATAACCAAATATTCATAATGACCATCTCTGGTATTAAACGCAGTCTTCCACTCGTCACCAGAACGGATACGGATCAAATTATAAGCTCCCCTGAGATCCAATTTGGTAAAGATTCGTGCTCCACGCAGACGATCAAAGAGTTCTGGTATGAGAGGAAGTGGGTACTTGTTTTTGATCGTGATGGTGTTGAGACCCCGGTAGTCTATACATGGGCGAAGAGAACCGTCCTTCTTTTTAACGAAGAAGAACCCAGCTCCTGCAGGTGAGGAAGACTTTCGAATGAAGCCTCTGGCCAGATTCTCTTGAATATATTCGGACATGGCTTGAGTCTCGGTAGGAGACAATGGGTAAATACGACCCCTAGGTGGAGTAGAACCAGGAACAAGGTCTATCGGGCAGTCATAAGAACGGTGCGGCGGCAAAATCTCCGCTTCCTTCTTGTTAAAGACGTCCGAGAAAGCGCAATAGGCAGGAGGAATTCCCACGGATTCCGAAGCAGACCGAGAGGAGGACGCAGGCTTGACGGGAAGCAGGCACCTGTTCAGTCAAGACTGTCCCCACCGTAGAACATCTCCAGTACGCCAGTCCAGCGTGGGTTCGTGATCTCTCAACCAAGGAAGACCCAAAAGGAAAGAATGAGACAAAGAAGGTAAAACATAAAAGGCCAGTTTCTCACGATGAAGAGCTCCAATCTGAAGTTCGACTTCCTCCGTAACCAAGTTGACGGTCTCCCGCAAAGGCTGACCATCGACGGAAGCTATTTGTCTAGGAGTCTCCAAGGGTCTAACAGGTATCCCAAGCCTGTTAACAACCTCGAGCTGAACAAAGTTCCCAGCCGATCCTGAATCAACATAAGCCTCCAGAGAAAAGTGACGGGAACCTAAATGAAGAATAACAGACAAAACCAGAGGCGGAGAGGAATCATAACCACCTAGGAAGGCCTCTCTTACCTGTCCTAGGCGGATGCGTTTCCCGACTTCTGAGGACACGCGCGTAAGAGATGAGAGGCACTGCCGCAGTAAAAACAAAGACCTTGTGCGAGTCTCTCCTTGCGGCGTTGCTCAGAAGACTTAAGGCGATCGACCTGCATGGGTTCAGGAGAAGATGAAGAAGCCACCGGGGCTGCTTGAGAAAAGGAAGTCCCTCAAGCAACAGTGGTCTGGCGAAGAGGTCTCCTCTCTCTGGCAAGCTCACGAGTGCGCTCCTGAAAGCGCAGATCAAGGAGATAAGATCATCCAAAGAGGTGGGAGTGTCCTGTCCCGCCAACTCATCCTTAATCCGTGAAGACAAACCACGCCAAAATGCTCCAACCAAAGCCTCATTATTCCACCCAAGGTCTGAGGACAGAGTCCGGAAACGGATGGCGTACTGGGCTACTGAGAGAGTACCCTGGTAAAGGTTAAAGAGGGACTCAGTGGTAGAGACCAGACGACCAGGTTCATCAAAAACCTTACGGAAGGTATCCAGAAACGGATTGAGTTGGGAGACCAAAGGATCATCACGCTCCCAGAGGGGATTAACCCATGCCAAAGCCTCACCCTCCAAATGGGATACTATAAAAGCAACCTTACCTCGGTCGGTAGGATAAAGTAGCGGAGACAATTCAAAATGCAACTGGCATTGATTAAGAAAGCTGCGGCACGCTTTAGAATCCCCACCATACTGAGGAGGTCTAGCAAGTCGGGGCGAGGGTTGTGGCGCAGAGACAGGAGTGGAAACAGAGGCCACATTCTGGAGGGAGAGAAGCCGATCATTAATGGAGGCCATAAAATTCAAAATATGGGACCGAGTGTCCCGTTGTTGACCTAGCTCCTGCTGAAGGGCAACCAACTGCGGAGCAATACCAGGATCAGAAGGCTGTAAAGCCGCTAGGCGAGACTCCATATTCTTTAAAAATGACATGATCCTAGTCTGGTTTTCACGCAAAAAGAGTAACTCCTTTTGAGTGGCGGAGACTCCAGCGGGGTCCATGGCCTGATGTTACTGTGACGCTGTAAGAATCTGGCTGCACTCGGATGTCACCCGAGTGCAGTCCGATTAGAGCATGTAGATTCAAACGGAGAGTGGACCCACTGGACCGTGATGACGAACCCCTCTCGGACGAGCTGACCAGGTGGACCGCCCCCTATACAGGGAGAGTTAGGGGCAGGCCCGTGAGGGACTATCGCCACGGAAGCTGGAGGGTCGACTGAGAACAGATGGGAACAAAGCAGGCACAAAGGGAAAGAGGGAACAGAAAGGAAATACTGAGACAAGGGAGAAGATGGGAACGCTACAGAGGCACGGAGGCTGGCAGGACAATATGGAGACACCGAGGCTGACGGGAGCAAGGAAAAGATATAGGAGCCGGGCAGGTACCGCAGAGGAAAAGGAACTGAAGGAACAAGGCAGGAACACAGGAAACAGGCAGGCACTGCAGAGGGCGGCGGAGACCCAAAGTCAGAGAGCTAGGAACGCTCAGAGACCACAGGTGGCCAGAAGCACTTGTAAACACAAATGAACATCAGGCACAGAGAAGCATCAGGAAGCAGTTTACATAGCAGCATGGGAGCTACTTCCGGGTTACAGTCCTCCAGGATGACGGAGAGGACAGGAAAGAGCGCCAACAGAGGAATCAGATGTGCGCACGCGCAGAGCTGAATGCGACGCGCGCGCACCCGGCGAGCTGCAGTGGGGAGAGGCGGCGGCAGCAACGGCATGACAAAAAACAACAGTATCACTGTTCTCGATTGGGTAGCAAACTCGCCTGACCTTAACTCCATAGAGAACGTATGGGGTATTGTAAAGAGGAAGATTAGAGACACCAGAAACAACAATGCAGACGAGATGAAAGCTCCTATCAAAGCAACCTGGGCTTCCATAACACCTCAGCGGTATCACAGACTGATCGCCTCCATGCCACGCCGCACTGATGCAGTAAATGATGCAAAAGGAGCCACAAAAATTGTATTGAGTGCATTTACTGAATATACATTTCAGTAGGCCAACATTTTGGATTTTAAAATTATTTTTCAAGCTGGTGTTATAAAGTATTCTTATTTACTGAGATAATGACTTTGGGGTTCTCATTGGCTGTAAGTCAATCATCAACATAAACAGAAATAAACACTTGAAATAGACCCACTCTGTTTGTAATGACTCTATGCAATTTGAGTTTCACATTTTGTATTGAAGAACTGAAATAAACTAACTTGTTAATGATATTCTAATTTTGTGAGAAGCACTTGTATGTAGGAATTACACTATGGATCAGAAAGAAAAAAAAACATAGTCACTACTTTACTTTTGCCTAATATGAATATATTTCAGTGAAAGAGTCTAGACTGTGGAATCTTTGCTGACACTTAGGGTTCAATATCCGTTGGATGCAAATGGTCTGCATCATCACAGATGTTCATACCGAGAATAAAGAGTAAGCAAAAACAACTGACAATCCAAGACACAGCCCAATGATTTACTGCAGCTTAGGGCTAGATGTTGATTTATTCCGTTTCTCTTAATAAAGTGCTGGCCAGTTTGATGTGATTCTAATCTCTCTTCCCTGCTGCAGCTGGTAGTGATAAATCCTTCTTCCTCTAAATTCCCAGTCTACTGCTGTAATCCCCAATACTAACTGTACAGCTGCCATTTCGTTGCACAAATATACAGTATACACTAATAGTTATGCTTTAACTACAATAAAATAGATTAAGTTCTTAAAATGGAGTATGAGCTATAAAATTGGAAGTTGAAAGGATTTGCAATAACTGAACAGATATTCTCACTCCACAACATGTAGTTTTCAATTTGACAATTTAACAGTTAATTAAATGAAACTTGTTAGATATCCGGATTACAAAAGTGTAGGTTTTAGCAATAATAATATTAAAGTGAATCAAGTGATTGATATAAATCTTTACCCCTTAATCCCATATGACGTACTATCCCGTCAAAGTGACCTGGGACTTAATTCCCAGTGATGGGATAGTACATCATATGCGATCGGCCGCACTCACGGGGGGAGCGTGGCCGGGTGTCAGCTGACTATCACAGCTGACATCGGGCACTATGTGCCAGGAGCGGTCATGGACCGCTCCCGGCACATTAACCCCCGGAACACTGCGATCAAACATGATCGCAGTGTTCCGGCGGTACAGGGAAGCATCGCGCAGGGAGGGGGCTCCCTGCGTGCTTCCCTGAGACGATCTGTACAAGGTGATGTGCTCACCTTGTACCGAGCGTCTCCTCCCTGCAGGCCCTGGATCCAAAATGGCCACGGGGCTACATCCGGGTCCTGCAGGGAGGTGGCTTACCAGGTGCCTGCTCAGAGCAGGCGCTAGTAAGGCCGGCTTCACACTCAGCGTATGAAAATACGGTCCGTATATTACGGCTGTAATACGCTGAAAAGTCCCGAAAATAGTGGTCCGTAGCTCCTCCGTAGGCAGGGTGTGTCAGCGTTTTTTGTGCATGGCATCCTCCGTATGTAATCCGTATGGCATCCGTACTGCGTGGTTTTCTCGCAGGCTTGCAAAACCAACATACCGCTATAGAAGTGATCCATGTGTCCCAAAAAGAAAAAAATATATATATATACTGTCTATATATATATATATATATATATATATATATATATATATATATATATATATATATATATATATATATATATATATATATATATGTCAGTAGACACATATATGTATATATATTAATATTTTTTCCAGCGCTATACAGCTTGAAAGCCGGTAATTCAATTACCGGCTTTTTCTTTCTCCTTCCTAAAACCCGACATGATTTGAGACATGGTTTACATACAGTAAACCATGTCTTCTCTCCATTTTTTTGCAGATTCCACACTACTAATGTCAGTAGTGTGTATCTGCAAAATTTGGCCGTTCTAGCTCTTAAAATAAAGGGTTAAATGGCGGAAAAAATTGGCGTGGGCTCCCGCGCAATTTTCTCCACCAGAGTACGCCAGTGACTGAGGGTAGATATTAATAGCCTGGAGAGGGTCCACGGTTATTGGCCCCCCCCCGGCTAAAAATATCTGCCCCCAGCCACCCCAGAAAAGGCACATCTGTAAGATGCGCCTATTCTGGCACTTGGCCACTCTCTTCCCATTCCCATGTAGCGGTGGGATATGGGGTAATGAAGGGTTAATGCCACCTTGCTATTGTAAGGTGACATTAAGCCTAATTAATAATGGAGAGGCGTCAATTATGACACCTATCCATTATTAATCCAATTGTAGTAAAGGGTTAAATAAAACACAAACACATTATTTAAAATTATTTTAATGAAATAAAAACAGTGGTTGTTGGAGTATTTTATTCTACGCCCAATCCAGTCACTGAAGACCCTCGTTCTGTAAGTAAAAAAACATAATAAACCAACAATATACTTACCCTCCGCAGATCTGTAACGTCCAACGATGTAAATCCTTCTGAAGGGGTTAAAACATTTTGCAGCAAGGAGTTCCGCTAATGCAGGCTGCTCCTTGCTGCAAAACCCCGGGGAATGAGGCTAAATATAGATCAATGATCTATATTTAGCTTCATTTGCGGTGAGGCGCCCTCTGCTGGCTGTTCATAGATCGTGGGAACTTACCTAGAAAGCTCCCAGGCTTTCTAGGAAAGTTCCCACGATCTATGAACAGCCAGCAGAGGGCGCCTCACCGCAAATGAAGCTAAATATAGATCATTGATCTATATTTAGCCTCATTCCCCGGGGTTTTGCAGCGAGGAGTAGCCTGCATTAGCAGAACTCCTTGCTGCAAAATGTTTTAACCCCTTCAGAAGGATTTACATCGTTGGACGTTACACATCTGCGGAGGGTAAGTATATTGTTGGTTTATTATGTTTTTTTACTTACAGAACGAGGGTCTTCAGTGACTGGATTGGGCGTAGAATAAAATACTCCAACAACCATTGTTTTTATTTCATTAAAATAATTTTAAATAATGTGTTTGTGTTTTATTTAACCCTTTACTACAATTGGATTAATAATGGATAGGTGTCATAATTGACGCCTTGCCATTATTAATTTGGCTTAATGTCACCTTACAATAGCAAGGTGGCATTAACCCTTCATTACCCCATATCCCACCGCTACACGGGAATGGGAAGAGAGTGGCCAAGTGCCAGAATAGGCGCATCTTACAGATGTGCCTTTTCTGGTGTGGCTGGGGGCAGATATTTTTAGCCAGGGAAGGGCCAATAACCGTGGACCCTCTCCAGGCTATTAATATCTGCCCTCAGTCACTGGCTTTACTACTCTGGCGGAGAAAATTGCGCGGGAGCCCACGCCAATTTTTTCCGCCATTTAACCCTTTATTTTAAGAGCTAGAACGGCCAAATTTTGCAGATACACACTACTGACATTAGTAGTGTGGAATCTGCAAAAAAAAAGGAGAAAAGACATGGTTTACTGTATGTAAACCATGTCTCAAATCATGTCGGGTTTTAGGAAGGAGAAAGAAAAAGCCGGTAATTGAATTACCGGCTTTTTGCTATATCGCGGCTGTATGAAGTAAGAATATATATACATATATGTGTCTCACTGACATATATATATATATATATATATATATATACACCTATTCTATGTGTACATATTTATTCTACCTATTCTAATGTCAGCTGTCAGTGTGATTTTACTGTACACCGCGCTGAATTACCGGCTTTTCTCCCTAACACCGCTGCGTATTCCTCGCAAGTCACACTGCTGGTCCGTGTGTAATCCGTATTTTTGGGGCTTCCATAGACTTTCATTGGCGTTTTATTTGCGCAATACGGTGACAAACGCAGCATGCTGCGATTTTCTACGGCCGTAGAAAGCCGTATAATACTGATCAGTTTAATACGGCAGATAGGAGCAGGGGCATAGAGAATAATTGTGCCGTATTTTTTGCGAGTTTTACGGACGTAGTTTCTGCGCTCTTACGTCTGTAAAACTCGCAAGTGTGACGCCGGCCTATGCCAGGAGCAGTGAACGTCAGATCGCTGATCTGACACAGTGCTCTGCAAAGTGTCAGATCAGCGATCTATCACTATACAGTGATGCCCCCCCGGGAAAAAGTAAAAAAAATAATTTTTAAATGTGTAAAAAAAAAATAATTCCTAAATAAAGAGAAAAAAAAATATTGTCCCATAAATACATTTCTTTATCTAAATAAAAAAAAACTATAAAAGTACACATATTTAGTATCGTCGCGTCTGTAACGACCCGACCTATAACACTGGCCCACTAGTTAACCCCTTCAGTGAACACCGTAAAAAAAAAAAAAAAACCGAGGCAAAAAACACTGCTTTATTATCATACCGCCAAACAAAAAGTGGAATAACACGCGATCAAAAAGACGGATTTAAATAACCCTGGTACCAATAAAAACGTCATCTTGTCCTGCAAAAAACGAGCTGCCATACAGCATCATCAGCAAAAAAATAAAAAAGTTATACTCCTCAGAATAAATCGATGCAAAAAAAATTATTTTTTCTATAAAATAGTTTTTTATCGTATAAAAGCGCCAAAACATAAAAAAAAATCTAAATGAGGTATCGCTGTAATCGTACTGACCCGAAGAATAAAACTGCTTTATCCATTTTACCAAACGTGGAACGGTATAAGCCCCCCCCAAAAGAAATTCATGAATAGCTGGTTTTTGGTCATTCTGCCTTACAAAAATCGGAATAAAAAGCGATCAAAAAATGTCACATGCCCAAAAATGGTACCAATAGAAACCTCAACTCGTCCCGCAAAAAACAAGACCTCATATTACTATGTGGACCAAAATATGGAAAAATTATAGGTCTCAAAATGTGGGAACGCAAAAAATATTTTTTGCGATAAAAAGCATCTTTTAGTGTGTGACAGCTGCCAATCATAAACATCCGCTAAATAAACCCGCTATAAAAGTAAATCAAACCCCCCTTCATCACCCCCCTAGTTAGGGAAACATAAAAAAATTAAAAAAATGTATTTATTTCCATTTTCCCATTAGGGCTAGGGTTAGGGTTAGGGTTAAGGCTAGGGTTAGGGCAAGGGTTAGGGCTAGGGTTAGGGCTAGGGCTGGAGTTAGGCCTAGGGTTAGGGCTAGGGTTAGGGCTAGGGTTAGTGCTAGGGTTAGGGCTAGGGTTGGGGTTAGGGCTAGGGTTAGGGCTAGGGTTAGGGCTACGGTTAGGGTTAGGGCTACAGTTAGGGTTGGGGCTAAAGTTAGGGCTGGGGCTAAAGTTAGGGTTAAGGTTGGGGCTAAAGTTAAGGTTAGAGCTACAGTTAGCGTTGGGGCTTAAGTTAGGGTTAGGGTTGGGGCAAAAGTTAGGGTTGTTGCTAAAGTTAGGGCTAGGGTTGTGGCTAAGGTTAGGGTTTGGATTACATTTATGGTTGGGATTAGGGTTAGGGGTGTGTCAGGGTTAAGGGTGTGGTTAGGTTTATGGTTGGTATTAGGGTTAGGGGTGTGTTTGGATTAGGGTTTCAGTTAGAATTGGGGGTTTCCACTGTTTAGGCACATCAGGGGCTCTCCAAACGCGACATGGCATCCGATCTCAATTTCAGCCAATTCTGCATTGAAAAAGTAAAACAGTGCTCCTTCCCTTCCGAGCTCTCCCGTGCGCCAAAACAGGAGTTTACCCCAACATATGGGGTATCAGCATACTCAGGACAAATAGGACAACAACTTTTGGGGTCCAATTTCTCCTGTTACCCTTGGAAAAATACAAAACAGGGGGCTAAAAATAATTTTTGTGGAAAAAATTTTTTTTTTATTTTCACAGCTCTGCGTTATAAACTGTAGTGAAACACTTGGCGGCTCAAAGATCTCAAAAAACATCTAGATAAGTTCCTTGGGTGGGTCTAGTTTCCAATATGGGGTCACTTGTGGGGGATTTCTACTGTTTAGGTGCATCAGGGGTTCTGCAAATGCAACGTGATGCCTGCAGGCAAATCCATCTAAGTCTGCATTCCAAATGGCGCTCTTTCCCTTCCATGCTCTGCCATGCACCCAATCGGTGGCTCCCCCCCACATATGGGGTGTCAGAGAACTCATGACAAATTGGACAACAACTTTTTGGGTCCAATTTCTCCTGTTACCCTTGGAAAAATACAAAACAGGGGGATAAAATATAATTTTTGTGGAAAAAAAAATATTTTTTATTTTCACAGCTCTGCGTTATAAACTGTAGTGAAACACTTGGGGGTTCAAAGTTCTCACAGCACATCTAGATAAGTGCCTTGGGGGGTCTAGTTTCCAAAATGGTGTCACTTGTGGGGGGTTTCTACTGTTTAGGTGCATCAGGGGCTCTGCAAATGCAACGTGACGCCTGCAGACCAATCCATCTAAGTCCATCTCAATTCCAGTCAATTTTGCATTGAAAAGTCAAATGGTGCTCCTTCCCTTCCGAGCTCTGCCATGCGCCCAAACAGTGGTTTGCCCCCACATATGGGGTATTGGCGTACTCAGGACAAATGGCACAACAAGTTTTAGGGTCCAATTTCTTCTCTTACCCTTGGGAAAATAAAAAATTGTGTGCGAAAAGATCATATTTGTGAAAAATATGATTTTTTATTTTGACAGCTCTGCATTATAAACTTCTGTGAAGCACTGGTGGGTCAAAGTGCTCACCAGACATCTAGATAAGTTCCTTATGGGGTCTACTTTCCAAAATGGTGTCACTTGTGGGGGGTTTTAATGTTTAGGCACATCAGGGGCTCTCCAAACGCAACATGAAGTCCCATCTCAATTCCAGACAATTTTGCATTGAAAAGTCAAATGGCGCTCCTTCCTTTCCAAGCTCTGCGGTGCGCCCAAACAGTGGTTTACCCTCACATATGGCATATCTGCGTACTCAGAACAAATGGCACAACAACTTTTGGGGTCCAATTTCTTCTCTTGCCCTTGAGAAAATAAAAAATTGCAAATATGCTTTATTTTTGTAAAAAAAAAGATCTGAAAACTGTAAAAATTATTTAAAGGGAATCTGTCAGCAGGTTTTTGCTATTTCATTCCGAGCAGCATAGTTTAGTGGCAGAGAACAGAGAACCTGATTTCAGTGTGTGTCACTTGCACTTGTAGCTTTAATACAATCATTGTTTTATCAGCATGAGATTATCACTGCTGGATTAGGGGTCACATGTCAGGCAGTCCAACTAATCTGTGTTACCTCACTCCCAGCACTGATTGACAGCTTGGTGACAATGCACAGTGTACACAGGAATCTGTCATTCAGGTGTGTGGGTGGGGTTCTACCCAGTTCAGCATTCATAGCACTGCTACATCTACAAAACACCGATTTGATCAAAACAGCACAAAGGAGTCCAGGAAGGGACACATAGTTAGAATCAGGCTCTCTGTCCCTATATCATGCTGCTCTCAAATTCCATGGGAAAATGGCTGATAGATTGCCTTTAAGCTAAAAGCCTGGTAGAAAAAAAAAGTTTACAATAGTAAGTTTCCATTAGAGAGTTAACCTTCCCAGTGTTTACTGCCTGAACATGTATGAGTCACAGAACACAACATGTAACATGACAGATCGCCATGATCTTTTGTCACTCACCACTCAACTAAAGGGCTGGTGGATGATTTGATTTGTGCCCCCAGCACTTTCTATTCCAGTCCCGGACTGTAGATTTTTTCAGATAGAGTTATGTATGTATTATAAATGCTAGGGAAGGCGAGAGTGCTGCAGTATTCTCTAGTACTGCACACATATATATTCATAGAATGCAATCTGTGCCCTATGGAGTTGCCATTTCATATTTCATGATAATTTTTTCATATATTTGATTGTGTAGATATCAGATTTTCTACAAATAGCCAGTAAGACTGTTGATGAACTATTTGGTGTTACAGACTACTTTCATTGGTGAGGTATATAGACTCCATGAAGGTATAAATGGCAGGTGCACTATTTAAGAACTTGTATGGGAAAAAATTGGATATAAATATTCAACTATTTTCAGTGCTTTGCATATGCTTTAGGTTAAAACTAAAACACACCTTTCTTATTGACAGTATTACTAGCAAGGTGCTTTGGGATAACGTATGCAAGTGAGCTCTTCTTAAGAAAGAAGAAATCTCTTTCTAATGCCATTTATAGGTAATTACTCTGTAAGTCTGTGTTTAAATGTGTCTTAAACTTATAATTATAATTATGACTAAGCATATACCATAAAGATGACACATATTTTTCTTCTTCTTGCCCCTATACAGTAGGGGACTGGTTGGCTGGATGAGATTCCTTTCATGCAGTTTTGGTTGATGATTTTCTCCTTGAGGACATCCAGCTGGTCTATCAACTTTTAATGACAGAGTTTTTTATGAATATTATATTGACTTACAAGGTTGCAGCATGCTGGGGTTTACCTCCATCTTGGGTAGAGCTAAGTACTGTCAATAAATATTTATCCAAATCAATAATCTTTAGTGTTAATCAGTGATACTTTATATATAATTGTCTAAAGGGTACTTCTGTCTGTCTGTCTGTAACGCAAATCCTGCCTGGCCGCAAGCAATCAGCGACAGGCACCGTCCGGCCGCGAATTGGCCCCTCCTTACTCCCCTCCAGTCAGTGCCCCCTCCATACTCCCCTCAAGTCAGTGCCCACATAGCGTCAATGGACTGCGTTACACCACGGTATAAAGCGATGTAACGCAGTCCGTTAACACTGCCGTTAACCCTGTAAGTGTGACCAACTTTTTACTATTGATGCTGCCTATGCAGCATCAATAGTAAAAACATATGTTAAAAAATAATAAATCATTATATTCTCACCTTCCGCCATCCGCACCAGCCTTTTCCACTCCTCGCGACGCTCCAGTCCCAAGAATGCATTGCGGCAATGACCCCAGATGACTCAGCGGTCTCGCGAGACCGCTACATCATCATGTGTTATTGCCACAAAGCATTACTGGGAATGGAGTGTCGCGAGGAGCATCGCTAAAGGCCTGGGCTGGATCCAGGGGCTGACGGAAGGTGAGTATATGACTATTTTTTATTTTAATTCTTTTTTTAACAGGGATATGGTGCCCACATTGCTATATACTATGTGGGCTGTGTTATATACTATGTGGGCTGTGTTATTTACTGTGTGGGCTGTGTTACATACTGCGTAGGCTGTGTTACATACTGCATGGGCTATGTTACATACTGTGTCGCTGTTCTACATACTACGTGGGCTGTGCTATATACTACGTGGCTGTGCAAAAACTACGTGGCTGTGCAATAAACTACGTGGCTGTGCAATAAACTGCATGGGCTGTGTTATATACTAGGTGGGCTATGTTATATACTACGTGGGCTGTGTTATATACTATGTGGCTGTGTCATGTACTACGTGGGCTGTGTTATATACTGCGTGGCCTGTGCTATATACTGCGTGGCCTGTGCTATATGCTACGTGGGCTGTGCTATATACCACATGGCTTGCAGTATACTACGTGGCTGTGCTATATACTTCAAAAACAGCAATAAATAATAGTTTAAATGTATCACATGATCCTACCAAAATCTTGAGAACATAGCATAAGCAGGAATTAAAACATAACTTTTAATGTATAACCAAATAAAGGAATATATTAAATAAACTGTCACCCAAAAAAAAGTGTATCGATAAAAAAGTACTACTGGGTATACCCTGTCAGGGGACGTGCCATACAAAATTTAGTACTTATTCAAGATTTTTGTGCAGACTCTGGCAGTGGTCCAGTGTCCTATCACTCAACCCAAGGTACCTGATTAAATGGTGATAATGCCTATAGAAGAAGCATTTATCAAGTGCCAATACAGATAAACAGATAACCTTGGTTGCATTAGTATTAGCAGTTATCACAAAATAAAGGGAGGTGTAAGATCAATTGGAAAAGATATGTACACAAATGTAATATTGGAACAATCTCACCAATTGCTGAGGATAGGTAAAGGTACCTTCAAACATAACGATATCGTTAACGATATTGTTGCTTTTTGTGACGTAGCAGCGATATCGTTAAGGAAATCGTTATGTGTGACAGCGACCAACGATCAGGCCCCTTCTGGGAGATCGTTGGTCGCTGAAGAAAGTTCAGAACTTTATTTCGTCGCTGGATCTCCCGCTGACATCGCTGGATCGGCGTGTGTGACGCCGATCCAGCGATGTCTTCACTGGTAACCAGGGTAAACATTAAAAAAACAAACACTACATGCTTACCTTCAGCTGTCTGTCCCCGGCGCTCTGCTTCTCTGCCCTCCTCCTGCATCCTGTGTCAGTGCCGGTCAGCCGGAAAGCACAGCGGTGACGTCACCGCTCTGCTTTCCGGCTGACCGGCGCTGACAGTGCAGAGGACAGCAGAGCGCCGGAGGACAGACAGCGGAAGGTAAGTATGTAGTGTTTTATTTTTTTAACGTTTACGCTGGTAACCATGGTAAACATCGGGTTACTAAGCGCGGCCCTGCGCTTAGTAACCCGATGTTTACCCTGGTTACCGGGGACCTCAGGATCGTTGGTCGCTGGAGAGCTGTCTGTGTGACAGCTCTCCAGCGACCAAACAGCGACGCTGCAGCGATCGGCATCGTTGTCTGTATCGCTGTAGCGTCGCTGAGTGTGAAGGTACCTTAAGGTGGAGCCCCAATTCGCTTAGGTGGATAAATCCTTCAAGCCACAACATCAGGAGACAATTCCCTGTCAGTCCCTGGGGGGCTATCAATAAATCTCAATCCCTGAGCTCCTGCCCTTACAAGGACAGTCCACATCTACCCCTAAGGTATAACATGCCCTGCACTCTCCCTATTTCCAGGTCCCAACGCGTTTCTTTGCGAGTAGGACCTATTTTCTATATGACTATATGTATTCATACTTGAAGTTTCTTGGAGCCTGTAGTGCAGCAATGTCCATGCTATACAGTGATGAGGCATTGACCCAGGAAATTTCAAAGTAAACATAGGTTCAAAGTCCAAAACTTACAAACAAAAGAAATGGTATCCTCCGTATCGAAGCCGGAAAACAAGAGAGTCCGTGAATCCGTTCCGGCTGCCAAAGGCGACTGCACCAGCGGATAATGCTGCGGGGTGCCAGGAGTTCGCGCTGCTTGACTCTGTGTTCCCTCACACAGGCTGGGCTTTTGCAGAGCTCTGCAACTTGCAAGCTCCACACTGACACACCCAACCCCCTGCTGCAGGGATTTTTACTTAAGAACCTGTGGCCATCAGCCACATGGAAATTCCGGGCCGGGGAGAGGAAACAGACTGCACCACCACCATCCTGTAGTCCAAAAATAAAAGCCCAGAGCAGGTTTTCTTAAATCTGCCTTGGACAAATAGCCTGCCCAAAGCCAACACTCACTTTTACTCTGCATTGCAATCACAGCTATGCCTGTGACTGCAGTGCACTCCCATGGCCTCAATATTCCTGTGTGCGTATCCTGGGCGGCATATAGCTACCCTTATATATGACCCCGGTCGCTGCCTCACAAGCCATAATGCACAATTGAAGCTCCAGTCAAGTGAAAAGCTTTTTTCCTGTACTCAAAATGAAGAACATTAGTAATGCATTCAGTGTAGTTAATTTACTTATTCATTTATCTTGGGTTCTTGCAAAAAAAAAAAAGTAAAAAAAAGCAAAAGCAAAAACACAAAATAGTTCTTTATTAGTTTTATCCTTTTTTTTTCTTTGGACCAATAGGTAAGCACTTAAACACCATATGCTATAAATGATTCATACTTGGCTTGTAGAATCGTCTTGCAAATAATATTATTTTACTTTTTGATGTTGAAACTATGACGTCAGGCTAGGTGTTACGTGTTACGGAACCACTCAGCACTCAGAATATGTTGTGCAGTTATATGCATGTATAATAGGTTCCATGTGAGATGCATCAGCCCACAGGCTGCACCTTGGGCTGAGGGGACAAGATATCCCCCTTCTGTCCCTCCTGCGGCTATTGTAATGTATGTCTGGCCTGCCCTCTGTATCTGTGTGATATATTCTGTGTCCTGTGAATAAAGTGTTGTCAGACTGGAAATACGTGGAAAAGCAGTGATATTTTTTATGCTCCCAGGTAACCAAGGAATTCCAGCCAGCGTCCTTCATTCGGACTTTAGCCAAAGCAGAGTGGACCTCCTGAAACACGGGGTGGTACTGAAAGAGGTACCCAAAATTGGTAGACCCCGTTACACTAGGTTCATTGGATATCATGGGAACTGTAAATATAAGCCATGTAGTTGTAGGTTACTTATAGGCTAACATTGCTATATTCTTGTTAAAGGGTTGCTGTAATTCCACAGTATCAATGACAGCTCAGCAACATAAAATCCTAAAGTAAATAATCATATACAATCAATTTCCAAAGTGCTTGTTACTCTGGATATCACCCTTAAAAGTTGCATATCCTAAGACTTTGTCCTGCTGGTCACCTATGGATACTTGCTGTAGGTGCAATCGTGATCACAGAGATACCGCAACAGAGAGTGGTTCCCTCAATTTCAGGGGTCAGAAGATCTTAACGTTTGGCTACATGCACGCCTGCGCTCAGGGGTGAACCTAGCCACACTGCTGCCTGAGGCGAACTTCAAAACGGCCTCCCCAAATACATATACAGTACAGCCCCCCCTATAGGGTTCCCATCTCATGCACAGTCCCCCTATACATTACATGAGTGATAACTATTGTACATTCTACAATAGGTCATAAATCAGACAGTATAGACCTCCATACAGAATTCTGGGCACCACAGTGCTCGATACAGAATAATGAGCCCCATATATTGCTCCATAGAGTATAATGGCCACACATGATGCTGCATACTGTATAATGGCCACACATGATGCTCCATACTGTATATTGGCCGCACATGATGCTCCATACTATATAATGGCCACACATGATGCTCCATACTGTATTATGGCCACACATGATGCTCCATACTGTATATTGGCCCCACATGATGCTCCATACTGTATAATGGCCCCACATGATTCTCCATACTGTATAATGGCCCCACATGATGCTCCATACTGTATAATGGCCGCATCCATACTGTATAACGGCCACACATGATATTGCGTACCGTATAATGGCCACACATAGTTACTCCTACACATGCGGCTGCGCTCCGTACACCTTGCACACATGGCTCCGCTCCGTACACCTTATACACACCCGGCTCTGCTGCGTACACCTCATACACATGCAGCTCCGCTCCGTACACCTAATACACACCCAGCTCCGCTCCGTACACCTAATACACACCTGGCTCCACTCTGTACACCTCGTACACATGCAGCTCCGCTCCGTACACCTCGTACACACGCGGCTCCACTCCATACACCTCGTACACACGCGGCTCCACTCTGTACACATGCGGTTCCGTTCCGTACACCTTGTACACATGCAGCTTCGCTCCGTACACCTCATACACACCCAGCTCTGCTCCGTACACCTCATACACACCCAGCTCTGCTCCGTACACCTCATACACAAGCGGCTTCGCTCCATAAACGTCATACACACACGGCTCCGCTCACCTCATACACACGCAGCTCCTCAGACCTCATACACAAGTGGCTCCGCTCCATACACCTCATACACACATGGCTCCGCTCACCCCATACACAGGCGGCTCTGCTCCATTCAGCTCATACACACACGGATCCGCTCCGTATACCTCATACAAAAATGGCTCTGCTTCGTACACCTCATACACTCACGGCTCCGCTCACCTCATACACACACAGCTCCGCTCCATACACCTCATACACACACGGCTCCGCTCACCTCATACACACGCAGCTCCGCTCCGTACACCTCATACACACACGGCTCCGCTCCGTGCACCTCGTGCACATTCAGCTCCGCTCCATGCACCTCGTACACACACGGCTCTGCTACATCCACACTGTAAACCCCTCCTGACCCCAAACATAAGGTAGGTTACCATGTCAACCAGCACAGCAGAGTCCTGCAATCTATGAAGATCACGATCATGTGACCCCTGACTCCTCCCCTCCTGTGATCTCATCACAGGTCCTGTGTGCACAGAGCAGCCAGTAGGTTGTGGGTTGCGAGCAGGAGCGTGCGCACCACGCTAGTGATACTCAGCAAATGTCAGGGATTATGAAGAGTTGGCAACACGTGTTCTGACCGCCGCTCTGCCGCCCCCTGTCTTTCAGTGAGGACTGCCACCTGAAGCAAAGGGCTCAACTTGCCTCACGATAGCGTCTCCCCTGCCTGCGCTCATTGGATCTGCTTTGCTTTCCAGTTAGCTATGCAGATTTCCCTTGTTCAGTGGTTGCAAGGGTTAAACTCTTCTGCTTGCCTCCTAAAGCCTTCTGTCCTGAGTTGTCTCAGCTGTTCTGCATTTCTCCACTCCCCTCTGGTATAAGTACTCACCTCTTAGGCTGGGTATTTGCCAGTGATAGCTTGCTATATCTTGGAATTGGTCTGGAGCTATGAGCAGTGGAATGAGAAGTCGTTTAGGAGTCTCTGGAGACTGCTTTTTGAAAGTTTGTTTGATGTCTTCCTTTTCCTTCATCTCTTTTGTTTGGTCTCTCCCTTACTTTTGAGGAGCAAAATAAGATGTAAGAAATTTGCCATTGAAGGTCTTTAGTATAGTATAGTATTAACATGGAAGGGGACACACCACTCCTCTGGCTGCTGCCCATCTACCTTGAGAATAAAGGATCAAATATGTTGAAGTCTAACATGTCCAATCCTTGCCTCTGACATCTGCCACTGGTCTAAGTCAGGATTCTGATGTACACAGTAGATGGTAGATGAACATTTCTTCTCAAAATCCATGTGTTTGTCTAATGTTCATCATACAGGTAAGATCACTATTAAGTTACATTCACACAATCAGTATTTGGTCAGTATTTTACCTCAGTATTTGTAAGCCAAAACCAGGAGTGGAAGAATCAGAGGAAAAGTATAATAGAAGCATATGCACCACTTCTGCATTTATCACCCACTTCTGGTTTTGGCTTACAAATACTGATGTAAAATACTGACCAAATACTGAATATGTGAATATGGCCTTACAGTACATTTATCTTGTTACATGCTGTGCACCGATTTGATCTTTAAATGATCAAGTCTTATTTTCAACTTCTGCAAGTAATGGTGGATTCCATTTAGTGATAGAAAACAGAAATCATGAAACCTATGATCAATTCAAATACAAAATGTTTTAGAAACGTATTATATATACTGTAAGCTGTCCTGAGCTAAAATAGCCATTGAACCCTTAACAGCACCATCCCCTGTACGTACAAAGGACCTGTTGATCTGCACCAGTAGTATGGGCACACCAAGCTACTGTCGGATTATGACCCGGCGTTTAGCTTGGTGCCTGCTACATCAGTAATACCAAGCACTGTAAATGTATGACATCGTTCCAAGGGGTTAATACAGAGGCATCATAGCTGGACAGACATTTATGGTCCAAATCCAAATTGTTTGCCTCCATTAATACAAATCATTGCCATTAACTTCCCAGCCTTTCCATCATCCACAGTAAATTTTTCTTAGAGCTATGATGATGGGTTTAAGCTTTTTGCAGAAAGCTGAATAAAGGCAAAAAGCTTTTTTGGAGCATCCACTGTTCCGCTCCAGTGCACATCTCACTCAGGCAGCATGGCCGTGCTGTACCCACGTCACTGTATGTCCTTAATTTGAGCCGCATGGGAGACAGGATGCATTATATAAGTATGTCAGACCCCAAGGACATATAATTCATTTTCCTTTATGAAAGAACTTAAACCTTTAAAAGGTTATGATGATATTACATTGGAACAAAGACATGCATGGACTCTCAGAACGGGGTTGGTGATAAATATAGTGACAGAGCAAGCGCGGTACACACGTAACTTACAGCTGCTTTTCATTTCATTGCGTGCTGCCAAGAAATAAACTGAAAAATATTTCTCAAGCCTGACCAAAATTCTTACAGATTAAGGCAGCATTGTATAATGAGGACACAAGGACAACTGCTTTTTATGTTTATTATGGGAGGAAAGAGGGTACTATTTTATTGTATTGCTAAGTGCATGCAAGAACTATTAAAGGCAGAGACCATAGACCACAGCCAAGGATAAGGCTGAGGCTACACAGCAACTTTGGCAGTGACACCTGTCGTGTTATGTTTGCTAGGTGTCAAAGCAACATCCTAGTGCAACACAAGTAAAGGGGCCACAATGCAATCCTGAGGGTACTGCGACCAAATCAAGCAGGTTATAAGATGACCAGTCACATCAAATTTTTTGTGACTTGCTTTTCGTAGTTGCAGTTTCCCTGGTTCGCAATTTGACGCCATTCACTTGTATTGCACTAGGATGTAACAGTAGCAGCTAACAAACTTTGGCCACACATGGTTGATACAGCCAAAGTTGCCAGTAGCCCCAGCAAAGGGCTTCACAAAGTTTCTAGTCGATCTGTTTTTTTTAAATGTACAACAGCCTAGAGATGATGTAAATGGTAGGGTTAGGTTTTTTCACTGGGAATGTTGTGTGAAAATTCTTTGCATTTTAAAGTTATGTTTTATATACTAATTTCTACTGTACGTCTGGATCAGATATTGTGGATATTGTTCCTTTAATATGACTTCTTGCCTCTCAATGCACCCTAGTGAAAGAATAGACTGGCCATATAGCTAGTGTCACACGACCGTACTTTCATCTGAGAGAATCGGGCCAATTATCCTAATAACAGTCTGATCAGAGTTTGATCAGAGTGTTTTCATAGTGTGATCCAAAAATTGGACCTCACTTGGATGTTATCCTTGTTCAGTCCAATTTGTTATCACTCCTGTGAGAAGCCAAATGATCGGAGTGACATTATGATGACAGTTTGGTGTCTCAATCAGTAGCCAAAATGGTGATTTTCCTGTTTTTACATTTTTTGTTTTTCCTCCTTTTTTCAAAAAGCCATACCTTTTACATTTTTTGATTGACATAGATGTATAAGGGATTGTTCTTTCCGGGACGAGTTGTAGTTTTGAATGGCATGATTCATTATATCATTTAGCTTGCTTGAAAATAGGAAAAAGTGCAGTAAAATAGTGAAAAAACAATGCAAACCTTCACTTGTTTTTTTAATTTTGTTTTTACGGTTCTCATTTTATGTTAAGAGTGGCCTTCAGAAAGCCCTCAGCTGCCATGGTAATCTATCAGCACCCTGCTATTACATCGCTTGGCAGCCAATGGCTTGTAGAACAGGGAGCACCCCAGTTTGCATGTTTTAAATTCCGTGGTCAGAGGTTTACAGTGGCATTTAAGTGGTTAGCAATGGGTAAAGCTCAGCTTTGCTGAGAAAATTGCTGTTAAGGGCATGTGATGGCTAACTTACATAGGTATCATCTGCTGGGAAAGATGCATGCTTAGCTTCTGAGCCTTTATTAAAGGCAGGAATTCAACATACTGTATAGCATAATAGTATGTACTAAGTCAGGAAATGGTTAATCTATAATACTGTATATTTTGAGGCATTCCCAAAATTATAAATTATCCCCTATATGTCCTACATAAATATCTGTTTTCACACCTTATACACATTTGTCATTTGCTTTATTTTAAAACACCCTACGCCTCTCTCTCTTTAATTTGAGAGGAATCTCAAATGAGGCATCATAAGAAGGCTGGAGCTGCACTCCCTTCCTCATATCATCTATCATCCCCCTGCCATCAGGGGGATGTCACTTAGCACAGCTTCTGTCATCATCATCCTCTAAAAATGTCCTAAATCCTTGGCACTGATAGAAGCTGTAGGAGACGTGACTGAGATGTTAGCACTGTGCTCTGCCACAGAATGATAGTGCCTCAATCACTGAGCAACATTACATCATTGGGGAGTGGTGATAGAAGCAGGGTGAGTGACAAATTTGTAAGATATATAACAAATTGAAGAACAGAATGCGATCTAAACTATTTAGAGCTTGGTTGCCTACTGTATTTCACTGGTATTTAGTCTAGTACTTATAATAGATAATAAGAATAACATTGGAAGTGGTTCAACTGTTGTAGCGAAGGCCAGTTTCAAGTGCTCATGGGCAATAAATTGGACTTACCAACGGTAGAAGAAAAAATCAAGCCGCACAGCCCGTGTTGGAACCCGGTGTGCAGTTGGCCACTAGAACTGACGTACTCAGGAGGAGAAACACGTGGCAACACTCACCGAGCCTGTGGTAGGAATTCGACTTTATTGAAGCATCTTAGTAACAATCTTCACGGCACGGGGGAGTAGGGAAAGAAGAGGTTTGAGCAGGGAAGGAACTGCTCACACCTCTTCTTTCCCTACTCCCCCGTGCCGTGAAGATTGTTACTAAGATGCTTCAATAAAATAAATTGGACTTAACTGACACTTAATCTTCACCCTGATGTATGCAAGTTTTCCTGGTGCTAAACCCAACCCTTGCTACAATTAAACTTTAGAATAAGAGATTACAAAGTCCTCTTCCTCCCCAACATCATACCAAAGGTTAGGAAAAGTTTTATGGAACAGTGGCCAATTCAGTGTAATTCTATGAAAGGGTGAGAATACAGTGATCAATGGGGGTTCTCAGAGATCTAGACCCTACTGAACCAAAATGAAGGAATGAGAACATATGTCATTTATGCTTATGAATGACTATGACTATGACTATGTTGGTTAACTGCCATCTGCATCATTTGTGTCGCTATTAACGTACCTTGGCCATGAATTTTCCAGCCACTGGTAAACTCTTTAAGCAGCTAACTTTCACTATTTGATTTTTGTACTTAGGGTATCAATTACAATGCAGAATGTCTATATGCATACACATGCCATTTCATAAACCAGAGGACATCTGCAAGTTATTATTGCCATTCTAATTAAACTAACTAATAAACTGTTCAAAATCTTGAGTTTTCATTTTTTTTTTGCCTCATTACACACACACACATGTCACATTCACCAAAGAGATGGCTTTGTGCGACCGTTAGTTCAAATCCCACATTTTCCACACAAAAACTACACCCGCAGTGATAGCTTGATCTAGATTTTTCTGGCAGATCTATAAAAAAAATAAACAAAATGTTCTTTGTGTTAAGCAGCTGATTACGAGAAGAAATTATCTGAATACTCAAGGTAGAAATTACTTTTTGTCCACGAAAATAAAATCTTCCATGGAATTTTTTTTTTTAAAGTTGAAACTTGTTTCCAGCAAGAAAACTATGATTATATCTTAAAGTAGCACTGTGAAGAATAATATGTTTTTATGGGTGTATAATGTAGACCGTGAGTTTAGTAGCTCAGAATTTGCCTACACTCCTGCGAGCATAATGTATCTATACTACGTACTTTAATTTTGCCCATGCATTTGTAATGCTTTCTCTTTTTTACTTAAAATTTGTAGACTGTAAAATCTAATTGCAGCTCCTCTTGCTCATGAAATTTTTTACCAATTACAGAGTAAAAGTCTTTCTCCCTTTCTATCTCTATCTGGATATATAAACACTTACATTAAATGCTTCTGTTTCATCAAGACTAGCATTTTGCATGCTGATCTTGACAAACAATGCCCTATAGCAGAGGTCCCCAACTCCAGTCCTCAAGGCCCACCAACAGGTCATGTTTTCAGGATTTCCTTTGCATTGCACAGGTGATGCAATTATTACCTGGGCAAGACTAAGGAAATCCTGAAAACATGACATGTTGGTGGGCCTTGAGGACTGGAGTTGGGGACCTCTGCCATAGAGTAGTCGTCTCCAACCTTTCTAACCTTGAGAACCACATTCAGCTTTCAGAAACGGTCACGATACACATTCAGGTCTAGGAGAGAGTCGCGAGCCACATCCAGCTCCTGCCCCCCTTGCAGTAATGACACACAAAGCCCCCTTACTGTGACAGCCAAAGCTTTTCCACGAAATCAAACCATGACAGTATACCAAGATCCAGAGGTTCCCAGAATACCTCCATTCAGTATTCTCGCATGAATCACTCCCACCATACTGTTACATCCAGCTTCAAGAACCTCCTCGAAGAGTTAGCTTCATCCAGTCTCCAGCTTACCATGGTTAAATTATCTCTAAACCCCAAGGCAAGAATATGCACATTCAGATCTGCTCTTCTGTGCAGGGCTACTCACAAAATTCACCATCTGGAGAGCTGCTCTTCATAGTTTGCTAGACCTGGTGCTAATGCACCAAGCTGGCAGGAAGCTGTGAGCCACACATCATGGGCCCGCGAGCCACATGTTGGGGAACTCTGCCCTAGAGTAAGATGCACCTTGACAAAGAAATATATGCCACAGTCAGTAGTACATTTCCAATATAATTGATGCTAATTATGTTGCATAAATTATGATGAATTTTCCAGATGTGCTTAGCAAAACTCTCTGTGAAAAACTTAGTCTATTTTCAAAAGTTAAAAGAGCTTGCCAGGACTGAGAAAAAAATGCCAAGTCACAATTTTTGAGGGCAATTATTATTTTTTGTGTAAAAAATTTGCAGAATCAGAAACGGTTTTATACCAGAGTTCTGGCAAAAACTATTTGATGAATTGGGGCCTATACTTTCATCCTATTGAGGCCTACTTTACACAACCATTTTTCACTTAAAGTTCCTTTCCGTGATCTTCATAGAGCATGTCATATTTATAGGCTCAAGTGCTCCTTACGTATTTTTTTGCAGACTGTATGTCCGAGCAAAAATTTTGCATGGAGACATGTCTGTTTTTTGATGGCACTAACGCTGAAAAATAACCAATTTAGGCTAGTTTCACACTAGTGTTTTGAGGAGCGGCCGAGGGTTGCGGACTTCCTCCGTGAAGCCCCGCCCTTGGCCGCACCTCCGCCGCTAGCTCCGCCTACTTCTGCATGCAGCCTGCATTCTGCCTGTGTACCTATCTTTAACATTAGGTACGCAGGCCACTGTATGCTGATGCTTCTGCATGCGTCATTTTGACGATGCGGCGACCAGCGTAGAACACAGCTTGTAGTGATTTTTTTAAAAACGACGCATGCGGAAGCATCCGCATACAGCCGCACGACCTGCATACCTAATGCTAACGGCAGAGGTGCGGCCGAGGGCAGGGCTTCATGGAGGAAGTCTGCAGCCCTCCGCAGCTCCTCACAACGCTAGTGTGAAACTAGCCTAACGTCTATGGTTCCATAAAAATCACTGACAGCACACAGATGGTATCAGTATGCAGTCCGTGTGCTTTACGTGATTAACATTGCAAAGGAGAGAAGAAGCTTTTTAACGCTAGATGTAACACTGTATGGTGAACAGATGATGACAATCTCTCCTTGCGGTTAGCCCAAGGTTCAAGAAGCTACAATAGTTGTAAAATTAAAGCGTTTGTATGATAGACCACCAATATGGTTATGCTTTAGTAAGTTGGATGCCTGTATGGAATTTTCATTCAAAAATGTTTCTGCATAGTATGTAGGGATTTATATCAGCGTTTGCTTTAGGGAGCTTTGTTTAAACTCTTGAATCTATTTAAAATATTATACCGAGGTGCTTGAAAGTTGAATGAAAATGTTCCAATATCAAAAGTCGTGCATGGAAAACAAATATAAACATCTAGATAATTTGAAGCTAAAATAGAATCTAATGTTTTTAATCAATGGACAGACAATCAGGTGTGAGTGGTTGACCTGTTTTATTTATACAACAATGTTAATGTTCATCATTACATCACAATGAGGAGGACTCTGAACAACAATAATATGTATGACAGGATTGCAAGGAGAAAGCTTCAGCTCTCCAAAAATAACATTGATGCCAGCCACAGTTTGTTAAAGATCACCTAGGCAAGCCAAATATTTGAACAATATTTTGTAAAAATGAGATTAAAAAAGAGTGTTTTGATTTAAATGTGAAGTGTTATGATTGTAGAAAGGAAAACACTGCATTATGGTTTAAAAACTAGAAATGATCTGCAAATGCACCGATTTCGCCAAACTTTTCAAAACAATTTGATTTGCAGCGAATACATTTGCACAAATATCAATACTTGATAGCTTGCAAATGCTCGTAAAATACACATAGCAGAAATTAAATAGAGAGAGAAGACCACTGACCATAAGAGCTCACACTTTATAGAAAAGAGAGAGGACCCTGCTGACCATAAGAGCTTACGTTCTTTAGAAAATCCGATCCCACAGACCATAAAAGCTAACACTCTACAGAAAAGAAACTTACCCAGTGACTTTGGAGATGGAAAATTATTCTGCTGTGCACACTGCGCTCCACTGGGAACCGCTGATTTGTCATGGCCCAGATACTACCCATCACTGTACAAGGTATGATAGTCCACTTGATGTCATAGCTGTACAAGGTATGATAGTCCACTAGATGTCATAGCTGTAAGTAATTATGGGGAGGAGACACTTACCTTTTCTCTAATGCTTTAGCAGTGTGTGAAATGGTGTCTGGCAACTTTTATCTTTAGCTAACCGCAAATCAAATGTCAAAGTGTTTGAGTTTGCGTGAAGCCGCAAATTTCAGGAAATTTGACTCAAACTCGATTATTCACGGACATCTCTAATAAAAAAAAAATCTCATATCATCTGTGAATTACGGTGTTGGTAATATGGTTTTTACTGTATTCTGGGCCAGGAAGGATTGCTATCATTGATGGACCAAGAAAGTCTAAATTATACCAATAGTTCTATAGGAAAATCTCAGAACATGTGTCAATAACTGAATATCAAGAGAATGTAGATCATGCAATAAGACAACACAAAGCAGAGAAGTCTTCTACAAAAGAATGGTTAAATAAGGATAAAGTTAAACTTTTAGATTGGCCAAGTCAAAATCCTGACCTTAATCCTGTAGAAATGTCATTGAAGAATCATAAGAGAACAGTTCATGGGAGAAAACCCACCAACATAACAAAACTGAACCTGTTTTGTAGGGAGAAATGGTCTACAATTCTTCCAAGCCGATGTGCAGAACTAAACAGCAATTACCAGAAATGTTTAGAAGCAGTTATTGTTGCACAAAAGCATCACACCAGATACTGAGAAGAAAGATTTGCATACTTTTGCCATTGACAGATATGTGTTATTGGATAATTTTTCTAATTAAAAATAAAGATAAAGTCTAATAGAATAGAATAATTTGTTTGATTTGGTTCTCTTTATCTTTTTTGGTTTGAAAATCTGGTGCAATTTTATTTCAAACTAGCTGAAGAGCCCGGCGTTGCCTGGGCATAGTAAATATCTGTGGTTAGTTATAGCACCTCACTTCTCTTATTTTCCCATCACGCCTCTCATTTTCCCCATCACATCTTTCATTTTCCCTCTCACATCTCTCATTTTCTCCCTCACACCTCTCATTTTCTCCCTCACTCCTCTTATTTTCTCCCTCACTCCTCTCATTCCCCCCTAACACTTGTCATTTCGACCTCACATCTGTCATTTTCCGATCACTCCACTATTTTCCCTCACTCCTCTCATTTTGCACTCACACTTTTTCATTTTCACCTCACACCTCTCATTTTCACCTCAGTATATACATGTTTGTCATCTCCCTTATATATAGTATACAACTGTATGTCATCTCCTGTATATAGTATATACCTGTATGTCATCTCCCCTGTATATAGTATATACCTGCTGTGTGTCATCTCCCCTGTATATAGTATATACCTGTATGTCATCTCCTCCTATATATAGAATATACCTGTATGTCATCTCCTCCTGTATATAGTATATACCTGTGTGTCATCTCCCCTGTATATAGTATATATCTGTGTGTCATCTCCTCCTGTATATAGTATATACCTGTATGTCATCTCCTCCTATATATAGCATATACCTGTATGTCATCTCCTCCTGCATATAGTATATACCTGTAGGTCATCTGCTCCTGTATATAGTATATACCTGTGTGTCATCTCCTCCTGTATATAGTATATAGCTGTATGTCATCTCCTCCTGTATATAGTATGTACCTGTATGTCATCTCCTCCTCTATATAGTATATACCTGTGTGTCATCTCTCCTGTATATAGTATATACCTGTGTGTTATCTCCCCTGTACATAGTATATATCTGTATGTCATCTCCTCCTGTATTAGACCTCGTTCACAAGTTATTTGGTCAGTATTTTTACCTCAGTATTTGTAAGCTAAATTGGCAGCCTGATAAATCTCCAGCCAACAGGAAGCCCTCCCCCTGGCAGTATATATTAGCTCACACATACACATAATAGACAGGTCATGTGACTGACAGCTGGCGTATTTCCTATATGGTACATTTGTTGCTCTTATAGTTTGTCTGCTTATTAATCAGATTTTTATTTTTGAAGGATAATACCAGACTTCTGTGTTTTAGGGCGAGTTTCGTGTGTCAAGTTGTGTGTGTTGAGTCGCGTGTGGCGACATGCATGTAGCGACTTTTGTGAGATGAGTTTTGTGTGGCGACATGCGTGTAGCAACTTTTTGTGTGTCGAGTTGCATGTGACAGGTTAGTGTAGCAAGTTGTGTGCAGCAAATTTTGCGCATGGCGAGTTTTGCACGTGGCGAGTTTTATGTGTGGTGCCTTTTGAGTATGTGCAAGTTTTGTGTTAGGCAACATTTGCATGTGTTGCAACTTTTATGCATGTGGCAATTTTTCCGCGGGTGCAAGTTTTGCGTGTGGCGAGTTTTCCCATGAGGTGAGTTTTGCACGTGTGGCGAGTTTTGCGTGAACCTAGTTTTGCATGTGGCGAGTATTACGCGTGGCGAGTTTTGAGCGGCGACTTTTGTGTTTCGACTTTTATGTGGCGAGGTTGGTGTATGTGTGGTGAAATGTGTGCTGAGGGTGATATATGTGTTCAAGCATGTGGTAGTGTGTGGCGCATTTTGTGTGCATGTTCATATCCCCGTGTGTGGTGAGTATCCCATGTCGGGCCCCACCTTAGCAACTGTATGGTATATACTCTTTGGTGCCATCGCTCTCATTCTTTAAGTCCCCCTTGTTCACATCTGGCAGCTGTCAATTTGCCTCCAACACTTTTCCTTTCACTTTTTCCCCATTATGTAGATAGGGGCAAAATTGTTTGGTGAATTGAAAAGCGTGGGGTTAAAATTTCACCTCACAACATAGCCTATGACGCTCTCGGGGTCCAGACGTGTGACTGTGCAAAATTTTGTGGCTGTAGCTGCGACGGTTCAGATGCCAATCCCGGACATACACACACAAACACACATTCAGCTTTATATATTAGACTAGCTGAAGAGCCCGGCGTTGCCTGGGCATAGTAAATATCTCTGGTTAGTTATAGCACGTCACTTCTCTTATTTTCCCATCACGCCTCTCATTTTCCCCTCACACCTCTCATTTTCTCCCTCACTCCTCTCATTCCCCCCTAACACTTGTCATTTCGACCTCACATCTGTCATTTTCCGATCACTACACTATTTTCCCTCACTCCTCTCATTTTGCACTCACACCTTTTCATTTTCACCTCACACCTCTCATTTTCACCTCAGTATATACATGTTTGTCATCTCCCTTATATATAGTATACACCTGTATGTCATCTCCTGTATATAGTATATACCTGTATGTCATCTCCCCTGTATATAGTATATACCTGCTGTGTGTCATCTCCCCTGTATATAGTATATACCTGTATGTCATCTCCTCCTGTATATAGTATATACCTGTATGTCATCTCCTCCTATATATAGTATATACCTGTGTGTCATCTCCCCTGTATATAGTATATATCTGTGTGTCATCTCCTCCTGTATATAGTATATACCTGTTTGTCACCTTCTATATATAGCATATACCTGTATGTCATCTCCTCCTGTATATAGTATATACCTGTAGGTAATCTGCTCCTGTATATAGTATATACCTGTGTGTCATCTCCTCCTGTATTTAGTATATACCTATATGTCATCTCCTCCTGTATATAGTATGTACCTGTATGTCATCTCCTCCTCTATATAGTATATACCTGTGTGTTATCTCTCCTGTATATAGTATATATCTGTGTGTCATCTCCCCTGTATATAGTATATACCTGTGTGATCTCCTGTATTAGACCTCGTTAACACGTTATTTGCTCAGTATTTTTACCTCAGTATTTGTAAGCTAAATTGGCAGCCTGATAAATCCCCAGCCAACATGAAGCCCTCCCCCTGGCAGTATATATTAGCTCACACATACACATAATAGACAGGTCATGTGACTGACAGCTGCTGTATTTCCTATATGGTACATTTGTTGCTCTTGTAGTTTGTCTGCTTATTAATCAGATTTTTATTTTTGAAGGCTAATACCAGACTTGTGTGTGTTTTAGGGCGAGTTTCGTTTGTCAAGTTGTGTGTGTTGAGTTGTGTGTGGCGACATGCATGTAGCGACTTTTGTGAGATGAGTTGTGTGGCAACATGCGTGTAGCAACTTTTTGTGTGTCGAGTTGCATGTAACAAGTTAGTGTAGCAAGTTGTGTGCAGCAAGTTTTGCGCATGGCGAGTTTTGCGCGTGGTGAGTTTTATGTCTGGTGCCTTTTGAGTATGTGCAAGTTTTGTGTGAGGCAACTTTTGCATGTGTTGCAAATTTTGTGCATGTGGCAATTTTTCCGCGTGTGCAAGTTTTGCGTGTGGCGAGTTTTCCATGAGGTGAGTTTTGCACTTGTGGCGAGTTTTGCGTGAGCCTAGTTTTTGCATGTGGCGAGTTTTGCGCGTGGCGAGTTTTGAGCGGCGACTTTTGTGTTTCGACTTTTATGTGGCGAGGTTTGTGTACGTGTGGTGAAATGTGTGCTGAGGGTGGTATATGTGTTCAAGCACGTGGTAGTGTGTGGCGCATTTTGTGTGTGTGTTCATATCCCCATGTGTGGTGAGTATCCCATGTCGGGGCCCCACCTTAGCAACTGTACGGTATATACTCTTTTGCGCCATCGCTCTCATTCTTTAAGTCCCCCTTGTTCACATCTGGCAGCTGTCAATTTGCCTCCTACACTTTTCCTTTCACTTTTCCCCATTGTGTAGATAGGGGAAAAATAGTTTGGTGAATTGGAAAGCGCGGAATTAAAATTTCACCTCACAACATAGCCTATGACGCTCTCAGGGTCCAGACGTGTGACTGTGCAAAATTTTGTTTCTGTAGCTGCGACGCCTCCAACACTTTTCCTTTCACTTTTTTCCCCAAGGGGCAAAATTATTTGGTGAATTGGAAAGTGCGGGGTTAAAATTTCACCTCACAATGTAGCCTATAACACTCTCAGGGTCCAGACGTGTGTCTGTGCAAAATTTTGTTTCTGTAGCTGCGACGCCTCCAACACTTTTCCTTTCACTTTTTTCCCCATTATGTAGATAGGGGCAAAATTGTTTGGTGAATTGGAAAGTGCGGGGTTAAAATTTCACCTCACAACGTAGCCTATGACGCTCTCAGGGTCCAGACGTGTGACTGTGCAAAATTTTGTTTCTGTAGCTGCGACGCCTCCAACACTTTTCCTTTCACTTTTTTCTCCATTATGTAGATAGGGGCAAAATTGTTTGGTGAATTGGAACGCGCGGGGTTAAAATATCACCTCACAATATAGCCTATGACGCTCTCGGGGTCCAGACGTGTGACTGCGCAAAATTTTGTGGCTTTAGCTGCGACGGTGCAGATGCCAATCCCGGACATACACACATACACACACACACATTCAGCTTTATATAGTAGACTAGCTGAAGAGCCCGGCGTTGCCTGGGCATAGTAAATATCTGTGGTTAGTTATAGCACCTCACGTCTCTTATTTTCCCAATCACATCTTTCATTTTCCCCCTCACACCTCTCATTTTCTCCCTCACACCTCTCATTCCCCCCTAACACTTGTCATTTCAACATCACATCTGTCATTTTCTGATCACTCCACTATTTTTCCTCACTCCTCTCATTTTGCACTCACACCTTTTCATTTTCACCTCATCACCTCAGTATATACATGTTTGTCATCTCCCTTATACAGTATATAGTATACATCTGTATGTCATCTCCTGTATATAGTATATACCTGTATGTCATCTCCCCTGTATATAGTATATACCTGCTGTGTGTCATCTCCCTTATATATAGTATATACCTGAATGTCATCTCCTCCTGTATATAGTATATACCTGTGTGTCATCTTCCCTGTATATAGTATATATCTGTGTGTCATCTCCTCCTGTATATAGTATATACCTGTGTGTCATCTCCTCCTGTATATAGTATATACCTGCATGTCATCTTCTATATATAGCATATACCTGTATGTCATCTCCTCCTGTATATAGTATATACCTGTAGGTCATCTGCTCCTGTATATTGTATATACCTGTGTGTCATCTCCTCCTGTATATAGTATATACCTGTATGTCATCTCCTCCTGTATATATATGTACTTGTCTGTCATCTCCTCCTGTATATAGTATATACCTGTGTGTCATCTCCCCTGTATATAGTATATACCTGTGTGTCATCTCCTCCTGTATTAGACCTTGTTCACACGTTATTTTGCTCAGTATTTTTACCTCAGTATTTGTAAGCTAAATTGGCAGCCTGTTATGACCCCAATGGCGAGGGTCTCAGAGGAACGTGGAAGTCTGCAAGATACAAAAATCCAGCTCATAGGGCAGTGGTAACTGGGTTGACCATATATCTACTCCTAACGCCAACACTAGAAGTAGCCGGGGGTCATACCTACGTTGATCCTAGATGACTCGCGCCAGCCGAGAATCTAAATACCCCTAGTAGAGGAAAACAAAGACCTCTCTTGCCTCCAGAGAAAGGGACCCCAAAGCAGGATAGAAGCCCCCCACAAATAATAACGGTGAGGTAAGAGGAAATGACAAACACAGAAATGAACCAGGTTTAGCACAGAGAGGCCCGCTAACTAATAGCAGAATATAGAAAGGTAACTTATATGGTCAACAAAAAACCCTATCAAAAATCCACACTGGAAATTCAAGAACCCCCGAACCGTCTAACGGTCCGGGGGGAGAACACCAGCGCCCTAGAGCTTCCAGCAAAAGTCAGGATACAGATTAGGAACAAGCTGGACAAAAATACAAAACCAAAAACAAATAGCAAAAAGCAAAGTAAATGACTTAGCTGAATAACCGGACCAGGATCAGTAGACAAGAGCACAGCAGATTAGCTCTGATAACTACGTTGCCAGGCATAGAACTG
This sequence comes from Ranitomeya imitator, assembly GCF_032444005.1. Lineage (NCBI taxonomy): Eukaryota > Metazoa > Chordata > Amphibia > Anura > Dendrobatidae > Ranitomeya > Ranitomeya imitator. The sequence goes on from NC_091287.1 coordinate 170,814,243, forward strand.
AGTGTCCAGGGAGCTTATAAAGCAACGCCCCTAACTAACGACCCAGGTGCGGATAAAAGGAAAGACAGAAAAACCAGAGTCAAAAAACTAGTAACCACTAGAGGGAGCCAAAAAGCAAATTCACAACAGTACCCCCCCCTTAGTGAGGGGTCACCGAACCCTCACCACGACCACCAGGGCGATCAGGATGAGCGGCATGAAAGGCACGAACTAAATCGGCCGCATGAACATCAGAGGCGACCACCCAGGAATTATCCTCCTGACCATAGCCCTTCCACTTGACCAGGTACTGAAGTCTTCGCCTGGAGAGGCGAGAATCCAAGATCTTCTCCACCACGTACTCCAACTCGCCCTCAACCAACACCGGAGCAGGAGGCTCAGCAGAAGGAACTACAGGCACAACGTACCGCCGCAACAAGGACCTATGAAATACATTGTGAATAGCAAACGACACAGGAAGATCCAGACGAAAAGATACAGGATTAAGGATTTCCAATATCTTGTAAGGACCAATAAAACGAGGTTTAAATTTGGGAGAGGAGACCTTCATAGGAACAAAGCGGGAAGAAAGCCATACCAAATCCCCAACGCGTAGTCGGGGACCCACACCGCGGCGGCGGTTGGCAAAGCGCTGAGCCCTCTCCTGTGACAACTTCAAGTTGTCCACCACATGATTCCAGATCTGCTGCAACCTATCCACCACAGAATCCACCCCAGGACAGTCAGAAGACTCCACATGACCTGAAGAAAAGCGAGGATGGAAACCAGAGTTGCAGAAAAAAGGCGAAACCAAGGTGGCGGAACTAGCCCGATTATTAAGGGCAAACTCAGCCAACGGCAAGAATGTCACCCAATCGTCCTGATCAGCAGAGACAAAACACCTCAAATAAGCCTCCAAAGTCTGATTGGTTCGCTCCGTCTGTCCATTAGTCTGAGGATGGAAAGCAGAGGAAAACGACAAATCAATGCCCATCCTACTACAAAAGGATCGCCAGAACCTGGAAACGAACTGGGATCCTCTATCTGACACAATATTCTCAGGGATGCCGTGCAAACGAACCACGTTCTGGAAAAACACAGGAACCAGATCGGAAGAGGAAGGCAGCTTAGGCAAAGGAACCAAATGGACCATCTTGGAGAAGCGATCACATATCACCCAGATAACAGACATGCCCTGAGATAGCGGAAGATCAGAAATGAAATCCATGGAGATATGTGTCCAAGGTCTCTTCGGGACAGGCAAGGGCAAGAGCAACCCGCTGGCACGAGAACAGCAAGGCTTAGCTCTAGCACAAGTCCCACAGGACTGCACAAATGACCGCACATCCCTTGACAAAGAAGGCCACCAAAAGGACCTGGCCACCAGATCTCTGGTGCCAAAAATTCCCGGGTGACCTGCCAACACCGAGGAATGAACCTCGGAAATGACTCTGCTGGTCCACTTATCCGGAACAAACAGTCTGTCAGGTGGACAAGACTCAGGCCTATCAGCTTGAAATCTCTGCAACACACGTCGCAGATCCGGAGAAATAGCTGATAAGATAACTCCATCCTTAAGAATACCAACAGGATCAGCGACTCCAGGAGCATCAGGCACAAAGCTCCTAGAAAGAGCATCGGCCTTCACATTCTTTGAACCTGGTAAATACGAGACAACAAAATCAAAGCGGGAGAAAAACAATGACCAGCGGGCCTGTCTCGGATTAAGGCGTTTAGCAGACTCGAGATACATCAGATTTTTGTGATCAGTCAAGACCACCACACGATGCTTAGCACCCTCGAGCCAATGACGCCACTCCTCAAATGCCCACTTCATGGCCAACAACTCCCGATTGCCCACATCATAATTTCGCTCGGCAGGCGAAAACTTCCTAGAGAAAAAGGCACAAGGTTTCATAACAGAGCAACCAGGGCCTCTCTGCGACAAAACGGCCCCTGCTCCAATCTCCGAAGCATCCACCTCAACCTGAAAGGGAAGTGAGACATCGGGCTGGCACAAAACAGGCGCCGAAGTAAACCGGCGTTTCAACTCCTGGAAAGCCTCCACGGCAGCAGGAGCCCAGTTAGTTACATCGGAGCCCTTCTTGGTCATATCCGTCAAAGGTTTCACAACGCTAGAAAAATTAGCGATAAAACGACGGTAGAAGTTAGCGAAACCCAAGAACTTCTGAAGACTCTTAACTGACGAGGGCTGAGTCCAATCAAGAATAGCTCGGACCTTGACCGGGTCCATCTCCACAGCAGAAGGGGAAAAAATAAACCCCAAAAAGGGAACCTTCTGTACACCAAAGAGACACTTTGAGCCTTTGACAAACAAAGAATTTTCACGCAAAATTTTAAAGACCAACCTGACCTGCTCCACATGCGAGTCCCAATCATCAGAAAAAACCAAAATATCATCCAGATAAACGATCAAAAATTCATCCAGATACTTCCGGAAAATGTCATGCATAAAGGACTGAAAAACTGAAGGCGCATTGGAGAGCCCAAAAGGCATCACCAAGTACTCAAAATGACCTTCGGGCGTATTGAATGCGGTTTTCCATTCATCACCTTGCTTAATGCGCACAAGGTTGTACGCACCACGAAGGTCTATCTTGGTGAACCACTTGGCACCTTTAATTCGGGCAAACAAGTCAGACAACAGCGGCAGAGGATACTGAAATTTGACAGTGATCTTATTTAAAAGCCGATAATCAATACAAGGCCTCAAAGATCCGTCCTTTTTAGCCACAAAAAAGAATCCTGCACCAAGAGGGGAAGAAGACGGACGAATATGTCCTTTCTCCAAAGACTCCTTGATATACGAACGCATAGCGGTATGTTCAGGTACCGACAGATTAAAGAGTCTTCCCTTAGGAAATTTACTGCCTGGAATCAAATCTATAGCACAGTCACAGTCCCTATGAGGAGGCAATGCACTGGACCTGGACTCGCTAAAGACATCCTGATAATCAGACAAATACTCCGGAACTTCCGAAGGCGTAGAAGAAGCAATAGACACAGGCAGGATATCCCCATGAATACCACGACAGCCCCAACTAGAAACTGACATAGCCTTCCAGTCCAGGACGGGATTATGGGTCTGTAACCATGGCAGCCCTAAAACAACCAAATCATGCATTTTATGTAAAACAAGAAAACGTATCACCTCGCGGTGTTCAGGAGTCATGCACATGGTAACCTGTGTCCAATACTGCGGTTTATTTGCTGCCAATGGCGTAGCATCAATACCCCTAAGAGGAATAGGATTTTCTAATGGTTCAAGAGTAAAACCACAGCGCTTAGCAAATGACAGATCCATAAGACTCAGGGCAGCACCTGAATCTACAAACGCCATGACAGGATAAGACGACAGTGAGCAAATCAAAGTTACAGACAGAATAAATTTAGGTTGCAAATTTCCAGCGGTGACCGGACCAACAACCTTAGCTATACGTTTAGAGCATGCTGAGATAACATGTGTAGAATCACCACAGTAGTAGCACAAGCCATTCCGGCGTCTATGAATTTTCCGCTCATTTCTGGTCAGGATTCTATCACATTGCATTAAATCAGGTGTCTGTTCAGACAACACCATGAGGGAATTTGCGGTCTTGCGCTCCCGCAATCGCCGATCAATTTGAATAGCCAGTGCCATAGCATCATTCAGACCTGTGGGAATGGGAAAACCCACCATAACATCTTTAATGGCATCAGAAAGACCATTTCTAAAATTAGCGGCCAGTGCACACTCGTTCCAATGTGTCAGCACGGACCATTTCCGAAATTTTTGGCAATACACTTCAGCCTCGTCCTGCCCCTGAGACATAGCCAGCAGGGCCTTTTCTGCCTGAATCTCAAGATTGGGTTCCTCATAAAGTAAACCGAGCGCCAGAAAAAACGCATCAATATCAGCCAATGCCGGATCTCCTGGCGCCAGCGAAAAAGCCCAATCTTGAGGGTCACCCCGTAAGAACGAAATAACAATTTTTACTTGCTGAGCGGAGTCTCCAGATGAACAGGGTCTCAGGGACAAAAACAATTTACAATTATTCTTGAAATTCCTAAACTTAAACCTGTCTCCGGAAAACAGTTCAGGAATCGGTATCTTAGGTTCTGACCCATGACTTCTGATAACATAATCTTGTATGCCCTGCACACGAGTAGCCAGCTGGTCCACACTTGTAATCAAGGTCTGGACATTCATGTCTGCAGCAAGCATAAGCCACTCTGAGGTAAAGGGGATGAAGAAAAAAAAAAAAAAAAAAAATGAGAGAGGAGAAAAAAAAAAACTCAGAATCTTCTTTCTTATAATCCCTCTTTTGCAATGCATTAAACATTTAATATAGGCCTGGCAAACTGTTATGACCCCAATGGCGAGGGTCTCAGAGGAACGTGGAAGTCTGCAAGATACAAAAATCCAGCTCATAGGGCAGTGGTAACTGGGTTGACCATATATCTACTCCTAACGCCAACACTAGAAGTAGCCGGGGGTCATACCTACGTTGATCCTAGATGACTCGCGCCAGCCGAGAATCTAAATACCCCTAGTAGAGGAAAACAAAGACCTCTCTTGCCTCCAGAGAAAGGGACCCCAAAGCAGGATAGAAGCCCCCCACAAATAATAACGGTGAGGTAAGAGGAAATGACAAACACAGAAATGAACCAGGTTTAGCACAGAGAGGCCCGCTAACTAATAGCAGAATATAGAAAGGTAACTTATATGGTCAACAAAAAACCCTATCAAAAATCCACACTGGAAATTCAAGAACCCCCGAACCGTCTAACGGTCCGGGGGGAGAACACCAGCGCCCTAGAGCTTCCAGCAAAAGTCAGGATACAGATTAGGAACAAGCTGGACAAAAATACAAAACCAAAAACAAATAGCAAAAAGCAAAGTAAATGACTTAGCTGAATAACCGGACCAGGATCAGTAGACAAGAGCACAGCAGATTAGCTCTGATAACTACGTTGCCAGGCATAGAACTGAGTGTCCAGGGAGCTTATAAAGCAACGCCCCTAACTAACGACCCAGGTGCGGATAAAAGGAAAGACAGAAAAACCAGAGTCAAAAAACTAGTAACCACTAGAGGGAGCCAAAAAGCAAATTCACAACAGCAGCCTGATAAATCCTCAGCCAACAGGAAGCCCTCCCCCCTGGCAGTATATATTAGCTCACACATACACATAATAGACAGGTCATGTGACTGACAGCTGCCGTATTTCCTATATGGTACATTTGTTGCTCCTGTAGTTTGTCTGCTTATTAATCAGATTTTTGTTTTTGAAGGATAATACCAGACTCTTGTGTGTTTTAGGGCGAGTTTCATATGTCAAGTTGTGTGTTGAGTTGCGTGTGGCGACATGCATGTAGCGACTTTTGTGAGAGGAGTTTTGTGTGGCGACATGCGTGTAGCAACTTTTTGTGTGTCGAGTTGCATGTGACAGGTTAGTGTAGCAAGTTGTGTGCAGCAAGTTTTGCACATGGCGAGTTTTGCGCATGGCGAGTTTTGTGCATGGCGAGTTTTATGTGTGGTGCCTTTTGAGTATGTGCAAGTTTTGTGTGAGGCAACTTTTGCATGTGTTGCAACTTTTGTGCATGTGGCAATTTTTCCGCGTGTGCAAGTTTTGCGTGTGGCGAGTTTTCCATGAGGTGAGTTTTGCACTTGTGGCGAGTTTTGCGTGAGCCTAGTTTTTGCATGTGGCGAGTTTTGCGGGTGGCGAGTTCTGAGCAGCGACTTTTGTGTTTCGACTTTTATGTGGCGAGGTTGGCGTATGTGTGGTGAAATGTGTGCTGAGAGTAATATGTGTTCAAGCACGTGGTAGCGTGTGGCGCATTTTGTGTGTGTGTTCATATCCCCGTGTGTGGTGAGTATCCCATGTCGGGGCCCCACCTTGTCTCACTCTTTAAGTCCCCCTTGTTCACATCTGGCAGCTGTCAATTTGCCTCCAACATTTTTCCTTTCACTTTTCCCCATTATGTAGATAGGGGCAAAATTGTTTGGTGAATTGGAACGGGCGGGGTTAAAATTTCACCTCACAACATAGCCTATGACGCTCTCGAGGTCCAGACGTGTGACTGTGCAAAATTTTGTTGCTGTAGCTGTTACGCTTCCAACACTTTTCCTTTCACTTTTTCCCCATTATGTAGATAGGGGCAAAATTGTTTGGTGAATTGGAACGGGTGGGGTTAAAATTTCACCTCACAACATAGCCTATGACGCTCTCGGGGTCCAGACGTGTGACTGTGCAAAATTTTGTTGCTGTAGCTGCGACGCCTCCAACACTTTTCCTTTCACTTTTTCCCCCATTATTTAGATAGGGGCAAAATTGTTTGGTGATTTGGAAAGCGCGGGGTTAAAATTTTGCCTCACAACATAGCCTATGACGCTCTCGGGTTCCAGACGTGTGACTGTGCAAAATTTTGTGGCTGTAACTACGACGGTGCAGATGCCAATCCCGGACATACATACACACACACATACACACATTCAGCTTTATATATTAGATTTATGCAAAGAAGTATGGAAAATTCAGAAACGTTCACAAAAACTTTCAAGCACTATTGTAAATATACTACAACTGTAAAAACAATTTATTTTTCATCTTGTCTTCCAGTTTTTAAAAGTTATGAACCTTTGTTTGTAAAAATGTAACTTTTAACTAGGGTGGGAAATGCAGCAGCTACTGGTAAATTTCAAAAATAAAATGGATACCAATAAAAGTAAAATTAATTGAGACATCAGTAGGTTAAGTGTTTTTGAATATCCATATTGAATCAGGATTCCCATATAATGCTCCATAAAGTTCATGATGGGCCCCATAAGATGCTCCATACAAAATATGTCCTATATAATGCTCCATAAAGTTCATGAAAGGCTCCATAATAAAATATGCCCCATATAATGCTCCATAAAGTTTATGATGGGCCCCATAAGATGCTTCATACAAAAATATGCCCCATATAATGCTGCACAAAGGTTGATTATGGCCCCATAAGATGCTCCATAGAAACATATGCCCCATACAATCCTGCACAAAGGTTGATTATGGCCCCATAAGATGCTCCATAGAAAATGTGCCCCATATAATGCTGCATAAAGATTGATTATGGCCCCATAAGATGCTCCATAGAAACCTTTGCCCCATATAATCCTGCATAAAGGTTGATTATGGCCCCATAAGATGCTCCATAATGAAATATGCTCCATATAATGCTCCATAAAGTTTATGATGGGCCCCATAAGATGCTTCATACAAAAATATGCCCCATATAATGCTGCACAAAGGTTGATTATGGCCCCATAAGATGCTCCATAGAAACATTTTCCCTATAAAATCCTGCATAAAGGTTGATTATGGCCCCATAAGATGCTCCATAGAAAATGTGGCCCATATAATGCTGCATAATGGTTGATTATGGCCCCATAAGATGCTCCATAGAAACATTTGCCCCATATAATGCTGCATAAAGGTTGATTAAGGCCCCATAAGATATTCCATAGAAACATTTGCCTGAAATGCTGCTGCGATAAAAAAAAATGACATACTCACTTCTTGTCCTGAGCAGGCAGGGACTCCGACACTTGCGATATTCACCTGTCCTCGTTACACCACCGCACGTCGCTCTGTCTTCCGTCTCTCTGCAGTGACTGTTCAGGCAGAGGGCGGCATGCACACTAAACAAGTCATCGCGCCCTCTGACCTGAACATCACAGCCAGAGGATGCGGAAGATGGAGCACGGCAGTGGAACGGGGACAGGTGAATATCGCAATGCTCACCCTCCCCCATTACACTCACCCTCCCCGTGTGGTCCCTGCTTCTCCAATGCGATGGTCTCTCACGCCGGCAGCTTGTTCCTGTGTTCAGCGGTCACTGGTACCGCTCATTAAAGTAATGAATATGCGCTCCACCCCAATGGCAGTAGAGTCGCATCCATATTCATTGCTTTAATGTTTAATGAGCGGTACCACGTGACCGCTGAACACAGGAAGAGCTGCGGGCACCGGAGAAGCAGGGACATGCAGAGATTTTTCCCGGGAGCAGGTGAGTATGATTTGACAGCTGCCGCTCCCCCGCTGACCCCCTGGGACAATGACTTGAGTATAAGCCAAGAGGAGCACATTCAGTCTAATAAAATGGGCTGAAAATCTCAGCTTGTACTTGAGTATATACGGTACTTACTCTTAACATACAGACTAAGCCTAACAAAACATTTATTTTACCTTTTTGTCTGTTTCATCTTTATGTGTCTCTCTGTGTTTTTAATTGACCTGACTCGGTGGTCATTTGCCCCGTATTCACATGTAAAGCGCCATGGAATAAATGGCGCTATAAAAATGTATAATAATAATAATAATAATACACTACCAAAAAATTGCATCTGTGCGCATCACTCTGCTTCTCTTTAGTGCTGGAGACCCTCACTTATGTTTTAATGATTAGCCCCTTCTCTAGTTGATCACTGCATCCACCACAGATATATGGCAAATCATAAAGCTAATCTAAGTGTTCAATTAACTTTATTCTTATATGCACTGAATGTGCATGTACATAACTCTGCCAGCCCAAATTTGCCCACTGCCATCTATATCAGCATAGCTGCCTATGTGTTTTTACAGCATTGCTCTGTTAGCTAGTTTTCAGCAGTTTAAGTGTCCTGAACTCCTCTACAATAAAGCTTGCAATAATTAAGCTCATGCCCTTTAACCAACTTTCAGATAACTTTTATTGAGAAATATTGGAAAACTCATTTATCGTTGGTTGTTTCACTAGTTTAGATGTCTAGCTAAAATCTTTTGTTTCTGCACAGTCTGAATGTATTAACTTGCAATATATACTTTATGTGTCACATGGAAATGTACTTTGAGGAGCTGAAGCAATTAGGTTAAGAATAGTGTTGAGCATTCCGATACCGCAAGTATCGGGTATCGGCCGATACTTGCGGTATCGGAATTCCGATACCGAGATCCGATATTTTTGTGATATCGGGTATCGGTATCGGAAGTGTAAAATAAAGAATTAAAATAAAAAATATTGTTATATTCACCTCTCCGGCGGCCCCTGGACATCAGTGGGAGGATCCGGCGTCCGGCACGGCTTCTTTCTTCAAAATGCGCGCCTTTAGGACCTGTGGAATGACGTCCCGGCTTCTGATTGGTCGCGTGCCGCCCATGTGACCGCCACGCGACCAATCAGAAGCCGCGACGTCATTCCTCAGCTAAAGTCCTAGAATGAGCGCCTTCTAGGACCTGAGGAATGACGTCGCGGCTTCTGATTGGTCGCGTGGCGGTCACATGGGCGGCACGCGACCAATCAGAAGCCGGGACGTCATTCCACAGGTCCTAAAGGCGCGCATTTTGAAGAAAGAAGCCGTGCCGGACGCCGGATCCTCCCGCTGATGTCCAGGGGCCGCCGGAGAGGTGAATATAACAATATTTTTTATTTTAATTCTTTATTTTACACTTTAATATGGATCCCAGGGCCTGAAGGAGAGTTTCCTCTCCTTCAGACCCTGGGATCCATGAGGATACATTCCGATACTTGATGTCCCATTGACTTGTATTGGTATCGGATATCGGTATCGGCGATATCCGATATTTTTCGGGTATCGGCCGATACTATCCGATACCGATACTTTCAAGTATCGGACGGTATCGCTCAACACTAGTTAAGAAGCTTCCTGTGTTTTATCATCTTTATTCCATGCTTGGTGTGAACATGACCTACGTACGTAGAACCTTAGAGTCATAATTTGTGTTCATGGAAGAGATCAGTATGCAGAGACTTCATTTTAAATAGAGAGTGGACTGATGGGACCCAAAGAGGCTCACAACCTCATTCCAGCAGCTCTTTTTGATTTGTCACAATCCCACCAGGGGGTCATTCAGCGGACAGCATGACACACACACAAAACAGGATGGAATTGGGAGAGGAAGGCCCTACCAATAGGGAATGATGGACGGGAAACCTCCTAAGCTCCAACGTGAGCCTGTCCCCTAACACTCTAATTGGGTCCTTCCCTCCACCACCATCATGAACCTCGTCCCTCGCTGTCACCTCACACTGCCCTGGCTCGTGCACTGGCTGGCAAGGGCGATAGCCTCACCACTGCAGATGGCACAACACAGGGGGTGGTGATAAGCATGAGACAGACAAGGTAAGAACACCACACTTAGCTTCCAGATTCTGCTGCCAAGCTCCACACTGCAGATGACACAGAAACAGGACTCCAAACTTCAGAAGTAGCTAACACCAGAGAGCTGCACCAGAGAGCTGCAACTGCACGGCTGACCTCCATAAAATTACTCTATCACCAACAGTCAGCTGATGCATCAGGTGATTCTTTAAAGGACTGTGGGAATGGTCACCACCAAAATCAGCTGACCTAGCAACTCTGCAGTTGCAGCAGGCTGCCAGCAAGGGAAACTGACATTAACCCCCACTGGCCTGAAAGGAAAAAAGCTACATTTAAAACATAGTGGAACCAGAGCTGCCACAAATCCAAAGATGGATCATGACAGTACCCTCCTTTGAATGAGGGGCCTCTGAACCCTTAACACTGGACCTCACCGGAAATGACGTACAGTGAGGATGTCTCGATCCACAAAGCTTCACATCTGCAGTAACCTGATCCTCAAGTTTATGTCAAACGCAGCCCAATGGAGATGGCAATAATGTAGGCTCCATAGGGACAACAATTCTCCAGAGGTCCGACCTGTGGAATACATTGTGAACGTGCATTACTGGGGGGGTAACTCCAGCTGGAAAGTCCCCAGGTTTAGAATGGCTGACATCCGATATGGCCCAATTACAGTAGAACTCCAGGTCTCAGAAGCATACTTCCACCTGATGTTTTTGGTGGACATCCACATGTACTCAATCACACACAGGTCCGGACCTGCACGTTTATTTCCATGCATGCATTTGCCAAAGGATGGTGAACTATTTGAGGAACCGACAGCAGAGAAATCCCCCTGTGTCACCAAACTCATACCCTCACTTCATACAGAGGGAACCACCACCATCCCCTGACCCTTCCTCTTAAAAGGACTCTGAGACTCAGAGTTTACTTGTGATGAGGGTTGAGTCTTGCCCCTGCTCCCTGGCAGCACCTCAGCTGCCCCCACTGGAGAAGAAGGGGTAGGTTGTAGAAGGATATTTGAGATTGTAGTCCTCAAGCAGCCATCCTCACATGACTGGTACCTGCTGACTTCTTCCATGGACCATCAATTTATGACTGGGTTGTGTCTCTTCAACCAAGAAAGGCCGAAGATCATGGGAGTTGGCATACCCTCCAAGACATATCATGACAAGGACACCTCATGAAGAGTCCCTATATGCAGGTTAATATTATCTAAGACTTGGGCCACCCTCCCCTGGCTGAGAGGGACAGAGTCAATTGCCTGAACACTAATGGGTCTCACCAACATCCTACCCATCAGACTATAGGTCAGAACAAAGAGAATCCACCAACTTGACTCCAGCTCCACTATGCACAAGCACTGGTATAGTATCAGTAATCCTGCCAACCACCACTTCAGCAGGAATGATACACTGAGATGAAAAGATGGAGGAAATTGACACACCCTGGTCACCTCCCTCCATACGACCAGGGGAAGGCAGCTTTGGAGAAGTTCCAACTTTGGCATGGGATGGGCACACATTAATGTAATGACCCATAAAACCACAGTAGAAACATGCCCATCCCACGGCAAAAAAAAAATAACCCTGGATCACCCCTTTAACATCCTTTGATTTGTTCTTTTAAGCAAAACCATCATCATTAGTATATTATTGGCTCAATTGTAATAGTTCAAAGGCATCACTGCAAGGGTAGATTCACATTAATAACCTTGGCAAAATTAGCATGTCTTTATTGTTAATGTGGTTTTATGGTAGAATAGCCAAAGATTTCCTCTTTTCAATTGTATAAAAGTCAGCAATCCTATGCAAATGTTCAACTTATTGCACCGTTGGTGAAAAAGTGTGTTAGGTGGGTGAACAGGTTATCCAATCACCTGATTGCTGCTAAGTATTAGGCCAAGTTCACATTGCGTCTTTGCAACACGTCAGTGGCTCAGTTGAATTCCGAATTTAGTTGGAACCATCAACAGGGCCATTGATTGTTAATGAAGCAGAAAAGGATAATCGATCATTTTTGCCCACCTAAAAAGGTGTACACTGCCAATTAGGAGGTCTGAACGGGCATAAAGTGGCTATGTCTTTTTCATAAAACTCAATAGCCCAGTCAGTAGTTTTGCACAAATCCTGTTTTTCAGGGCTTTAGGCGAAATCCTTGACAAAGGCAAAGACGTGTGACAAAGACACAATGTGAACCTGGCCTTAGCTTGTTTGTATGTAAGATTTAGGGGTTTACTTTTATTCTTGTGCATGTGACTATGCTAGCTGGACATAATATTTATTACATTAGGGATTTTCTTTAGCCTTTTTCTATTGTGATATTTATTCCATAAAGTTGCAATTTAGTAGGCGGTCAATACTTTTTCTTTTACTATCAGTGGTTATTTATTCGTGCTTAGTTTGATCACCATAGACCAGCGTGTCTATCATTTTGTGTGGATTTTTAATTATGTATTTTATATGTGCATTAATAATAGTAGTTGTTGTATATCTCCTGATCTTAGTTTTTGTATGTATTTGCCTAATGTTATAGTTGTACAAGTTTTACCACCAACGCCTTGGTATTCATATCTAGTTTAACACTTTCACTTTCACACAAACATAAAGACCCTTGGTCAGAATTGCATATACAGTCAGTGTTGATAAAAGACTACACATAAACTAAGATATATGATGATTTTGAATTGCTGGGCCAAGGATGCCAAGTACAGAGTTGAAGACCGGCTGCCACAAAAGTTGATATGGGATGCTGAACTAGGGCAATTAAAATCAAATTGCTCATCTCTAACATATAAACATATACTGTAGCTCAGATACAATGCTCAGTGCAAGCCACTCTGATAAATAGCCATCCAGACAGTCCTCTGCTCCTCCTGCTCTAAGCAGCTGTCGAGTGCCTGGGAACAGTCTGTGTTCTTATAATATCACCCAATTCTGCTTGGCATCTATGAACAGCTTCTTATCAATATATAGGAAGGAGCTGTGTGTTCACTATAGTAGCTGAGCAGAGCTGCATGATAACAAAAGTATATTGTCCAAGGTATGGGTGGCCCAGCATTTACCTGGTTGGCTTTCAACAATCTTATCGTTGCCTTAACCCCGACAACATATGGAGCCATGAAAGGGAATCCACCACCATACTTATATAGTCCTATCTAAAAGCAGTACAAATGACTGAAAGGGAGACTGATTTCAGGTCTGCATCACCTACTCATTTTCACGCAGTGGTTTTTATAAAATCTAGTTTAATTGCACAATGATCCCAGTGGCTATGTCACTGGTGTTTATGAGCTGGGTCCTCTGACTGATGATTGACAGCTTTCTCCTTTAATTGTGCATAGGGAGTTAGCAGCATGTGGATGAGGAAGCCACGTAATTTGAACATTGAGAAGTCTGCATATAATCTGGAGGACTCCAGAGCTGGTGACTGATTACTGTTACTTTAGATATATTTCAATTTTTGTTTTAAAGAAAAATGGTAATATAGATGTTGGATATTTACTGGAGATTTTTGTAGGTCATGTAGGTGAGAGCAAGACGAATTGTCTCTATAAACAACCATGACAATTTGTGATATAACAGTTTCTTAAAAGTACAGCATGACTGATTAAAATATGTACTGCTTGGGGCTTAACAGTGGAGGCAATCATTAAATGCACCTTCCCACTTGCTTGTTTTTCCTCTATCTCCATCCACCCTCTTCTTTGATTGACAGTTCTGGCTTCATAGAGCCACAGGACAGTGCAAATGGAAACTAATAGCATAGCTACCAGGAGGGGGCGGTCAGAGGGTGATGTCGCCCCGTGCACCCCGGTCAAAGTGGCCCACCTTGAACTAGGCTACCCTTAACTGATAAAGTTAAGCCCCGCCATAGAGCATAGAGACATGATCTCTCTGCACTACCACTCTCTGTTCTGTAGTCCACAGGTCACGTTAAGCCGGAGTTCTTCAGAACGGCCAAGGCTTCTCGAAACACGCTCAGGATGTCAAAGTCCCGGCGTGGTGACATCATCCCGCAGCACCAAGTCTCTGACATCCTGTGCATGTGTCGGTGTTACAACAGCGTGATCCTAAATTAGGTGATTGTGGGATGTTTTTTTTATTTTAATAAAAATTTATGTGGACATCATAAACAGTAGGGACCCTGAAACAGTGAGGGGAACTTCATACATTAGAGGCACTACTGTGGGGGTCTTAAAAAGTATGGGGCATATTATACAGTTTGTGGGCTAATGTGAGGCCCAATATACTGTGTAGGGGACATTATACAATTTGGGGGCTAATTTGTCTATTACTATATGCCATTATATGCTGGTAATATCTGTGTGCCACCATAGTTGTAATCAGGGTCATCGGTTAGGGGCCCACTCAGATGTTCCACCCCCCCCCAAGCTGAACCCTTATCTACACCTCTGATGAAAACCAAGCAGGTGAGAAGATGTAGTCAAATGATTGGTCCCACCATGAAGCATCGAGAGCCTGTACTTAGTTTGACCAGTTATCCTGTGCTGACAGAGTCCCTTTAATGTAGTTTAGAAGTGTAGGACCTCTTTCAGAAAGTTTTTCTGGTGTTGGTCTCCTTTACTTACTTCCCTTGTAAATGTAATGGTATAGGTTTCCAAGGCCTCTTTGTTATGTTTTGTTCATATTATTGTCCTTTTACCTGCTGGCATATACAGGTGTCATTGCTGATATGCAGCGGATATTTATAAGAATTACTTTGTAGCATTGCCATGGCCTTGAAACAAATGTTGATCTATAGTTTGGATCAATATCCGGCACTGCCGCCGACACTCGGGACCGGAGCGTTCAGCTGCATGTATTTCTATGCAGCCGCACGCTTTGGCCGCATTGGTGACTTGGCAGAAAAGCAGATCCCAGACAGCTTCTCCCCATCTGCTGCCCTTGAACATTGATTGACTGGCTTCTTCCTTTGTGGCAGAGACATGTGAGTCAATGCAGTAGGGAGATGCTGCTTTTCCAACTAGTCTTAGTTCCTGATGGCTATTAGAGCATGTTTCACTTTGAAACGTCCAAATTCTTACAGCTAGTGTCTAATACATGCTGCCTGTGGATCAAAAAGCTTGTCTGATTTCCTTTAAACTCAGTTAGATATATTTATCAAATGTGTCTAGAAATAAAACTTTGTTGGCCATAGCAACCAATCAATGGAGCTTTCATTTTACCAGCACAGATTAATAAATGAAAGCTGCGCTGTGATTGGTTGCTGTTGTCAACAGAGAGACTTTAAGACATTGTTAAAGGGAACCTGTCAGCAGGATTGTGCACAGTAACCTACAGACATTGTCAGGTTTGTGCTGTTATACTGATTAAAATGATACCTTGGTGATGAAATCTGTCTTGTGGTTGTTGTTTAATCTTTATTTTCAGTTTTGAGTTAATGATATGCTCGTGCTTCAGGGCAACCTGTGGGGGGGTCTTCTTGTGGTGAATATTCATTACCTTAATGAGCAGGGACACGTGATCGCCCAGCCGCAGGAGCTGCTGGAATGAGATGCTGCGAGTGTGCGCAGGGCAGGTAAGTAGGATTTTTTTATGCCTTTCTCACGGGGGCCTTACATACAAGGATGGAAAGAGGAACGATGCATGCAAGGATGGGAATAAGGAGTCATGCAGGCAAGGAATGGGGATGAGGAGCCATGCAGAAAAGGATGGGAATAAAGAGCCATGCATACAAGGATGGGAATAAGGAACCATGAATACAAGGATGGGAATAAGGAGCCATGCATACAAGGATGGGGATAAGGAGCCATGCATACAAGGATGGGAAAAAGGAGCCATGCATACAAGGATGGGGATAAGGAGCCATGCATGCAAGGACGGGAAAAAGGAGCCATGCAGACAAGGATGGGAATAAGGAGCCATGCATACAAGGATGGGGATAAAGAGCCATGTATACAAGGATGGGAATAAGGAGCCATGTATACAAGGATAGGGAAAAGGAACCATGCATGCAAGGATGGGAATAAGGAGCCATGCATACAAGGATGGGAATAAGGAGCCATGCATACAAGGATGGGAATAAGGAGCAATGCATACAAGGATGGGAATAAAGAGTCATGAATACAAGGATGGGAATAAGGAACCATGTATACAAGGATGGGAATAAGGAACCATGTATACAAGGATGGGAAAAAGAAGCCATGTAGACAAGGATGGGAATAAGGAGCCATGCATACAAGGATGGGAATAAAGAGTCATGTATACAAGGATGGGAATAAGGAGCCATGCAGACAAGGATGAGGATAAGGAGCTATACATACAAGGATGGGAATAAGGAGCCATGCATACAAGGATGGGAATAAGGAGCCATGCATACAAGGAAGGGAATATGGAGCTATGCAGAGAAGATGAGAATAAGGAACCATGCATACAAGGATAGGGATGAGGAGCCATGCTTACAAGGATAGGGGATAAGGAGCCATGCATACAAGGATGGGGATAAGGAGCCATGCAGACAAGGATGGGAATAAGGAGCCATGCATACAAGGATGGGGATAAGGAGCCATGCAGACAAGGATGGGAATAAGGAGCCATGCATACAAGGATGGGAATAAGGAGCCATGTATACAAGGATGGGGATAAGGAGCTATGCAGACAAGGATGGGAATAAGGAGCCATGCATAAAAGGATGGGGATAAGGAGCCATGCAGACAAGGATGGGAATAAGGAGCCATGCAGACAAGGATGGAAATAAGGAGCCATGCAGACAAGGATGGGAATAAGGAGCCATGCATACAAGGATGGGAATAAGGAGCCATGCAGACAAGGATGGGAATAAGTAACCATGCATACAAGGATGGGAATAAGGAGCCATGCATACAAGGATGGGAATAAGGAACCATAAATACAAGGATGGGAATAAGGAGCCATGCATACAAGGATGGGAATAAGGAACCATAAATACAAGGATGGGAATAAGGAGCCATGCATACAAGGATGGGAATAAGGAACCATGTATACAAGGATGGGAATAAGGAGCCATGCATACAAGGATGGGAATAAGGAGCCATGCATACAAGGATGGGAATAAGGATCCATGCATACAAGGATGGGAATAAGGAGCCATGCATACAAGGATGGGAATAAGGAACCATGCATACAAGGATGGGAATAAGGAGCCATGCAGACAAGGATGGGAATAAGGAGCCACACATACAAGGATGGGAATAAAGAGCCATGCATACAAGGATGGGAATAAGGAGCCATGAGGACAAGGATAGGAATAAGGAACCATGCATACAAGGATGGGAATAAGAAGCCATGCATACAAGGATAGGGGATAAGGAGCCATGTATACAAGGATGGGAATAAGGAGCCATGTATACAAGGATGGGAATAAGGAGCCATGCATACAAGGATGGGAATAAGGAGCCATGCATGCAAGGATGGGAATAAGGAGCCATGCAGACAAGGATGGAAATAAGGAGCCATGCAGACAAGGATGGGAATAAGGAGCCATGCATAAAAGGATGGGAATAAGGAACCATGAATACAAGGATGGGAATAAGGAGCCATGCATACAAGGATGGGAATAAAGAGTCATGTATACAAGGATGGGAATAAGGAACCATGTATACAAGGATGGGAATAAGGAACCATGTATACAAGGATGGGAATAAGGAACTATGTATACAAGGATGGGAATAAGGAGCCATGCAGACAAGGATGGGAATAAGGAGCCATGCTGACAAGGATGGGAATAAGGAGCCATGCATACAAGGGTGGGAATAAGGAGCCATGTATACAAGGATGGGAATAAGGAGCCATGTATACAAGGATCGGAATAAGGAGCCATGTATACAAGGATGGGAATAAGGAGCCATGCATACAAGGATGGGAATAAGGAGCCATGTATACAAGGATGGGAATAAGGAGCCATGTATACAAGGATGGGAATAAGGAGCCATGCATACAAGGATGGGAATAAGGAGCCATGCATGCAAGGATGGGAATAAGGAGCCATGCAGACAAGGATGGAAATAAGGAGCCATGCAGACAAGGATGGGGATAAGGAGCTATACATACAAGGATGGGAATAAGGAGCCATGCATACAAGGATGGGAATAAAGAGTCATGTATACAAGGATGGGAATAAGGAACCATGTATACAAAGATGGGAATAAAGAACCATGTATACAAGGATGGGAATAAGGAACCATAAATACAAGGATGGGAATAAGGAGCCATGCATACAAGGATGGGAATAAGGAACCATGTATACAAGGATGGGAATAAGGAGCCATGCATACAAGGATGGGAATAAGGAGCCATGCATACAAGGATGGGAATAAGGAGCCATGCATACAAGGATGGGAATAAGGAACCATGCATACAAGGATGGGAATAAGGAGCCATGCAGACAAGGATGGGAATAAGGAGCCACACATACAAGGATGGGAATAAGGAGCCATGCATGCAAGGATGGGAATAAAGAGCCATGCAGACAAGGATGGGAATAAGGAGCCATGAGGACAAGGATAGGAATAAGGAACCATGCATACAAGGATGGGAATAAGAAGCCATGCATACAAGGATAGGGGATAAGGAGCCATGTATACAAGGATGGGAATAAGGAGCCATGTATACAAGGATGGGAATAAGGAGCCATGCATACAAGGATGGGAATAAGGAGCCATGCATGCAAGGATGGGAATAAGGAGCCATGCAGACAAGGATGGAAATAAGGAGCCATGCAGACAAGGATGGGAATAAGGAGCCATGCAGACAAGGATGGGAATAAGGAGCCATGCATACAAGGGTGGGAATAAGGAGCCATGTATACAAGGATGGGAATAAGGAGCCATGTATACAAGGATGGGAATAAGGAGCCATGTATACAAGGATGGGAATAAGGAGCCATGCATACAAGGATGGGAATAAGGAGCCATGTATACAAGGATGGGAATAAGGAGCCATGTATACAAGGATGGGAATAAGGAGCCATGCATACAAGGATGGGAATAAGGAGCCATGCATGCAAGGATGGGAATAAGGAGCCATGCATGCAAGGATGGGAATAAGGAGCCATGCAGACAAGGATGGAAATAAGGAGCCATGCAGACAAGGATGGGCATAAGGAGCTATACATACAAGGATGGGAATAAGGAGCCATGCATACAAGGATGGGAATAAAGAGTCATGTATACAAGGATGGGAATAAGGAACCATGTATACAAAGATGGGAATAAGGAACCATGTATACAAGGATGGGAATAAGGAGCCATGCATACAAGGATGGGAATAAAGAGTCATGCAGACAAGGATGGGAATAAGGAACCATGTATACAAGGATGGGAATAAAGAGTCATGCAGACAAGGATGGGAATAAGGAACCATGTATACAAGGATGGGAATAAGGAGCCATGCAGACAAGGATGGGAATAAGGAGCCATGCATACAAGGATGGGAATAAAGAGTCATGCAGACAAGGATGGGAATAAGGAACCATGTATACAAGGATGGGAATAAAGAGTCATGCAGACAAGGATGGGAATAAGGAACCATGTATACAAGGATGGGAATAAGGAGCCATGCATACAAGGATGGGAATAAAGAGTCATGCAGACAAGGATGGGAATAAGGAGCCATGCATACAAGGATGGGAATAAAGAGTCATGCAGACAAGGATGGGAATAAGGAACCATGTATACAAGGATGGGAATAAGGAGCCATGCAGACAAGGATGGGAATAAGGAGCCATGCAGACAAGGATGGGAATAAGGAGCCATGCAGACAAGGATGGGAATAAGGAGCCATGCATACAAGGATGGGGATAAGGAGCCATGCATACAAGGAAGGGAATAAGGAGCTATGCAGTCAAGATGAGAATAAGGAACCATGCATACAAGGATAGGGATAAGGAGCCATGCTTACAAGGATACGGGATAAGGAGCCATGCATACAAGGAAGGGGATAAGGAGCCCTGCATACAAGGATAGGAATAAGGAGCCATGCAGACAAGCATGGGAATAAGGAACCATGCATACAAGGATGGGAATAAGGAGCCATGCATACAAGGATGGGAATAAGGAACCATGTATACAAGGATGGGAATAAGGAGCCATGCATACAAGGATGGGAATAAGGAGCCATGCATACAAGGATGGGAATAAGGAGCCATGCAGACAAGGATGGGAATAAGGAGCCATGCAGACAAGGATGGGAATAAGGAGCCATGCAGACAAGGATAGGAATAAGGAACCATGTATACAAGGATGGGAATAAGGAGCCATGTATACAAGGATGGGAATAAGGAGCCATGTATACAAGGATGGGAATAAGGAGCCATGCATACAAGGATAAGGGATAAGGAGCCATGTATACAAGGATGGGAATAAGGAGCCATGTATACAAGGATGGGAATAAGGAGCCATGTATACAAGGATGGGAATTAGGAGCCATGTATACAAGGATGGGAATAGGGAGCCATGTATACAAGGATGGGAATAAGGAGCCATGTATGTATACAAGGATGGGAATAAGGAGCCATGTATACAAGGATGGGAATAAGGAGCCATGTATACAAGGATGGGAATAAGGAGCCATGCAGACAAGGATGGGAATAAGGAGCCATGCATACAAGGATGGGAATAAGGAGCCATGCATGCAAGGATGGGAATAAGGAGCCATGCAGAGAATGATGGAAATAAGGAGCCATGTATACAAGGATGGGAATAAGGAGCCATGCATGCAAGGATGGGAATAAGGAGCCATGCACACAAGGATGGGAATAAGGAGCCATGTATACAAGGATGGGAATAAGGAGCCATGCAGACATGGATGGAAATAAGGAGCCATGTATACAAGGATGGGAATAAGGAGCCATGCAGACAAGGATGGGAATAAGGAGCCATGTATACAAGGATGGGAATAAGGAGCCATGCATGCAAGGATGGGAATAAGGAGCCATGCACACAAGGATGGGAATAAGGAGCCATGTATAGAAGGATAGGAATGGGAATAAGGAGCCATGCAGACAAGGATGGAAATAAGGAGCCATGCAGACAAGGATGGGAATAAGGAGCCATGTATACAAGGATGGGAATAAGGAGCCATGTATACAAGGATGGGAATAAGGAGCTATGCATGCAAGGATGGGAATAAGGAGCCATGCTGACAAGGATGGAAATAAGGAACCATGCATACAAGGATGAGGATGAGGAGCCATGCATACCAGAGTAGGGATTTGGGGACAATGCATACCCGGCTTATACTCGAGTCAATAAGTTTTCCCAGTTTTTCAAGGCAAAATTAGGTGCCTCGGCTTATACTCATGTTGACTTATATACCAGTATATACTGTATATCTTAGACGCCAGCTGTGGCACCTGTGCTGCAGCCTGAGCGCATTTGTAATGTGTTTATAATGTGTTTCTAGGCTGTTCGCCTAATATTTCTATATAAAACGTCATTTGAGAAAGGCGCCGTCCACACCTGCGCAGTTGCAGCTATCGGTGATCCGATAGTTGCTACAATGCAGGTGCCGGCGGCACCATCTTGCTAGAGAAAAAAATATTATTAAAAAAGTCTTGAAGCCTAGGCTTACTATTTATCAGGTTATGCGTAATGAGCAAGGAATATAAACAAAGGCCACTGCTTTTGCAACCTTTTCAGATAAAGGCTGTGTTGGCATGCAGCTGCCACACAAAGGCCTATAACTGTAGTTCCCTGTGTTGGAGTATTTTGTTCACTCCCCTCCTGCACAATTATGTAGTCTTCCAAAAATAAAAGCTGCTTCATAATGTGGCTGTTTGTATTGGCTGCACAATTTTGTAGGTGAAACACCGCTTCTCAATCTGAATGTTAGCCCTCTCATATAAAAAAAAACCTATTCTCACCTCCCATGCCGGCGCCATTTCAACAGTGCCATGTGAGCCCTGCGCCAAATCACTGCTGGCGTCACTGTCTCAGCCTTCAGAGATATAAGTAACCATCAGGGAGTGAGAGCTGCGGCTGTCCGCTTACTTCCTCTATGTTTATATAGCCACTGCATAGCACATATTGCGTGGATACCTTAGTACTCACGTTGCACAGACTGTACTGCAGGGGGGAATGGGAGGTGGGGTGAGTAATGTTTATTTTTTTAAATAGCAGTAGTTGTGGGGGCTATCGTACCCAGTGGGGGTTCATGGGTGCCCTGATACTGAGTGTAAAACTGAGGAAGCGAGCAGTCTGAATGGGGGCTGTGGCAGCCATCATTCTGTGTGAGGGCCTATGTGGTCATAATACAGCGTGAGGGCCATAATAATACGCAACTTGCTATAGAGAGTATAATACTGACTGGGGTTATCATATTGACAAGCCATCATTCTGTGTGTTGACTATGATACTGTGTAGGGGATTATGGGGACATCGTGCTGGGGGGGCACTTTAGGGACATCATGTTGTGGCGATGTGGGAGCCTGGAGTGATATTGTGGGAGCATATGCTGTAATAGCCAAGATAGGGGTAATGTGGGTAAAAACACTGAGAGGCTTCAATAGGAACATAATCATCGTTTATATGCCACAGTACATGTCCTCCTCCACCAGTCAATATCATTGGTGGGCCCTCGCTACCCCAAACTGATGCTGATATATACAGTGGGGCAAAAAAGTATTTAGTCAGTCAGCAATAGTGCAAGTTCCACCACTTAAAAAGATGAGAGGCGTCTGTAATTTACATCATAGGTAGACCTCAACTATGGGAGACAAACTGAGAAAAAAAAATCCAGAAAATCACATTGTCTGTTTTTTTAACATTTATTTTTGCATATTATGGTGGAAAATAAGTATTTGGTCAGAAACAAACAATCAAGATTTCTGGCTCTCACAGACCTGTAACTTCTTCTTTAAGAGTCTCCTCTTTCCTCCACTCATTACCTGTAGTAATGGCACCTGTTTAAACTTGTTATCAGTATAAAAAGACACCTGTGCACACCCTCAAACAGTCTGACTCCAAACTCCACTATGGTGAAGACCAAAGAGCTGTCAAAGGACACCAGAAACAAAATTGTAGCCCTGCACCAGGCTGGGAAGACTGAATCTGCAATAGCCAACCAGCTTGGAGTGAAGAAATCAACAGTGGGAGCAATAATTAGAAAATGGAAGACATACAAGACCACTGATAATCTCCCTCGATCTGGGGCTCCACGCAAAATCCCACCTCGTGGGGTCAGAATAATCACAAGAACGGTGAGCAAAAATCCCAGAACCACGCGGGGGGACCTAGTGAATGAACTGCAGAGAGCTGGGACCAATGTAACAAGGCCTACCATAAGTAACACGCTACGCCACCATGGACTCAGATCCTGCAGTGCCAGACGTGTCCCACTGCTTAAGCCAGTACATGTCCGGGCCCGTCTGAAGTTTGCTAGAGAGCATTTGGATGATCCAGAGGAGTTTTGGGAGAATGTCCTATGGTCTGATGAAACCAAACTGGAACTGTTTGGTAGAAACACAACTTGTCGTGTTTGGAGGAAAAAGAATACTGAGTTGCATCCATCAAACACCATATCTACTGTAAAGCATGGTGGTGGAAACATCATGCTTTGGGGCTGTTTCTCTGCAAAGGGGCCAGGACGACTGATCCGGGTACATGAAAGAATGAATGGGGCCATGTATCGTGAGATTTTGAGTGCAAACCTCCTTCCATCAGCAAGGGCATTGAAGATGAAACGTGGCTGGGTCTTTCAACATGACAATGATACAAAGCACACCGCCAGGGCAACGAAGGAGTGGCTTTGTAAGAAACATTTCAAGGTCCTGGAGTGGCCTAGCCAGTCTCCAGATCTCAACCCTATAGAAAACCTTTGGAGGGAGTTGAAAGTCCGTGTTGCCAAGCGAAAAGCCAAAAACATCACTGCTCTAGAGGAGATCTGCATGGAGGAATGGGCCAACATATCAACAACAGTGTGTGGCAACCTTGTGAAGACTTACAGAAAACGTTTGACCTCTGTCATTGCCAGCAAATGATATACAGGTCCTTCTCAAAAAATTAGCATATAGTTTTAAATGTCATTATTTACCATAATGTAATGATTACAATTAAACTTTCATATATTATAGATTCATTATCCACCAACTGAAATTTGTCAGGTCTTTTATTGTTTTAATACTGATGATTTTGGCATACAACTCCTGATAACCCAAAAAACCTGTCTCAATAAATTAGCATATCAAGAAAAGGTTCTCTAAACGACCTATTACCCTAATCTTCTGAATCAACTAATTAACTCTAAACACATGCAAAAGATACCTGAGGCTTTTATAAACTCCCTGCCGGGTTCATTACTCAAAACCCCCATCATGGGTAAGACTAGCGACCTGACAGATGTCAAGAAGGCCATCATTGACACCCTCAAGCAAGAGGGTGAGACCCAGAAAGAAATTTCTCAACAAATAGGCTGTTCCCAGAGTGCTGTATCAAGGCACCTCAATGGTAAGTCTGTTGGAAGGAAACAATGTGGCAGAAAACGCTGTACAACGAGAAGAGGAGACCGGACCCTGAGGAAGATTGTGGAGAAGGACCGATTCCAGACCTTGGGGAACCTGAGGAAGCAGTGGACTGATTCTGGTGTGGAAACATCCAGAGCCACCGCGCACAGGCGTGTGCAGGAAATGGGCTACAGGTGCCGCATTCCCCAGGTAAAGCCACTTTTGAACCATAAACAGCGGCAGAGGCGCCTGACCTGGGCTACAGAGAAGCAGCACTGGACTGTTGCTAAGTGGTCCCAAGTACTTTTTTCTGATGAAAGCAAATTTTGCATGTCATTCGGAAATCAAGGTGCCAGAGTCTGGAGGAAGACTGGGGAGAAGGAAATGCCAAAATGCCTGAAGTCCAGTGTCAAGTACCCACAGTCAGTGATGGTGTGGGGTGCCATGTCAGCTGCTGGTGTTGGTCCACTGTGTTTCATCAAGGGCAGGGTCAATGCTTTATGGTGATGAAGATTTCATTTTTCAGCACGACCTGGCACCTGCTCACAGTGCCAAAACCACTGGTAAATGGTTTACTGACCATGGTATTACTGTGCTCAATTGGCCTGCCAACTCTCCTGACCTGAACCCCATAGAGAATCTGTGGGATATTGTGAAGAGAAAGTTGAGAGACGCAAGACCCAACACTCTGGATGAGCTTAAGGCCGCTATTGAAGCATCCTGGGCCTCCATAACATCTCAGCAGTGTCACAGGCTGATTGCCTCCATGCCACGCCGCATTGAAGCAGTCATTTCTGCCAAAGGATTCCCCACCAAGTATTGAGTGCATAACTGAACATTATTATTTGTTGGTTTTTTTGTTTGTTATCAAAAAACACTTTTATTTGATTGGATGGGTGAAATATGCTAATTTATTGAGACAGGTTTTTTGGGTTATCAGGAGTTGTATGCCAAAATCATCAGTATTAAAACAATAAAAGACCTGACAAATTTCAGTTGGTGGATAATGAATCTATAATATATGAAAGTTTAATTGTAATCATTACATTATGGCAAATAATGAAATTTAACACTATATGCTAATTTTTTGAGAAGGACCTGTATTACAAAGTACTGAGATGAAATTTTGTTTCTGACCAAATACTTATTTTCCACCATAATATGCAAATAAAATGTTAAAAAAATAGACAATGTGATTTTCTGGATTTTTTTTTTCTCAGTTTGTCTCCCATAGTTGAGGTCTACCTATGATGTAAATTACAGACGCCTCTCATCTTTTTAAGTGGTGGAACTTGCACTATTGCTGACTGACTAAATACTTTTTTGCCCCACTGTATGTGTGTATATATATATATATATATATATATATATATATATATACAGTATATGTAAATATTCATCAGCGGTGGGAGCCCTGTCATTTCTTAGTACACCCCTGTATATACAGTATGTCATTATTGTGGTGAAGGAGGGCATTACTTACTGTGTGCTTTCAATCCCCTATGGGGAAGCTAACCACTCAGCAAGCAAGCCGCACTATCCTGAGGAAAAAAGTCTACTTGTCCAAGCATTTGATTCATTGCCATAAAAATAGAGTCTGTAGCTCTAACCATCATATATTGTACATTAACAGCTTACACATAGCCAGAAACACCACTATAACATTTTGTCCTTACTAAAGCAGATATGGTCAGAATAAGAGGTTTTCCTTAAAATAAAAAAAAAAGCTAAACAACTTCTATACGTGTTCTGTATACTCTATTCTGTTCATGAATACATTGAATATAACTATCAAATATTTCACATTTGTTTTGTGCTTTCTCCCTATCCAGTCCTGTGTGGAGTAATATTTCTTCTATAAGCACATTTATTTCTCGAGAAGCACACTTTGTGCTGAACATACAGAAGGGACACGACAAATATATTACAAGAAAAGCTATATATGCAATTTGCATCAGGATCAGGAAGACATGCATAATGCAGCTGCGCCTAGCTACATTATTTGAACAGTGTTTTTCAGGTTTTTGTGTTAATACTTAGTAAAGAATATGCAAGATATTATTTTTCATTATTAGCAATGAAAGACTTTTTGGTTTTGGAATCTCCTTGAAGAGCACTGTCTTCAGTACATACTTTCATGATCCACAGTAGAATCACAAAGTAATCACATGGGCACATGCAAAATATTTGGGTGATGTATGCTGCAAAAAAGATAATTCTGATGTGTACATGTATCCTGGCATACGGAAATTATAGATGCAGCATCAAGGAAAAGTTATCATAACAGAACAATATTCAGGGTAAGATAGGTTCATGGAGAATATTACAAGTAAGAGTTCCTCATTTAGTCCATGTGAGTAAAAAGGTCCCTGCGTGTATCATGTTGAACCAAGGTAGGACACATTTGAAAATTTGTTTTGGAAAATCACTCTCAGGCTAATGTGGCAGAAGCTTTCTTCTAGCTTAATGACGTTATTCCACAATCACAAGAAAAGTTGCTTGCAACTGCAATAAACTGATTTTACTAGATAGAGATGTGGCTGTCTATACTTTTTGGCCACTTGAAGGAAAATGTAATATTACATGCTGTCATTCAGGTGAATATATGGACCAACTGTTCCTACCAGTGTAAGTGTTGTCAGCATCCCTCTGCTCTTGCTCTTTCTATGTCTAATCACTTTATTATACCCATAGGCCTTACTAGGGAAAGTCAGCAGGTTATTTTTACTGCAAAGTAAACATCAAAAATCTGAAACCCAAAACACAATAGTGAAATTGCATTTTTTTTTACCATTTCACCCCATATAGAACGTTTTTCTTGTGTTTTTTTTCAGTACACTATATGGTGTATAATGTACTGATCAACTCATTCCACAAAAAAACAAGTTCTGTTACAGGCACTGTATGTCTGTGGAGAAATAAGAGAGCTGTAGGTCTTGGGCAAAGGGGGGGGTGGGGTGAAGCACAGAAAACTTGAGTAAGATTTTTGGCATAAGGAGCACCGCTGCCCATCAGGAATTTGATGAGCGGGGAATCCATCCCTTTTTCCACATGCTAGGTGTCCCCCCTGCATGACGTGTGGAAGAAGATGCTCTGGTCACATGAGACCAAAGTACAAAATTCGATGTTTGGCAGAAAACTAACACTGCACATCATCCTGAAAACACCATCCCCACAATCAAATATGGTGGATACAATATCATTCTGTCGGGTTGCTTTTCTTCATCAGGGACAGAGAATCTGGTCAGATTTGATGGGAAGATGGATGGAGCTAAATACAAGGTTATCCTGGAGGAAAACCTGTTAGAGGCCGCAAAAGACTTGAGACATGACAACAACCCTAAGCATACTGTCAGAGCCAGGTACGGACTGGGGCTGAAATTCAGCCCTGGCATTTGAAATCACACAGGCCCATGCTGTCCCCATCCCCATGAACCAGATGGGATATATTACTAATATTTCCTTGGATGGAGGAAAGGAAGATATTCTAAAGACCAATATTTCTATTGAGACCCGTGACCTGCTGGGGTAAGTGATGGAGTAAGCGACTTTGTGCTTCATCACAATTCTTAACAGGATGGGTGTCTTGAAAACACTGATTCTTTTAACAACATTGCAGACAAGGCAGCCAATGGCCAGAGAGGCCCTTCTGGCATTTGCCAGAATTGCCAAATGGCCAGTCCGGCCCTGGTCAGAGCTGCAATGGATTGGTTTAGATCAATGCATATTCATGTGCGAATGAGCCAGTCACAGTCCAGACTTAAATCCCATTGACTTGAAAATTGCTGTTCATGGACGTTCACTATACAATCTCATGGAGCTATAGCTAGTTTGAAAAAGAACAATGGGCAAAAATGTCAGCGACTAGATGTACAAAGATGATTGATGCATTATTCAAAACACTTGTATGAATAATTTCAGCAAAAGGTAGTCCTACAAATTTAGGGGGGCTGAATACACATGCATATCACAATTTTCAGATTTAATTTTTTTTAAATCTTTAGAAAACTGCATAATTCACTTTACACTTCACAAATACTTGCTACTTAGTGTTGCTACTTTTTTCATTTTTAGTGATATTGTTGTGAACTGAAAATAATTGAAGTGCTATTTTACTGTAGCATGCCATACAAAAATATAGCAAAATAATGCTATACACTGGCATAAAATGCTTTATCAGAGCTGACCGTAGACTAACTATGTGGATGTTTGATCATATATTGTAATTAACATGCCCTTGGACATTGCAAATTACTTTTCAAAAGAATTTATATCTGAAATCTTCAGGAAAAGTCACAAAGAAGTCCTGACTTTAAAACCTGAATACATCAGAGTGACATATTATGATTATCTGAGAACTTATCGCAGTCCTGGGAACTGGTGAAGTATGATAAGATACATCTT